>NW_026947512.1:31845000-32445000 GCF_034190915.1 Cavia porcellus
TGAGCGAGACCTGCAACTTTTCCTTTCACTTGAATGCTTAAGTGTCAGTTGTAATTAGTTGGCCTAATTTAAATATTGTTGTGTTTCAGGGAGTACAGGTGATGAGAGATGGTTGAATGATCAGTTGGTCAAATAGTTGGAATACAGAGGACATTCATTAAGTTCTTATGTGAGTGAGGTTCATGATACTTTGAATAATTACAATAGTAGATCAAAAATCACTGTTTACAGATCAACATAATAGACATCATAATAAGAAACAATTTTGAAATCTGTGAGAATTACAAAAATGTGCTCTAAAGACACAAGGTTTCAAGTTCACACTGCTGGAAATATAGCACCAATAGAGATGCTCAACACGAGATTGTTGCAAAGTTTCTATTTGTGAAAACAGTACAGTAACTAAAGCATAACAAAGCAAAATACAATAAAATGGTCTATATATCACAGTGTGTATTTGTTGAACAAATTAAAACAATTCATACAGAGTATATTTGTTAACTACAAAGGTATATAGTATTAGAAATGTTTGTGCTGGTTATTTAGGGATGTGAAATTCTAACAATGAGCCTAATAATTCAGGGTCCTATTGAAATAAATTCTATTAAGAATAAAGTTGAAGATCCGCCTCCCCATTCTGGCTGCACTTGGAGAACTGTGGAGCTTCCAATGGGTGGGCGGGCCCACGCTATCCGGGAGCCAAGTCTGTTTGGGACAACCTCACCTTAGGCAGAGGAGGGGCTGGGAAGATCTGGGCCACCTGCATCAGCCTTCCTGTGTGTCTGTAGGACTGTGGATGTCTCAGCAGGCAGTGGAGCATCACAGGTTCCAGAGACCCTGCAGCCTGTGGTGAGTGCTGAGCACTCTCTGCCCAAAGCCCCGACTGTTCGGGTCCCTCCAGGCTTCCAGGTGCAGTGAAGTGGAGAGGTGGGTTTCAGGCATCTACATCTGCCTCCAAATCCCGGCTGCGCTTGGAGAGCTATGGAGCTTCCAACAGGCAGGTGGGCGCACAGGGTCCCTGAGGCCCAGCTTATCTGGAACTGCAGAGTTCTGAACAGGCAGAGGAGGGCCATTGGTTCTGCAGGCCCTGTGGCTTGGGGTAACGGGGTGCCAGAGTCTCAGGAGTTGCAAACATAGAAGGGGATTTCCAACAGACCCTGAGGAAGCTTTCAAATAACACTTGAAACAGAGAAATATAGGAAAATGACAAAACGAAAGACCAAATTACAACCTCAAACTTCCAACCCATCTCAAGAAACCCTAGGAGCAATGTATATAAGAAGAAAATATATGCCATTCACCTCAAATATCGGACACAATAGCTACTGAAATTAACAAGCAACTCCAGGAAGCTTTAAAGAAATTCAAACTCAAAATAATCTCCCAGGTAAAAGAAGAAATGGTAAAAGAAATGAGATTCTGAACATATCTAAAGAAAACACAGATAAAAAATTGGAGGAACTAAACAAAAAGATAGAATCCCTAGACCAGCAATATAAGAAACAAACAGAATACATAATGCAGCTGCACAGAGATATACAGGAAATAAAAACTCCACTGAAAGTTGTAAAAACCACCTTAATGAAAGTGAAGATAGAATTTCAGACCTTGAAGACAGGATTGCAGCTAGTGAACAGGAAAGGAAAGATCTTTTTGAAATAACAAGGAATCAGGAAACAACAATTAAACAACTGCAAGACGATGAAAAGAAGAATAACATAAGAATGATAGGGATTAATGAAAAAGAAGGAGACAACATAAAGGATGTCAAGAGGATATTTGGAGAAGTAATAGCTGAAAATTTCCCAAGATGAGATCAGAAACTGACATCAGGATCAGTGAAGCATATAGAAGTCCAAATATTCATAACAAAAATAAAACTACACCCAGACATATACTAATCACCATCCCAGAAATCCAACGCAAGAATAGATTATTAAAAGCTGTCAGGGAGAAAATACAGATCACTTATAAAGGAAAACCTATCAGAATCACAGCAGACTGCAGACTTCTACAAGAAATACAAAGAAGACCTAATGCCGACATTCCTCAAACTATACAATGAAATTGAAAGAGAAGCAATCCTTCCTAAGTCATTCCTTGAAGCAAATATTAACTCTAGTACCAAAACCTGAGAAAGACCCAACTAAAAAAGAGAACTATAGACCGATCTCCCTAATGAACACAGATGCAAAAATCCTCAATAAAATATTGGCAAATAGGATGCAGCAAATCATCAAGAAGATTATACACCATGACCAAGTGGGATTCATCCCAGGAATGCAAGGATGGTTCAACATACGTAAATCAATAAATGTAATCCACCATATCAATAAAGCCAAAAGTAAGAATCACATGATCATTTCTATAGATGCAGATAAAGTGTTCGATAAGGTCCAACATTTATTCATGATAAGAACTTTACAGAAAATTGGAATAGATGGTCTTTACCTCAAAGTAATAAAGGCCATTTATGACAAACCAACAGCCAGCATCATAATAAATGGCTAAAAATTGAAAGCCTTTACTTTAAAATCAGGCACAAGACAAGGATGTCCTTTATTACCACTCCTATTTAATATAGTACTGGAAGTACTCTTCAAAGCAATTAGGCAAGAGAGATAAATAAAAGGGGGTAAAGATAGGAAAAGAAGAAGTTAAATTATCATTGTTTGCAGATGACATGATACTCTACATAGAAGACCCCCTAAACTCCTTTGAAAGACTCTTAGATACAATAAATAAATTCAGTAATGTGGCTGGATACAAAATCAGTACTCAAAATCAATAGCATTCCTATACACGAACAAAAAAATCACAGAGAGGGAAATAAGAGAAACTATACTCTTGACATTAGCAAGCAAAAAAATGAAATATTTAGGAATTACTCATATGAAAGAAGTGAAAGACTTATACAGTGAAAATTATAATACACTGAAAAAAGAAATTGAAGATGATCTCAGAAAATGAAAAGACACCCCCTGCTCATGGATAGGAAGAACAAACATTGTGAAAATGGCCTTTCTCCCAAAACTGTTATGCAGATTCAATGCAATCCCAATAAAAATACCATCAACATACCTTATAGATCTAGAGAAATCACTCCTAAATTTCATCTGGAGTGAGAAGAGACCTAGAATAGCAAAGGCAATTCTAAGCAGCAAATGCAAGGCAAGAGGCATTACAATCCCTGACTTGAAGTTATACTACAAAGTAACAGTAGTAAAATCAACATGCTCCTGGAATCAAAATAGAGCAGAAGATCAATGGAATAGATTAGAAGATACAACCACAACTACAAACACACTCAACCACCTTATCTTTGATAAAGGAGCCAAGCAGGTTCACTGGAAGAACGACAGTCTCTTTAATAAATGGTGCTGGAAAAACTGGCTCTCCATTTGCCGAAAACTAACGCTAGACCCATGTCTATCAACATGTACTAAATTAAAATATAAATGGGTCAAAGATCTGAATATTAAAACAGAAACACTAAATCTATTGGAAGACAAATTGGGTAGAAACCTTGAAGACATAGGAGTAGGTAGAGAATTCATGAACAGGACTAAAACCGCACAGGAAATACTTCTCAGAATCAATAACTGGAGCCACTTCTTATTAAAAAGTTTCTGCATGTCAAAAGAAATCTCCAGCAGAGTGAAAAGAAAACCCACAAACTGGGAAAAGATTTTAGTGAACTCTCTCTCAGACAAGGGACTCTTGTCTAAAACATATAAAGAATTAAAAAAAAAAAAAAAAAAAAAACTCAGACCCCTAAAATTCAAAGATCCAATCCAAAAATGGGCATTTGAGATGAATACACACTTCTCAGATGAACAAATGCAAATGGCAAATAAATACATGAAAAAATGCTCATCATCATTGGTCATTAGATAAATGCAAATTAAAATCACACTGAGATACCATCTCACTCCTGAAAGAATGGCCAGGATCAAGAAAACCAACAACAAATGTTGGAGAGGCTTTGGGGAAAAAGGAACTCTCCTGCACTGTTGGTGGGAGTGTAGACTGGTGCAGCCTTTGTGGACGTCAGTCTGGAGATTTCTCAAAAAGCTGGGATTGGAAGTCCCATTTATTCCAGTTATTCCAATTCTAGGCATATTCCCAGAAGAACTGAAAGCATCATACCACAGTGATATATGTGCACCTATGTTTATAGCAGCCCAATTTGTAAACGCCAGATCTTGGAAGCAACCCAAGTGTCCATCAACTGAGGAATGGATAAAAAAGTTGTGGTATTTCTATGCAATGGAGTATTATTCAGCTATAAAGAAGGATCACATTGAGATATTTATCAATAAATGGGCGCAGCTTGAGACCATACTCATAAGTGAAATAAATCAATCTCGCATGTGTGAATATGGAATAGTTTCCCTAATGTAAGTAATGATTCAAATATATAAAAATATGTGGTAATCATGATTCCCCATTATGTGGCCTTGAAGCCTTATAAAGTTTTCACTCATTAATTGGAAAGGCTTTATTCTGGGCTTCTTGATATGGAAATATTTGAAGCTATAGTATATGAAGTTTTATTCAAATATTTCAAGGAAAAAGACACTCTGGTAACTACTGTTAAGTCGGGTTATTTGGTGGTGAAGCACTAGGTTGCTTAAACAGTCATGCTTTGACCTGTATTGTTATATTGTTATGTCCTGTTTTTTCTCAATCTCTCCCTTATTCATTAAAAAAATTATTTAGTTATTTTTTATGTTTTTTTTAATTAAGGGGAAAATTTTTAAAAAATTAGCAGAATATATAATTGTAACTTTTTTTTTGATTTTGTATTAACTTGTTTTGAAGTCCTGTAATACTCCCACTATCTTGTTTTGACTGATGAGACTCTGTTCCGTTCTGTATGATAGTATCAAGTTTGAGGATATAGGCAACTACTTTGAAGGCGAATAAGATTCACTAAGATGCCCATTCTGGTTTGACTATTGTCTCCTTTGGAAGTCCTGTAATGTTTACAATGCCTAAGTTTTATTGGTCTTGTTCTCTACTGTTTTGTTCAACTTTATAATATCTAATGAGATAGACAATTCTTTTTAAGGAAACAAGAGACATTGTTGATAATCATTGTTGATAAACTTGTACTCTGTTTTACATCATGTGCTATGTCTATCCTTGGTTTTGAGTGACAGCTTTGTTTTGCCATATTTTACTTTGTTCTATCCCCCACCAAAAAAGTAATAAGAACTCAGAAGTAATAAAACCCAAAATGTGTAAATTTTGTTGTAAAAAAGATAGGGAAAAAAAGAGCTCTAAAGGATACAACAGCAAGTGTGTTTAGGGGTGTTAAATAGCTGACCATATTAATGTTTTTGGTTGGATCATTGAACACAACTGTTTGCAGTCTCACTGTTTGAATGTCCACTTTGTATGCTTTGATACTGTGATTTGAGCAACTATCTCTAAGATGATAATATGTAATCTATTAACTGGTGATTTCTTACTGTTTTTCTTTTTTGTTTTGTTTTTTTCTCTTTTTCCTTTTAGATAAAATTTAAAAAAGAGTAAAGTTGAAGACATTTAAATATATGTAAAATTGTTGTTTCCAGATATATTGATATTTATATAATAAGTAGTGAGAAAATAACAGTAAAAATTAATGAGATAGCTTCTATGGTCTGTCTCAATGTTGAGTTTCCATAAAATTTTTGTAACAAGAATCTAACAATCAATGTGTTATTATTATGTGAGACTTTTGGAAAGTGGTAAGATCTTGTAAATGGATTCCTATAAATACTATTAGTTCTCTCAGAAAGAATTCCAGAGTGTTGACTTACCCATTTTCTGCATGAGACTGCAGGAAGGTGATCTTCACCCGTTACCAAATCTAGTCACTATTATTATTATTATTATTATTATTATTATTATTATTATTATTTGAGACAGCATCTTGCTATATAGTTTAGACTGGCCTAGACTAGCTTTCCAGCCTAAGCTGCCCTCAAACACATGGCAATCTTCCTGGTTCAGCTTCCTGAGTGTTGGCATTATGGGCATGTGTCATTGTATCTGCTTCTGGTCATATGTTTATCTTTGATTTTGGAGTTTCCAGAAATGTAAGAAACAAATCTCTATTGTTTGTAAGTCACCCCATATATAATATTTTCTTATAACAGCTTAAATGCACTAAGAAGTAGGGAAATATTATAGAATATGATTTGATTATCAAAATTACAGATATTTACTGAATTTTTTTCTAAAATTGATTTATTATATTTCTGATATCATTTCAGGAAAACTTGATTTTAGTTCCTAAAGAAGCAGAAAAATCAAACCGTAGAAAAGCTCACAAATTTTAACCTTATTAACAAATCACAATTTCAAAGAAATTTTAATCTTGAATGTAACTACTGTAAAACTGGAGTTTGTCAATATGTTTAGAGCACAGGAAAGAAAATCTATCATCTGTTTATCTATCTATATTTTTATCTCTCTATCTATCTAATCTGTAGACCTAGTTTGATAATGAACTATAGAGTAGAAGATGATAAGGAAGTGAAGTGATTTTCAGATGGCTTGTGTAATACCCAGTGGCTAAAAGGTATTTATTGATTGTTTAAAATGACAATTAAGTAACTTTGTGTGATTCTTACTGCAGACTTACATGTAAAAGTTTCTTGTTTTAAAAAGAAAAATAAAACACCTTATAAAATTAAGATTGTTTACAAATTTAAATAAATAAGTAGCTCATTAAACAATTATAAATTTATATTAAACATCAAGCCTAAAATCACAATTAGATTAAAATATACATTTAATACCCAGCCTCATTCTCTCATTAATTTTAGCCTTAAATTAATAAAATATTTCTTACTACATGAGAATTACAGTTAAAAATTAAATATTTCTTCTGAAATATATTAAGATATCACCATATATGTAATTAGACTGGCCATCAACAAATAAATAAATGTGTATGCTCAGCCAAATTGGATATATATATATATGTGAGGGAGTGATTTTTGAGAGAGAAACAGGCAGAGAGAGAGAGAGAAGAAATCAATGACATGACTAAATACTTTATGTGTGAATATTTCCACATTGAAAAACAGGACACTGTTAATACAAAGCCATAGGGGCTAATGAAGAAAAAAGACATCTGCTTGTTCAAAAAATATTTAAATAAATCTTGTTGGTTAATACAGTTGGAAATTTAAAAGCAGATCACATATTTGAATTCATATTTGGTATTTAATTCTCCTACACCAAAATTCAGTATTATGCTCCAAGACTGTATTGCTTCATCTATCATTAACCAATGTGATTATTATATTTGCAAAGCAAGTGCAAGGCAATTTAACTACAGATGCATATGCACCTGCATTTTCTACATATTCACTCCAAAAATAGTATGATAACACTGCTTAGATGGCTGGAACACAAAACAACAACAACAAAACTATTATTGTCACTCATACAAAGCTGAAACATTAATTGTGGTGTTTTTGTGTGTGTTGTTTTAGTGATATGTATATTTAGCTAATTATATATTCAGTGGTTGAAATCAAATAATTCTCTCCTGGGTAACATTTTTGGGTACTTTTAGAAGCCTTATTTGGGGAAGTAGAATTACAATAGAGAACAAACAAACAAACAAAAAAACAAAACAAAACAAAAAAAAAACAAAGCAATGCTTCTTTGTTTAAAGAATAAGCACCTTCTTACTTAAACATGATTGAGAGCAGTAATTCTCTAAGAATGAAAGAAGTGTAAAATTCATGTATATATTTTGACTGACAATTTAAAATTAATTTAAAGAAATCTAAAATTCAGTAAAATCAAAAACTATTTGAGAATATAACTTTTTTAAAAAAAATTGGAATAAGTAGTTTAAATGTTGTATTAAGTGAAATTATATTTTGTTCTGCTAGCAATTTAAAATTAAAACACCATATTAAATAATCAGTGAAAACTGACTCATTATTTAGAATCTTATTAAATGTGATCATAACCTGTAAAACCAACATGTTTTTTGACAAAATTTAGATTTTCCACTGCTAAACTATTTAGTCAATGAGAAAAATAAGTAACTAAATCATAGCACTACTTGTGATTATCTAGAGAATGTACCATGCAGTAACTGATACCTCCTGTGATGATAAATCATGTTTTCCAGTGGACAATATTAGCGTCAGAAAGCAAGAAAAATATTTAAATTTCATTTGTGAAACATTTCTAAATGACAACTAAAGTTTGCTTTTTTAAGATTTTGAACGCCTTGTTTCAAGATCAGATTTTCTTTTAAGTTGAACAGTAATTTATGGCCTACCCTTAGCTAATTAGCTTACAGTTTGACTATCTCTTCTGAAATGACAGGAAGCAAGCTATTAATAATAGGTTTAAACACAATCTGATGGCAACATCAATAATTTTACTGCCATTTTCTCAATAAATTCCAAATCATAAAAGCTTACATATGCATTTTGGAAGTAGGACAAGTTTTATATCCATTAAAATAGAGACAACACATTGATTGCCTGCTATGACATTATTGAAATAGCCTGATGAGACGGCTCTAGGGGAATAATGTTCACATAAAGTAGACATTCAACTGCACAAATCCATCCTCTGAAGGAAGTTATGCATATTTAAATAATATATGTATTTTGAGTTGAAAATTCCAGTACATATACACACATCAGAAACTCAATAATAAATGTTAATTCCGTTTCTGTTTTATTAACTGTAGGTTATTGCCAATAATGATTACATTCATGTATTTAAAATATTCATTATGAGATTAAAATGGAACTGATATTCCATTTTGGGGGAAGAAAGAGAAAAGTGCCAAAGTTTATAATTTGTTGGTTAAAAGTGACTAAAATTCATATTTTTCATATAGATTAGAAATGTGTTGTTTATATGAATTATGGGGAGGAAGGTCATATTCATAAGTACAGATTTTTAAAAAGTAGGTATACTTGGTAATGGTTAGCCTAGGTATGTTCTCATATGAGATTTTCCATTTTCTAGATTAAATAGGACAAAAGTCATCATTTGATAGTCTATTAATATGTTTGAAATTAATAGTTTTTATTTATAATGAATGTAAGAATAGTTACATAATTTTATCCCTAGCAAATACATGTGCATAGATATTGGCACTGAAGAGGTACCTGACAGCATTGAGCCCACTACCAGTAGACGTGCAGAAGGAAGAGGGGTAAGAAGTTTTATTATACTTGCAAGAATATGACCAGAAAGATCCACTGTGGGATCAAATTTGATATGAAGAAATATTAAAATATGTAGTTCCTTTCACATCATTGTGACAAAATACCCGACATAAGCAAATTAAGTTTGGCTAACACTTTTTGCAGGATTTAGTCTCTGGTTGAATCCAAGACAGAAACAGCATGATGGAAAGGCCTGTCAGAGAAAAGCTACCCACATCACGGAGTTAAGAAGCCAGGAGAAAGGAAGTACTGCATGCAAGAAAACATCTTCTTTGGTCATGCATTCCCCTTTAAAAAAAAAAAAAATTGTTCATTTATTCAAAATTACTTTATTGAGACAGGATGATAGAACAAGACAGAATGAGGCCTAGGAGGATGTCTTTGGACACGGGATGGAACCCATATCCAGTGATGACAGGGGTCTCTCTTTCCCTGATTCTGGCCAAGGAAGTGAACACAAAGCAGCAGGGAGGAGATGGGGGTGGGGACAGCCCTCTGAGTGCTCCTGGATGTGAGGTGCTCCTGGTGAGAGCTGTCTCCAAGCCCTGTGGCCAATGTGCCACTGACAAACAGGGAGCACAGGTGTATGTCCGATGGCTCCCTGGTCCTCCTATAGGCTTGTAGCAGTGGTCAGTGGCATGAGCAATGAAATTGGGGAAGCCCAGGATAAGCAGATTATTCCAGATGTTTCAGTAGTTTAGAAGTACAACGAAGGACAAGGTGGACATTGCGGGGAGTTGAAAAGTGCTCTCCAGGCCCACAGGACCTCCTGGGCCTCGGACCCAGCGTCTGTCCATTTTGCCCGTTCTGCTCACCCAGGATCCTCAGCACAGGCTGGTCCTCCTTGATTGTTGCTGCCTAACTTCACCTCTAAACAGCATATTTAGCTACCAGACAAGTTAATGAATAAATCCACTGATGACTAAAGCATTACCACAATTAAATCACTTTCCAAACTCATGAGACTTTGGGGTGATGTATTAGGTCCAAACCACAGCAGTGTATGAGATTTTGAACAATGATAGATAGTGGAAGCCATGAGATATGCTGGGAAGAAATTAAATATTTAAATATTTTTGAAGCACTGTATGTAGAGGAAATGGACAGGAGTGACAGGACTGAGTGTTGTAGGGTTAAATACTTGCATCCAAGATTTCAGAAGTGTTGTAAATAATGATCATGCTATATTAGCATGTTCTCAGATCAGTTCAATAGTTATGTCTAGTATTTCTAAACAAGACTGAATAGAAAACACAACAGTAAAAGAGAAAATAGCAAATAAGAGGAATTGTGCAGTTTACCTTTTTTATGAATATTGTTTTATTAGCTCATGTTTACAGTACAAAACGTTTACATGTCTCATATGGTGTTGGTACATGTATGTGACACATTTTCATTCCCTGTTCATCCCCTTTCCCTCTCTTCTCTCACTCCTCCCTTCATGTTTGATCCCCTTCATATTGAGAAAGATCTATCTTCCTACTGCCTATTATCATTTTTTGTGCTTCATTAATAAATTTGATTTTTCATATAAGAGAAACCATGTGACATTTAAACTCGTGTGACACTTCACTTATCATTATGGTCACAAGGTGTAGCCATTTTCCTATGAATGATGAGTTTATCATCGTTTATGGAACAGTAGTACTCTGTCAAAATTAACGGGAAGGCATAAGTATGTTGTATAGATCATTTTCCTTCACACATGTATGGCTTCCTCCAATATCAGTATCTCTCACAACGTGGTGCATTTGTTAAATTCAATAAACCTACATTGATACATTATCATCACTCAAAACCAATTGCTTACATTAGAGTTCACTCTTGCTGTGGAGCACTCGGTCGGTTTTGATTACTCTATAATGACATGTATTCTCCATCATACATCTGTGAAGCACAATTTTAAACAATCTAAACCATGGAAACCACTTATCATTTGGTTTTCTTAGATTTGTCATTTTCAAAGGTAATACAGCTCGAACCATACAGTATATTGCCATTTCATATTGTCTCTTTCCCTTAATAAAATTCCCCTACGCTTCCACCCATGTCATTCAGTGCCTCATACTTTATTTCATTTAAGTGTTCAATACACCCCGCTGTCTACATGTACCTATTTATTTATATCACTATTAAAGTACAACTTGGAAGTATATAAGTTTTGGCAATTAGGATAAAAATGAAATTTTTGGGTGTGTAGTGTGGGTAAATACCAAAGACTGTATGGTAAAAGTCGTTTTAGTTTTGTAAAAATTGCTGAAATACTTCATTTTGCATTCTCATAAGCAAAAATGAGGTCCTGTTATTCTATATTCTTACCTGTATTTTCTGTCATTAATGCCCCAGAAATTTGGCCTTTCTAGTAGGTATGTAGTGGTCTTGTATTATGGCTTGAATTTGGAACTGTCTGATATAATGTAGTGTATTTTATATGCTTATTTCCTATTTCTGTCTCTTCTTTGATGAGTTATGGGTTCCATACCTAACTCACTTTAAAATTGTGTTGATTTTGTAATTGATATTGACTTTTAATGAAAAATATATACATACATATCTATCATCTGTCTGTATATCTATTAGTGTGAATAACTGAGTGTGCATGTGTATCCTAATCATGTTATATAACTATGGAATGAATTTTAAAAAATATACTTCTCAGTATGATTTCACATAGTTTGGAAGAAATTAAATCACTGAAAGCAGAAACTAGGTTACTGTCTTTGTATCCAGCTATATTGCTGCATTTATTTATTATATCTAGTAGTGTTTCAATCGAGTTTTGAGGGTCTTCCACATAGAATTTCATGTCATCTGAGAATAATGATAATTTAACTTCCTCTTTTCCTGTCTTTACCCCTTTTGTTTCTGTCTCTTGCCTAATTGCTCTGGCTAGTATTTCCAATACTATTTTCAATAGGAGCAATGACAAGAGACATCCTTGTCTTGTCCCTGATTTTAAGATAAAGACTTTTTCAGATTTTGGCCATTTAATATGATGCTGGCTGTTGGTCTGTCATAGATGGCCTTTATCATCTTGAGGTAAAGACAACTGATTCCAATTTTCTGTAAGGTACTTATAATGAATGAGTGTTGGAACTTATCAAAAGTTTTTTTTTTTTTTTTCTGCATCTATAGAAATGATCATGTGATTTGTACTTTTGGCTCTATTTCTATGGTGGATTACATTTATCAATTTACATATGTTGAACCATCTCTGCATGTAAATCCCACGAGGTCATGGTGTATAATCTTCTTGATGATTTTCTGCATCCTTTTTGCTAATATTTTATTGAGATTTTTTGCATGTATGTTCATAAGGGAGATTGGCCTGTAGTTCTGTTTTTTGTTGGGTCTTTCTTAGGTTTTTGTCCTACAGTAATATTTGCTTCCAGGAATGACTCAGGAAGAATTGCTTCCCGTTCGATTTCACTGAAAAGTTGGAGGATTGTTGGCATTAAAACTTCTTTGTATTTCTTGTAGAATTCCACAGTGATTCCATCTGGGCCTGGGCTCTTCTTTATAGGTAAGGACTTAATTACATTTTCAATTTCATTAATAGAAATTGGGTTATTCAGCAGTTGTACATCTTCTTAACCCAGGTTTGGTAGTTCATACATTTCTAGGAATTTGTCCATTTGTTCTGTGTTATTGAATGTACGAAAGTAGAAGGTTTTGAAATAGGTGATTATGAGCTTCTGTATTTCCACGGAGTCTGTAGTGATTTCATGTTTTTCATTCCTTATTGCATGAATCTGAGTTTTTCCTTTCCTTTTTAAAATAAGTTTGGCTATGAGTTTATCAATTTTATTTATTTATCTTTCAAAGAACAAACTTTTATTTATTGATTCTTTGGGTTGTTTTCTTAGTCTATATTGTATTAATTTCTTCACTGATTTGTATAATTTCCTCCCTTCTTTTGGCTTTGGGCTTGACTTGCTCTTCTTTTTCTAGATGTTTAAGGTTTAGCATCAGGTTGCTTATTTGTGTCCATTCTGTTTTCCTGTGGTGGGAACTCGGTGCAATAAATTTTCCTCTCAGGACAACCTTCATTGCATCCCATAGATTCTGGTGAGTTGCATTTGTATTTTCTTTTGCTTATAGGTATTGTTTAATTTCTTTTTAAAATTTCCTCAGTGATCTACTGATTGCTCTAGAGTGTATTATTCAATTTCCATGTGTTTGTGTGATTTTTCTGGTTTCTTTTATCACTAATTTCTTGATTTATTTTGCTATTATCCAATAATGCATGGGATAATTTCAATTTTTTTGCATTTACTTAAATATGTCCTGTGGGCTAGTATATTGTTAATTTTACAGAATATCTCATGTACTGCTAAGAAGAATGTGTACTCTGTTGTTGTTGGATGGAACACTCTGTATATGTTTATGAAGTGCATTTGTTCACAGGTATGATTCAGTTCTGTTATTGCTTCGCTGATTTTCTGTCTGGTTGATATGTACCATTGTGTCAAAGGTGTGTTAATTTATCCTGTTATAATTATGTTATTGCTTATTTGATTTTTCATTTCTGTTGATACTTGCTTTGTATAGCTTGGTGCTCTGAAATTTGGTGCATATATATATTTAAGATTATTACCTCTTCCTCTTGAAGTTTTCCCCTAATTAATATGTAGTGACTTTTTTATGTCTTCGGACCATTCTTGGTTTGAAGTTCACATTGTCTGAAAACAGAATAGCTACTGCCTTTTTTTTTTTTTTTTTTTTTTTTTTATTTTTGGTTCTTGTTGCATGAAGCACTGTTTTCCATTCTTTGACTATCAGTCTATGAGTTTGCTTATGGGTTAGATGGGTTTCTTGTAGACAGTATATGGTTAGATGTTGTTTCTTGATCCATTCTGCCAGTCCGTTTCATTTAATGGGTGAATTGAGACCATTTTCATTAATGCTTATAACTGTTATATATTGATTTGTTGTTGACATGTTATCGATGTGCTGCTGTATCTTTACCTTTCCATTCTGTTTAATTGTCTGCCTTGCTTAGTGTTTTTTTTCCTATGTGTTTCTAGACTGTCTTTCAGTATACTTTGCAAGGTTGGTTTGGTGATCATGAAGTTCTTCAGCTGTTCTTTGTCATGGAAGTATCTTATTTCTCCATCCATTTTGAAGGACAGTTTTGCAGGGTACATCAGTTTGTGATGGAAGCCATTTTGCTTTAGGATCTGAAATACTTAACTGCATGTTCTTCTTGACTTTATTGTTTGTGGTGAGAAGTCTGCTGTGATTATGATAGTTCTTCCTTTTTAGGTAATCTGTCTTTTCTCTCTAACAGCTTTTAATATTCTGTTCTTATGTTGGATTTCTGGGATGATGATTATTATTTGTCTGGGTATAGTTTTATTTTGGTTATGACTATTTGGGGTTCTATATGCTTCACTAATCCATATGTCTGTTTCCATTCTCATGTTTGGGAAATTTTCAGCTATTACTTCGGTAAATAGCCTCCTGATATCATTTTGGATGTTCCCTTCTTTTTCATTTATCCCTGTCAATCATATATTTTTTTTCTTTGCATCATCTTGCAATTGTTGAATTGTTGTTTCCTGATTCCTTGTTACTTTTAAAAGATCTTTCCTTTCCTGTTCACTAGCTGCAATCTTGTTTTTGAGGTCTGAAATTCTGTCTTGACTTTCATTGAGGCAGTTTTGACAACTTTCAATGGAGTTCTTGATTTCCTGTATATCTCTTTGGATCTGTTTCATGAATCTGTTTGTTTCATATATTGTTGATCCAGGGATTCTGTCATTTTGCATTGTTCCTCTAATTTTTTAACTGTGTCTTCTTTAGATGTGTTCTGCATTTCTTTCCTACTTTTATCATTCCTTCCTTTACCTGGGATATTATTTCTAATTTGAGTTTCTTCATAGCTTCCGAGATTTGCTTCCATATTTCAGTTGCTATCATTTCAGGCATTTCAGGTATATGGCTTATAGTTTCTATGTACGTGGATTCTAGGCTTTCTTGGGATGGGCTGGAGGTTGAGATTGCATTTTGGTCTCTTGTCAGTTTCCTATATTTTCATGTTTCTAAAGGTGTTCCAAGGCTTCCCCTGAGTGTGTTGGAAATCACCTCCTACACCCTTGGCTTCTGGGACTGAATGGATGTTGCTGAGCATGGCCCAGTCAGGCCTGCATGGCCTCCTTGCCAACTAGAGTGTTCCAGGAAGCTGGGCAGGCTTCTAACTAATGTGGGTGATGGTCTAAAGCTCTTCCTTGGCTAGGATTGACACGCTGGAACTCACTTGTGTGCCCTCAGCTACCAGAATGGAATGAAAGTCACTGGTTATGATCTAGTCATGCTCCTGAAACCTGAAGAACCTAATCCAATGTGTCTGGAAACTAGGTGGGCACTTAACCACTGGGAACAATGGTCTTAAACTCTCCCTGGGCCTGTGCCATATGAACTGGGACTCACCTTGCAGGGCCTCAGCCCCCCAGGTTGAAAAGAGGTTGCTGGATGTCTGCATTACTATCTTGTCTTCTCTTTCATTGTAAAGATTTAAGATCATAATACTCTGAAAGAACTGTGCTTACTGAATCAATTATGATGAACAAATTGTGATATAAATTAATTTTTAAATTTTTGTGATAATTCTTAGCACTCTATGATAATATTTAATTTTTAATTATTCATCATTGTACAATGATCTAATAATACATTCATTGCATAACAACAGGTGACATGTAAAGAAAATGCTCTTTCATATTCTCTGTGAAAATAAGTGTATCGATTCTCTATTTATTTTGGTTCCAAAATGTATGTACACTTTTTAGTACTTTTCTAGAAAACTCATCTATGAGTGATAAGTCATTTGACACCTCCTCCTGTCCTAATAGGTTATATATCCTCATATTATTTATAGTACTTTTTGCTCTATATTTTTCATTAGTCAGTAATTATATTTATTGCTTGATAAAATTTATCATATTTTCATAATCGTTCATTACTCTACTTTTATGTTTTATGGATATACACTGAATTAATATTGTTTCTTAAGTTTAAAATGTGTTATAGAACATTTTATACCATCTTACACCTTTAAAATAGTCTTTATTCTTCTTATGTATGAACTGAATTGTAAGTATTACATTCCTAAAGTACAATTTTAAAAATCTGATTTTTGATATTTTTATCTTCAAGAAAACATTATTTTCAGTTATTTTTGTTTCAAGTAGCTAATGATCCTAGTTTTTCAATCTTCTTATGCTTGTGTTTTAGATGGTTGAAGTGAAGAAGTTACTGTCTGGGTTTTTTAAACCTTATTTCAAATTATTTTAAATTGGTTTTATTGTACTGCAATTTAAAATGTTATTATGTCAATACCAGTGCACTAATGTTATGACACATATCTTATCCAAAATCTACACTGTGTATTTCCTCTCTACTCTGTGCATTTACCCTATCAAACTGGCAAATGTACATATCATCTTTTCTACTTTCATGTTTTGACCCCCAAAGTGTTTTTGTGTCAGTTTTTAATCCAAAATATGAATAAAATAAAAATGTTGCTTATTTAGGAAAATTTGTAGAATCTTGTATTTATTAAGTGTTTTACTGGCTAAAAATAACTTACCTTTAGAGAAATAATTCAATCTCTACCCTGTATACACTGAAACAAATTGCTAAAAACAGAGACTGTAGTCTTGTCTATGGAATTCAAAAAATGCTCTGCATTTTGATAGTCATGTATACATCTTCTATCACTAAAAAAATTGCAAAATATTAATGTTTAATTAAGTGCAGATTTTCTCTGTGCCATGACATATAAAATATCTGCCTTACTTCTTTAATAGTGTTCATTCCTTTCTTCTACTTTTTCTGCTATTCCTTAAAGCACTATAGTAGTCATAGAAACTGTTTTGAAGAACACTTTGGTTTTGGTTGGTGGTGAAAAATTTTCAGATGAGTGACTAAAATAGGTACCAATCTGTCAAATAACTTTGCTTTGTTATTAACCGGTCTTATTTTCTGCTTGATATTTCTGAACATTCTAAGTATCTAAGGATTTTCCATTTAAGCTTTTCATGTGTATTTATGCTCTGACTCTAGTAAGCATAAGCTGTTTGTCTTTATCCTTCTAATGATTTACTTAATATTTAACCTAAGGCATGACATTTTTCTGATTTTCTAGAAGTGATAGAATTAAATAGCCTCCCATAGAATCCCTACAGTGTAAGAGATAAAAGATATCTTCAGAGAATGGACTTCTGGCAGATAGAGCATTATAACATACAGAAAATAATACATAAAGTAGACTAATTGAAGATAAAAGGCCGAGTACCATTGTGATAGATAAGTACTAAATATACATACCCAGAATAAAATACAGGGAAAATGAAAGGATATTGAAAAAAAAAAAGTAAATGGATATAACATTAGTATCTGGGTGAAATTAAATAAAATACCATATTTTTCATAAATCTATATGTATAGCTGAATTTAAAAACCCTACTAACGTTAAAGATATGGATTTTTAAAATTTTCATTTTAAGAGAACAAAACAAAACAAAATGAAACAGAAGGCTATCAAAACAAAACAATGAAAGTATTACAGGACTCCAAAGCAAGACAATAGGAAATCAACAGTGGCTACCATAATGACTCATGTTATCTTCAGAACAGCTGCCAATACCATCAGATGTAATAAAAGCAAACTAAACAGAACACAATAAAACCAGTCAAAGTAAAACAATGGTAATGATACAGGACTTCAAACAAGATAATAGGAAATCAACAATGGCTATCATAATGACTCATTTTACCTTCAAAACAGCTGCCCATACCATCAGATGTAATAAAATCAAACAAAACAGAAAAAAAAATAAAAATAAAAACCAAACCAAACAATGAAAATGATACAACACTTCAAAACATGATAAAAGAAAATTAATAATGGTTACCACATTTCCTTATTAGACATTTCCTCCCCTTTCACTTTTACAATGCATGTTGCACATTTTGGAACCCACTAACTCCTTCAGTTTTTTATAGTAGGGAGAAAACACTGTTTTGACTCATATGATTCCAATCATGAGTATAATTTCAAGTTGCATCCATTTATGTACAAGAACCTCAAGGTTATCCTCTGTAACTGAATTGCTTTCTATTATATAAAAATACCACAATTTTCTAGTCCATGATTGGTGGGCAAACTATCCCTGTATTTTTTTTTTTGAGTCCCTGTCACATGGAGCATTGTCTTGCCTTCTCTAACCTTCTGTCCATGAATTTTATTTTGAGTCAAATGTGTTTCTTGTATGCAGCATATTGATTAATCTTGTCTCCTGATTCACTCTACCCAAGCTTCTTTATATTGGTGAGTTGAAGCACCCACATTAATTGTTACAATTGTCATGCATTGGCTTATCTCCTGCTATCTTCCTGCTATTAATTCCCCACTTTTCTCCTCCATTCAATTGTCTATTCTGTTTGGTAATCCCCTTCTGCTACTGCTCCTGGAATCATGGTCATTTTTATCACTCTAGAATATACTTTAGTATTCTTTGTAGGGCTGATTTAGTAGTCATGAATGTTTTCAGGGGTTCTTCATCATGAAAGTATTTTATTTCTGCATTAATTTTGAAGTATAGTTTTGCAGGCTACATAATTTGGGTTGGAAGTTGTTTTCATTGAGAACTTGAAACACTTCACTCCAAGGTCTCTTTGACTTGCTGGTTTGTATTGAGAAGTATGTCACAATTCTGATAGATTTTCCTTTAGAGGTGATCCATTTGTTTTCTTTAACAGTGTTTAATGGCCTCTTAATGCACTGAGTTTCTGGGAGCTTGATTATAATATGGTTATTTGTAGATTGATTTTGGTTATGGCTAGTTGGAGTTCCGTATGCCTCATATATCCAACTGTTAGGTCCTTTTTCCATGCTTGGGAAGTTTTATGCTATTATTTCTGTAAATAGTCTTTTTATGGCATTTGTGTTGACCCATACTTTTTCACTGACACACATCACTTTTACATTATTTTTCTTTGAATTGTCTTGCAATCATTGAATTGTTATTTCCTGATTCTTTGTTGTTTTTTTAGGAGATCTTTCATTTTGAGATAGCTAGCTGCAACCCTGTCTTCAAGGTCTGAAAGTCTATCATCAGTTTCTTTCAAGTGGTTTTTTCCAACATTCAAAGGAGTTTTTAATTCCTTAAATAGTTCTTTGAATCTGTTTCATGCAATGTATTTCTTTCCTGCATTATTCATTCAAGGTTTCCATAATCTTGCAATGCTTTTTTTTTTCTATGTCTTCTTTAAATATGCTCAGCATTTATTTCATTATGTTTGTTATTTGTTCCTTTATCTGAGATATTATTTCTAATTTAAATACTTTTACAGCCTCAGGAAGTTGTTTTTCTACTACGATCACTATTTTTATGAAATTTTAAGTGTGAGACTTCTAATTTCTTCTGTGTTTACATTTCCTATACCCATTCTTTGTGGGCTGGAGGTCTGAGATTGCCTTTGTTTCTTGACATTTGTCTCGGTTCTTTTGGAAAGCCAGTTGTAGGATCCAGAACTTTCCAATTTGGCTGCCCATCTAGAATACAGGGAAATGTGTCAGGCACTTGGCTTTCTGCTATCCAAGGTTCCCATGGAGGTAGAGGGGTGCAGGGCAGGTGTCTGCAGATATGCACAGCTACACCAAGTCTCCTCTGGTAGTGGCAGGTGCTTAGGGGTTTTCCCCACCAGCAGTAGCTAATAGTTTCTAATGTTAGTCAGCAGGCTCATGCGGTTGTCTATGTTCAGTTTCTTCTACTGGTGTTAACAGTTCTGGGATAATATCAGTGTTGCATCCCAGAGATATGCTGGATGTGAACCAGATCTTAGACTCTGGATATAGGGTCAGAGACTAGTCTTCCGTAAGTGGAGTTCTCCAACTGCCACATTCCAACTGCCATCCCTTTTCTGCTGCTTCAGAGACTTCACAGTACCGGTCTCACTGATTATTTCACCCTTGTAGGGTGTATCTGCCAGGCTGTTGTTTTGGGTTGTTTGTGGTTCCTATTGGTCTTACACTTTTCCAGCCAGCCCACCTTCTGAGATGCAGTGGAGGGGGCCTAGATCACAAAATAACTGTCTTCCAGTTGCTCACTCTCTTGCACGTACTGGAGGGGTGCAGAGTAGGAACTCTCTGTGGTCCAGCCCTTCTACCCTCCGGTATATAATTGGTGTGGATTTTTAAAATAAATTTTTTTATATTTTCATTGATTTTTCAGATATTTAAATATATAAATTAACCATATATTTGTACCATGTGTTTAGAATAAATATATAATGATAACTTTCTTAAAACATGTTGTATATAAAGCATTCATGATGATGCAAAAAATCTAAAATTTTAAGGACATTACATAAACATCAAGTAGTATCTTATTATATTTGAAAATATTTACTATACAAATAGTTTCAAAATGGGAAAATGATAGTCTAATAAAAACCTAAATGAAAAGACATAAAAATTATAATGATATTCTACTAAGTAAGCATAAAGAACTTACCATATTTCTAGGTTTAAGAAAATGTATTTGATTAAAATTTTATCTATGTTAAAGAAGAAGCTTGTATTTAATGATATAGAATACCAATTTGCACATTTATTAAAGATAAATAAAGATGCTAATGCTGATATTGCACCTTTTTAAGTAATTAAGTGAATTTCTTGAATTATCTGCTCTAAAGCTATAGATCTTTCTAGAATAAATTAATCTTAATTAATGGACTTTAAATTTAAATTCACTGAATATTTTTCTGTTTTCGTAGCAGAGATCAAACTTACAACCTCACACTTGCGAAGCAGACACCTGTGCAACTGAGCTAAATCCATGGCCCCTCACTGAATATTTTTTGAGATTCATCATTATAAGAATGCAAATTTCGCCTTTAATATACTTATGAGAATTTCTCTTTTTAAAAATTTATCTTGAATCCCCAGTACCGATAAAAAAGGAATAAGACAAAAAAAATTCATCTTGACATACTCAAATTTTTATGTGTTCATACCCCTCTGGACACTAGATTTTTCATATGAACAATAGGATAAATTGAGTATTTTTGCCAATCTTTCTAGTCCATAAAATGCTTTCCCTTACATTGAATTACTTAATAATGTTCCAAAGTTTCTGTCTCATAAATGTAGCTATGCATTCATAGTTATTTTATAGTATAATTTGGGCACAGATACAATATTTTTATAAATATCTCTTTGCTTCTATGGAGAGAAGCTAACTAAAGTGAACAATCATAATATGTCTAAAAAACACACATGCTTTGGAAGTAAATTCCTCCAGAGAGCTATCAGGTATTATTTCTCCTCTCCTAATCTGCTGGAAAGGGAGTACAAATATGGGAAATTTTTCATCTTTTCTCCAGAGGACTTTTTATACTTCAAACTAAGGTGTCTTTCAAGAAAAAAAGGAGAAACATGACAGCATCTCTAAATAAACTTGGACAGTACTAATTTTGGAGATCCTCTTTCATGGTACAACTTCAGTTCCTGGCAGATCGTAAGAGGTTTTTATCAATCCCACATAAAGACTGGGCATAGAAAATTTCTGAGAGCAATTTTTTATCTGGAGACATTCTGCATTCTTTCAGTACCTAAGAAAATACAAATTTAAAAACTAAATACTTCAAAAAGTTATTCATCAATGTCTTTGATTTCTTTATTAGATTAAACGTGTTTAATATTTAATTTCTGTGGAAAATTCTTGAGCACCTGTATTTGCCAGGTAATGTATTATTTTCTTTCATTTCCAATTTCTTAATTAACATAACCTTATAGTTTTATTGAAACCGCTCTAAATTTAACATTTTGATTTAAATAAGGTAGTGAAACTTGTACTAATTAACATGGGTCCAAAACAAACAAGTTCCAATTGAAGAAAAAACACAGATTAAGAATTGCACACAGAGAACAATTTATTTTGGTCTCACTGAGGTCATGTGGTTGTAAGTGGCCATGTTAAAAGTGGAATCTCCACAGGCTGGATTCCAACAAGGACTTGTATATTTGTTAGGACTGAAATGATTTCATCGTATCTAGAATGTACTTGGCTAATCAAGCTAATATCAAAGAATCAGGAAGATCCCCAGCAGCAGGGTGCAGTTGCAGAGTTTTACATGCGACTTTAACGGTTTTATTTATTTATGCTTCACTGAGAAAGTACAAAGAAAAACGGAATAGTATTATTCTTGGACAATCATAGCAGTTATAAATTAAGGTAGTTGTGTCATGGACAACTGAATCTGTACAATAATGTTTAGGAATAAATTTTAGAAATTGTAAGTGTGCTTATTCCCAAACTCCCTTGAGTTTAAATTTTATTGTCTGTATACAGCTTTAAATTCTGACTTCACCTAAATGACACATTTTTTTTTCTTTTATCTATGCTAAAACAGAAGCCATATTAAATATACAAAAAAACATTTTAAATAAGAGAGGTGATGGTCCAATATTAGGAAAACAATGCAGGCGTGTAGAAAACATACTTGTTAATTTTCAAGCTGATGAACTTTAATAAAAATTTTGTTTGAATATATGATTAGGTGGAGCCCTGGCAACCTTCACTTGATGAAACACACTTATCAAGGAATTTAGTTTCTTCATGTTTTTTGAAAATTTCAATTATTATTTTTTTTTTTTTAGTAAGTTAAGAATGCCTTGACTGCTAAAATTGAGGCAAATATTTTAGGACTAATAACTTAAAATATATATATATATATATATATATATATATATATATATATATTCTTTGTATTTTGGTAGATGATCTGAGCTAAAGTCATATTAAACTAGCAGTTTAGAATGCATTGCTTGAAATGGTTTTAATGTTCCCATTTTATAATGTAAAGTGTGAGTCACCGGCAGTGGAAACAACTGTCAACAGTCACATGAAAGTTAGTTAAACAAGCACAATTTAGACATTAGTGTATTAGGTATTATTGCTAATTTACTTAAGTAAAAATAAAAATAGAAACATTAAACAAAGACACACCATTTTATAAAGAATCATTCTATTACCCTTTGAAACAATGATGTTATCAACTCATACACATTTTGAAACATTTTACCATATGTTTATTGGATGAATGATAAAAAGGATAGTAATTAAAAAACAGTTCTTTTGTTTCTGGTGACACATTAAAAGATTTTAGGAATATCCAGAGATTCTCAAGCTAAAACCTGGAAAATGTTATATTGAAATATAGCAGTAATTTGTTCACTTGCAACTGTGTATAGTATTGTTTCACAAATTATTTATTCATGCATCAGTAAACCATATATTTGGATGTTTTCTTTAATGGTGATATTAGCTCGCTTGCTTGCAATGACATTTTAATTTGAGATTCATATTTCAAGTCATCTCTAGTATATAGCTAGGTATCCAATTGATGGGTCACACAATTATTATAATTTAATTAGCCTTCTTTTCAGAGAGTAAAGAATGTTCTTTTCTAAAATGATCATATTGATTTACACTCTCACCAACAAAGAGACTTTCCATTTCTTCCATACTCTTAAGAACATTTTTAGAAATTTTAAGAGGGCTACTAGGCAAGTATAAGATTGTCTCAAAATGTGGACTTAATTCACTTATTGATGAGCTTGAAAGAATGCATGTGTTTTGTGTATCTGTTATCCATTGATAACATTGTTTTTGTAGAATGCTTTCCTTTTTGGTCTGATTTTTTTGTGAAAAATTCTGTTTGCTATCCTTTGATCTTTGCTAATTTTCTTTTGATATTTTCTTCTTACGTTTCATTTCTCACTGACAACTTGCTTCTGTTCTTAAGAATTAGGAGTGTGGTTGCATAGATAACTCAATTGCACTAATTACTCATTAACATTGGTATGTTAGGTTTTTTTTTTTAACTCCTGTGTTAGCTTATCCCTATTTAATATAATTAGACAGTTCTCAAGTCTTCCGAATTATTTTTTTTTCAATTTTTACAATCTACTTGCTCTTTACATGCTGTTTTTCTTTCCCTACTCTCTTATTTGAAAATCAAGTAAGATTTTGCACTTTCTGTTTGCCAATTAGAATTTTCATATACTGTTTATATGCCATCATTGCAATAAGAATTAGAATATGCTTCTCTAATACAATGTGACATGTTAATCAAAACTTTCATGTCTTCCCTAACCATAACATCAGTGCCTTCCAATATGTTACTTGTGTTTTTCCTCTATATAATTTTTGTGTAAAATAAATTTCTTTTTAAGTTAAAACTAAGTTACTTTAAGAGGCAGGGTTATAGCTCAGTGGTGCTTTGCCAGCCTGGTAAGCATGAGGTCGTGAGTTTAATTCCCATTACAAAATAACCCAAATTAATTTATTTTATATACTGAATAGTCAGTGTGCATAAAATATAATCACATATTTACCAAATGCTTTGATCTTAATTCCTTTTTTTCCTTTGAATTCTAACTTGAATCTTGTTTACCTGCATATAATGTTCCGTGTAAGATCACTAACATTCAATACATAACTGTAAACCATATCAAAAGGTGAGACAACCAAACAACACATTGAAAAAACAAATTAGTTTTTATAAATGGTCTGAAGTCTGGTATAGATTTTAGAATTATAAAGCTGGAAATTTGAATTTTCTTGAGTGTGCTGAAGAGCAATAGAAAAGTTTGGCCACATGAAAGGGCAAAAGAACTCCATCCAAGTTATGGGAACTATAAGATGGTTAACAAAGCTGAAGGAAATCAATAAATTTGAGGACAGTTCAATAGAAATATCTAATTAAAATTCAAGGGGAAAAGATTAATGACAGCAACATCAACAACAAAAATAGCTCATGGCTGAGACAATATAATATCATACAATATTACATGCATATTTAGCATCCCAGTGAGAAAAAATAATGAAATAAAATATTAGGAAAAAATTCAGAAACTTTACCAAAATTTGCTACAGACACAAACCATGCCAAAATATTCAAAGAATATTAAACAGAATAAATATTATTCTAAGACAGTAAAATCAACTTGGATATATTAAAATGTAGAAAATAAAATTTAACAGAAATTGTCAACCTTACTAAGATGGGAGGGATGATTCATTCACAAATGGACTCAAATAAGAATTAAGATGGATTTTTATCACCAGCTGTTCGAAAAGAAAAAAAACAAACAAAACCAACAGATTACTGAAGTAAAAACTATTCTGTCAACCTAGAGATTATATCCAAACAAAATAAACATTCAAAAGTTGCATGATTAAATATTTTCTCATGAAAATATGGAATTTCCAGAAGAAAATGCATTTGAGTAGCATCACAAATATATCTCTAGATAAAAAAAGGATATTTGAAATGGAAAAAATAAAAGGTTGAATCTGTAATTTTTATGTGTATATATACATGTACATATATAGGTACCTATATACATATAGAGGTGCATATATATGCATATGTAGTCCTCTTAAAGATTACTACATTTAAATATAATTTTAGGGATTATTTAATCTTGGCAGTAAAAGTAATGATGCATGGATTATTCTTTCTTTTACTTTCTGTAATATATAATATATATATATATATATAAAATCATATAGATGACATACCTTAAAACATAAATTGCTCAGCATTAATGTTACAGAAAAATAAGTAGTTTTTTCTCATTTTTTCTAAGATTTGTGTAATAAAGGAAGACAAAAAATCACTAACATTTTGGGATATGTGCATAGATAATGTTTCATTTTATTTAATATGGATTACAAAATAGGTCCAGTACTATACACTTGGAGACTGTTCCAGCACCAACACCTTTTAATCTTCCTCTGGGAAGCCCTCATAGTTCTGCAGTTGGCTACATTACATATGAAACTAGATTTTCAGTGTTAAGCAAGTTTTACTTTTCTGTGTTTGGTACAACGAATATCCCAAAAGAACTTCATAAAATGTTTATATGGGTAAAGTTAAATAAAAATAATACATCATTTAGATATTACTATGCCACAAATTTTCTTTTAATAAAAATTATCTATGAACCTTTTATATATGTGATCTTGAAAAAATATCTTGGGTGTCTTAATCTAGGTGTACCTGCTATTCACATACTGAACCATAACTAAGTCATAAACTATAATACTTTCACATAAAATTAAAGAAATTATAGTCAACAACAGCCAAATTCCATTTCCCTGGGTAATTTTATTCACCATCATTATAAAACTTTAGAAAAATTATCCTTGTCAAAGTCTCTTTTTTTATCCCCGTTCACTGTGGTGATTTGCTAACAACTAAACATTGTTATTTTCCTTCTCTAATTTAATAAGGAACATTAATCACCCATTAGTTGGTTCTTTAGCCTAATGTTATTTGCTCTCATCCACAAATAAGACAGCTATGGCTTGAAGTTGTTAGCATTGGTATTCTGTTAGGACATAGCATTTATCTTGTCTGTTCATATTAGTTCACTTAATTGTGTTTGATTTTTTATTATTCTACTTAATGAAATATATACACTGTTATATCTAGGACTTGCCCTAAGCAAAGTAGTTAACTCAAATAATGTATGTCTTCAGTTTCTCTGCTCACTGTTCTGTTGTCATATTTAGAAAGTATCTTAGGTAAAAATTGCTAAATTAAATTATTGATTAGATGGTTGAATTTTTAAATACCAATCAAAGTGAACATCCTAAGATTTTGGAACATTTGTGCCTTCCATAAGATTGGTACCTAATGTGATTGTACAGTGCATATTACTGTAAATGAGTTAAACATGGGAAAATACGATTCAATGCAAACGATCACATGATGAATATAAAAGGAAACAAAGATAATGAAAATAATCAATAGCATCTACCATATATTACCTAGGAAAACATGTCACATCAGAATGAGTTTCCTAGTGATGACAATGTGAATGAAAATAGACTGAGAACAATCATGATAAAGAATTTGCAGATACTCAAAAGACTGCCTCAGACTTCCCTTCCTTCTGACTTTGCCTCCCGCTTAGTGGGACTACAGGTATGCACCCCCATTGCCTGCTTTCATATCTCTTCTAATAAGGACATTAATTTCATTCATGATTATTTTACTTCCTAAGATTTTTGCTTTCAAATACCAAGAACAGGGGATACGATTTTGATACTGGTATTTTAAAGGCCTAGAGCATTCAATCCATAGCAACCAAGAAGCAGTGAACTTCTTGTTTTGATGATTACATAAAATTTACAGGGTAAAAGATAAAGTCCAAAATCTGCAGCACCTGAACAGAGTAGAAAATCTGATAGATACCCACATAAATATGATTTAGCCAAATATAACATTTCTATTGAACATGCAAATGTGATATGAATGTAACTTGCAATAGAAAGTTTATTTTTTTATAATCATAGGTACTTTTTACATGAGTATGATATCTTGATTCCTCTTTTTTCAAACCCTCTCCTCCCTGTTATCTTAATTTTAATACTGGCAACAGGAAAGAAACAAGTATAATACCTCCCAAAATAATTCATAAATAATGCAGTCCATCCTATGAGTCAAAACTTTCCATAGTATGTCCCTTCATAAGGAACGCTTACCTTAAAACGAAAGAAACAAATACATATCATCATTGGAAGAATAATTTCACAAACCATACTTCCAAAGAGTTCACAGATTAAAATCCAAGAAATATCATCTTATAATTTAAAAATAAACGCATGGACACAAATAACATGGATCACAGTACCACAACCAAAAACCAGTAGGGCAAACGACAATACTGGATTCTAGTAAATAGAAATTTAGCTGGTGAACTTGAAACTTCTCATATAAGGAGTATAATACATATCCTTTAATTTATTTTAAGAAACAGAGGTGAAGCATTTCACATGAAAACACATATACATATATGGTTTTGCTCCAAACAGGCTATACAAACTAGAGTCATTGTGCTGAGTAATAATTTTTCAGCCAACACGTGCTGTATATAGGATTGTGGTTCTGTAAGATTATAATGGACATAAAAAAACTATAAAAGTATAGTATATATAATTATCTATTTATATAATATTTCATAGTTGTGATAAGTGACTATGTAACAGCCTTGTGTATTAACTGTACTATATGTGTAACATTATTCTAACATTTGAAAATTCTATTAAAAATTAAAACAAAACAAAAGCATACTTTACTATGAAACATTATGCCAAGTTTCTTTAACTGCAGTCTCATTCATCTCACAATAACCAAACAGGCCAAGTTGTGTGACTAATCTTTACCATGTAGGTGGTGTTAGTACATGTTATGATTTTTACACAACGATAGAATTGTATAACAACACATTTCTCTGAATCTATTCCTATTGCTAAGTGATACACAGTTGTACCCTAAAATTTACTAGCTTAAATGAAGAATGGTTTATGTAGCCTGTAGATGAGCAATGTTGTTTGATTAGTTCTTCTGCTGGTATAAAATGGATTTGCTAATAAGATCCTAGTACATCTGAAAAATAGTTTAATCTTCAGGGGCTTCAGCCAGACCAGTGTTCTCACTAACTTCAAGCAAGAAAACTTGGAGTTATTTACATGTTAGAGTAGATGATAAACACAAGAGATTTGAGAGACGTCAAATCTCTGTATATTGTGTACTCTAATTTCTCACTGGCCAAAGCAAGTCAAAATGCAGCCCAACTTCAAGTTTTGGGAAAACAACTTACAAGGGACATGCATATATGCATGGGATCAATTTGTGGGCAGTTTTACCTTTTATTTTTAACTACAGAATCTTGCCAAAAGTAATTTAAGGATACGTGGCATAAGAACAAAGAAATTATAAGATAATTGAAACAAAAAAGGCACTTATTATAAATGCAGCGAAAAAAGAATTTGTGATCTGAAATTTAGACTATAAAAGTTACTTGAAATGCATACCAAAAGGCTGTATACTATGTGAAAGATGCATCTTAGATAAGGAAAGAAAAATATGATATGGTCAACTGATATGTATTATGTAAGTATTAGAAACTAAGACTTAAAATAAATATTTTAAAAGAAACTGCCGAGAATTTTAAAGAAGGTTTAAAAAATATCAATATGCAAATTAGGAGACCCATAAATTCCTAAATAGAACATTTATGTTATAAAATTATAATATAAAACCTACTAGAGAAACTTCTAACATATTTAATATGACAGAATTGAAATAAAGCTATAGTGTAAAAAGCAAATTATCTGTTAAAGGATATACCCAACATGTTGACTACTAATTTGTGAGCAGCAATAATAATTGTCAGAAAATTCTGAAATAAGTTTTCATTTTGATTCCCATAAAAAAACAGCCAAGCCTCGAAAAAGTCATATGAAGGCACTTAGTAAAACAAAAATAAAGTAAAAATGTACAATATGGAAAAATTTTTATCAGTGGAATATTTAAAAAGAAAACCATAATGTATATGTGAGATTAAATTAAAATAAGCTGTCATAAATTCTAAGAATCAAGAATGGTAAATTATTTTAAATGTATATTCACATTTAAATAAACATTACCAACCAAAAATACAAATAATGGGTGATTTGAATAAAATACCTTGAGTGTGATAATCAGAATTAATTTTATTTGCATTTTTATGAGGATTAAACTAAGGATTATGACTAACTTTAGAATTTCCTAGCTTCAAATGAAAAGAGGGTAAAAGAGATTATGACTAAAGCTACATGAAGAAAAAAATACAAATAGAAAAATATTTATACAAAGAAATATGAAAACAAAAAATACAAAGACAAAAATCAATCAGAACAAAAGCACAATAATCTGATTAGATGCATTTTAGTGTAGTAGAATTTCTTCTGTGTGTATCTTACTTTTATTTTCTGGCTTGTTTTGAAAATAAAAATTATTCAACATTCTTTATTAAATGACAAACCTAAACTTAACATGACTGAAAAGCAGAAATGGGAAAAGATATGGCTGAATAATTTACCTCAAAGAAAGCCAGAGTATCAGATAAAACAGAATGAAGTTTTAAAGTATTCATTTTGATGGAGTTGATATAAAAATAAAAGCTCAAATGTACCAGGAAGATGTAGTGGTTTTAGGTTTGTCATTAATTAGTTGTGTGACATATAAATAAAGTGTTTCCTTTAAACTGCCTGTGTTTCAGAGCTATCTATATAAACGGAGGTAAAAGGATGCACGTATTAGTTTACAAGATTATTAAGACTGAAAAGTCCCAAAATGTGTTCACACAAAGCCAGAGATTTAGGACAACGTATGGCCTAATTCTAGTCAAAATCCGAAGAATTAAGAACAAGGAGAGCCCTTGGTGTAAACTAGATCTGAAATCTGGTGCTCCATCATAGAGAAGTTCAATAAATTCAATGATTCAATTTGAGTTTGAAGGCAAGAAAACTTTGACATCTCAGCTCCAAGTAGTCAGGAAAAAAGTTACTTCTTGCTCCAGGGTGAATCACTCCTTTTTTCCTAGTTAGCCTTTTTCCACATTCTTCATCTGTCTTAGGTACAGCAATCAATTTTATAGTCTGTTGATTCTCACGTTTAATCTTGAGCCGTAATACCTGTGATGATTCATGCCAAATAGTTTACAAAATATGGGCACTAAGTGATCGATTTAACACACAAAATTAAGATTGCAGTGATGTCAGTTTGCTAAAAATCCAACAAATCCTACAGAAAACTATTGTATTTCATCTAATTTCTATCACTAATTGCTAGAACATCATAAGAAAAAAAAAACATAGTGAAAAAGCTTACAAATCAGCACTATTTACAAGTCTGATATTTACAGATTTTACCTACAAGGTACATTCATTCTTTTCTTGCATGTTCTGAAAATCTGTTGGTAAATACATGTACCAAACAGCCTCCAGAACATGATCCATTTCTGAAGCAAAGTTCAATAATAAGAATGACACAAACATGTGTATGAGTGTATTCTACTATTTCTATTTAAAACTTCACATTTGCCATATTGTTTCAGATATTTATCATTCTAGTATATATTTTGATCATTAATCATAATCAAAGGAGAAATTCTAGCAATTATTGCATTCAATTTTTATCATTCCTGAGGGAAGATATGCTACAGGTATCCAGTGATCTGAACATAGTAAATCTGCAAATGTCCTATAACATATCCACCATGGCACCACCAACAGATCTGGCCCAAAATATCCATAATGCCAACTTTAACAAATCCTAACATAGATACGTGGATAAGTAGTAGGTATGTAGGCAGGTAGGAATAGATTGCTAGAGATAGACCCAGAAGAAAATAAATATATTTGTAGATGTTTTCATTGTACTAACTAAAATGAAAGTATCAATAGTCAGGCTTCACCTTAATTTTTAGGAAATGTGGAATGCCATGAAGGTAAAAGTAGTCTTTCCCTATTCAAAGTAATTTACCTAATTTAATAAAATATCCTGTTTATTTTCAAATGTTTACAATTTTTCATAAATGTATTTTGCACTAATATTTTTAACCAAAACTCAAGTTTTAAATTAGCAACAATTGTGCCTAGGATCCACCTCATTAGCTATGTTCAGACTACTGTCCAAAGCTAACCAAAGCTAAATCAAATTTTACACATATACTTTGTAGCTACGGCTCTATTATTTTCTAATCTGAAAAATAGTTCTCATCTATTGTTAACATGATACTCTCCTGCCAGTCAGAACAGTGACAAATATTCAGTGCATTCTATAGGAAAGCTTTGCGAGTAAGCCACCTTAGAAAACACGTGTTACCAAAGAGAAACGCCATGGTAACTGGTAAGCAATAAATTAGTTTCCTTACTTAGGTTGAGGAGAATAATTCAGAGAACAAGATAAGTCTTCCAAGTAACAGTAGAAAGAGTGATCTTACTTGACTCTTTTCTGGTGAAAAATCCTTTTTAATCTACCAATATATTATCTTAAAGTAAATGAATCATTAAAACAAATGAATTTGTCTATGTATCTCCCTTGTACAAAAGTAAAACTTTTAAACAGTCTTTGATTCCTTCATATTTCCACCTGTTTCTATTAGCAGTGCAACTATAAAATGTTGCTTGAAAAATGGGCAAATTAAACTCATGTCATCATCATAACACAGGCAATTTATTGGGTATATTATCCACCTGAATTTCAGTCCTATATATGGAATCATGTTGCATGGAAACTTTTTCTCTAGTTTATATTTCTTGATTACTCTATTAAATATGCATTAGCAATCAATTTTTGCAAAATGTAATTATAGACTTATGTTTATGGATCTTAAATATTAGTCCAAAGAATGCTAAAGGACAAAGAAATTACTATGGTTGTAATAGGAGAGGAAAGAAAAACATGAGTGACAATGATCCACCTTCTAATATTTATTGCTAGAATATCACTAGTCTTATTTTTCCAATTCATTTTTCTTTCATGTAGTGGATATTTTATTTATTTGATTAAAATCCTGTCAGAATTTAACTACCTTACATATAGGTGCTGTAATATGTCTAAAACTTTGTTTCCTTGTTTTGTTTTTCAAAATTTTATTTTAAGTTGTTTCCGCCGACAACCAAAATTGGATTTTCCAATTTTACAGTATAGATGCCTAAATGATATGTTTGCAGGATTCACAGTAATCCCCGGTCTTCAGTTTACTGGGTGTATGTAATCATATTTGTGGCTACAATCTTCCAGAGATGGTTTTCAATATAACAAATGCTGTCTAACAGTCTATCCAAATAGATTTTCCATTCTCATAGGGAAATCACAGAATTGTCAAGGCTACATTTTGTTTCATTATTGCAAATGTTACCTTCAAATTCAGAAGTAAATAGACCACTTTTTCTTTCTCTCTGGAAATGTAGTTTTGTGTGATATGCTACAGTAGTAGGTCCCTTTCTCAGACCAAGAAGTTGATTGGAATTCTTTTTGTTTTATGTTTTGTGTGCTGACCGCTGGTTTGTTTGTTGCTTTATGTTGAATAAATGCTTGGTTTTTTAGTATTACAATACTATTTCTGTTTGTCTTAAGAACAATTTTGATTTTTCAGATAGTCATAAAATTTATGCATAGTGTGATATAACATTAGACAAAAATTTTGCAGTTTAATATATTTGAGCTTGCTTTTCGAATTTTAGAGTTATACACATATGTATTTCTGCTTATAAAGAATTAAAGATTACTATTATTTTCTTGTTCTTTCTTTTGTGGCTCTGGGGATTAAGTTCTGGACCTTGTGCATGTGAAGCAAGCAGTTTACTTTAGAACTATAGCTTAAGACACCATAAGAAATGAGAAATCTGTTCATGTACAATATAACCTATCTTAAACTTTAAATTACTTCTTTGATTTTTTTAATTTAAAGTAGAGTTTTATAGTTTTTAAAAATATATTTCACTTTAGTGCTATAAGATTGTGATGCTCAGAGTGATTTAAACAATTTACTATTTAAGCAACAAGAAGTGAATTTTCAATTTTTGCTTTTGTCTCTTTATAAAGACACCTCCCATCCCTGCATAAAGTGTTTCTTAACTTTTTTTCATTATTGCTCCAAAAAAAAAAAATAGCCTTTCCATGTAGTTCATCCTACTTGGCCTCCTTGCTCCTATCCATTTATTTATGTCTTTAGGTACTAAAGCCCTTTGGTGGAATATGAATAACTCTAATATCAAAGTTTCTCCACCAGTTTAAGACCAGTGCTCCCTTGCATATGACCAATATTTAGAGCTCCTGCACAAATCTGCCTGAAACAAACAAACAAACAAGACTAGAATTTATACAAAAAAATTTATAAGGAACCACTCAGAATTTTCATAGAGCTATTTCTATATTCTAGAACTTCTCACTAATCTTGTTCTTTACAGCTATCTTGTTCTAATAATTATCATTTTAAGCATTTTAAAATTTATTTTATTCCTATTAATACATGTTTGGAGTACATAATATTTACTTTCCTTGTGTGGAGTTTCCATGTAAATAAAACATTTCATTTTTTTTTTTCATCCCTTTCTTCTATCTGTGTCCCCTTTCCATCTGAGAAAGCTCTATCTCCCTAATGTTTTTTTTTCCCTCTATTTGTTTTGACTCTTGGTAGCCAAATACATTTAACAATAACTTAAACTAATTCAATAAAATCTAAAGCAATGAATTTTAGCAACAGTTTAGTAAAGATACAATTTTTATATCTAAAAGTCATAAGATACTTACTTTTAGTATACACTCCTGGGATAAGTGATATACACATGAAAACATGCAATACAAATATGTTGCTTCTTTAAAGAAAAATTTCATGGCATTATACACTTTGCATTCCGTTTGTGTATTTACACACAAACACAAATATTCCTTTATTTTAGAGAATCTTCAATCTTATTTACACAATATTATTCAACTTTGAATCCTATTCACATAAGTACCTTACTAACCTTTCCCTTAATTGCAATTTTTTTGTGTACCAATTTGCAGTAGAAATTCATAAGCATAATAACCTATACTCTGAAATACACATGCTAAGTCATATTCCTCAAATTTATTTATATAATTTGACAATGTGTTGAAGTGTGACAGTCCTTTAATTCACATAACAGCATAATCAATCTATTTCTGTGGAATTACTTATTTTTTCATTAGTTTTCTCTTATTTCTAAATAAAAGTTAATCTATGTTATGTGATCTTGAGATTTTGTACCTTAGATTCTAATCTAGCTGGAAGTTACTTTGGTTCCTGATGTAATTAAATGTGTTTCCATGCAGAAATTTGGTTGTAGTTTTTTGTTCTGTAATACAACATTTTGTATCTTTTATGGCATAGTTCCTGCCTCGCAAACAGATCACATAAGTTTGACACCCAATATTAAAAAAAAAATCTACTTTTAAAAAATTGCATACTACTGGAGCTGGGGACTTAGCTCATAAGCACTTGCCTTGTAAGCAGGGGGCGAAGAGTTCAATCCCTAGTACCGATAAAAAAAAAAAATAATAATAATCGCATACTAACATTTATCAGCTGTTGTCCAAAAATCATTCTACCATACATGTACTTGTATTTATTCATGTACATGAGTTTACCACTCAAAACAGCTTGTTATTAATTATACATTAATTATTCTGCAAAGACCAAAGGGTATCAAAGTACCAATATATGGTACAAATTTAATACAAATAATCTTCTTATGTCTTTTTGTGCCAATAAAAATTACTTAAATATTTAGGCAGTTAAATTCATAAATATAAAATATATTCATAAATCTTGAATTAATCTATCAATTATAACTGTTCACAGAATAGGTATGTGCAAATTATTTTGGATTGCTAGAGAAATTCGGGTGTAATCTGGCCTTAATTTTATGTGCACATGTTCTTAAATCTGTTTTGTAACTGACATAAATTCAAGTTTTTAGAAACAATCCTTTAATTTTGTCATATTTCTTCCATAAATCATCAGATACTCTTTTCTTACTTTTTAAGTAGTTAGCAAAGGAAATATTTTATTTGTAAGACACACTTTGTCTTGAAAAGGCAACATTGTTTATGCTAATAAGAATTGAGTTTTTAAAAACAGTAAATGTAAATAAAAATACATCTAAACAATGAATGTCAGGAATAACGTTTTGGTGAAGTTCAATGTAATATCCATTAATATCTTTTATGCTATAGTGTTAGTTGCATTAAAAAGCATAGTACATATGTTGTTCCAATTTTAAATTTTCATATTTAGAAAGACTTTAGTTGTCAAAGTAACATTGATATTAGGTTGGCATAAACAAGGCCATGAGGGTCACTAAAGCTTATGAGACAGGTAAACACATTTCCAGTTTCAAGAGATATGATAAATTCATAAAGTAGATTTCAGGAACACCACAAGATATTTTTGTTATTTATACTGTCAGTCCATATTTTGAAATGTAATCTCGCTTAAACTAAAAAATGCTTATTCAAAAGCATTTCTATTTTCCTCCTATTGTGAGCATTAACAACACTAAATCACCACCTAAAAGTTTATAAAGAGGGCATTTAATACCCATAACTATACTACTTGAAAAAATGAGGTTATGGACAACTAACCTATGGAAGGAAACTAAATAGTAGTTTTTGATAAGATCATGGTCAGAGAAACATGAAGTACCTAAATGTGAAAACCAGCGCTAAATCGAGGAAGTAAACATAAACAAAGTCCAACTCAGGGGCTTTTCTTTTTAAATGCAGTGTTTATCACTGCAAAATGATACTGTCCTGTCATTTAGCAGCATAGGCTGGAATAAACTAGCTCAGTAATTCATACAAATGGGATCTTCCATTACGTTCTTTTTTTGTGTTATGTGGTTCATCATTTTTTTCTTTGCTTTTCGGTACTGGGGATCAAACTTAAGATCCGGTGCTTGCCAGGCAGGCGCCTCTACCACTGAACTAAACCCCCAACCACCATCATTTTTATTGTATAAGATTCCTGAAATGTGTAACCACAAATTATTTATTTACTGTACTACAGATGGGCATTAGTTTGTTTTCCTTCAGGAGTTACTATATATCATGCTGCTATTATCACTTCATTATGTGTCACTTAGTTAATATATTTACAATGGAAAGAATTACTGGTAAGTCAGATTTGCAAGCCTTAGCATTAGCAGAGGATACCTAATACTTTTACAAATGTCTTTCTTATTTGGAGTTCTACCAGCAGAGAAGAGAATTCTAGTTTTTCACTATTCTCTGTAACATTGAATACTTTACCAACATCAATATTTGCCATTGTATCATTTTCTATTTTAGAACATATTAACATGGGATGTTATATATTTTCTTATTTAGTTCCTACAGCATGATTAATATATATTTGAATATTTAATTTTTTAAAAAAAAGCATTGTTACAGTAAAAGAGGTTGTCACTAATACCCCTCAAAATACTCAAACTCACTTTACATATAATTTTTCTATCAATTCAAAGCATTTGTGGAAATGCTGCCATAGCTTCTTTGATGTGTCAGATGGGTCCAAAACATTTATATTTCATGGTAATTTTGACTTAGAGGAAAAGTCAAGAGTCGCATAGGGCAAGATGTGAAGAGTGAGGAGAATAAGGACATACAGAAACATTTTTTAAAACTCGCCTTTTCACTGGGTCTTCAACTTTCTCCAGATTCTTGTCCTGAAGGCAACAAAGACTGAGACCCATGGACAGCCAGTGGTGAACAAACCCACCGGTTTATTAGAAAAAAACAGAAAATGCTCTTACTAGCTAGGAGAAGTTCCAAAAGAAGACACTGAAGTCTCCTATGTCCAGGAATTTATATGAAGACTTTATATGGAGGCAATTTTAGCATGGGAAATGGGGCAATTTGCCACTGATGGTGGTTACTCCTTGAAATTTAGTGAGTGATTTGGGTTGTGAAACTAATAAGCTGAAGCTATTGCAAGACCTCTGAAGTCAAGGGGTTGATTTTTTTGCTTTTGTCTTGTGATTTGGTCAGGCTTCCTGTTCCCAGAGCTTGACTATCTATCTTAGTCTATCCAGGTCCTTTTCCTAACTTCCTGTTGAATGAGTATTTCCTGGTCCCAATTGGATAGCATTAGGCAGTAGTATTCATTGTAATTATGATTGTACCTTGTAAAAATATGTACCAAAGAAAACCTGGCTGTGAAACTGGAAAGAGTAATAGGATAAATGTGCTCTAACTGAAAATGGAGTATTTTGAGTGAGATAAATACCAGTATGTCTTTTAGTGTAATACATTTTTAAAATTTCAAATATTTGCTTATTAAAACTATTAAATTATTAATAATTATTCACACCTCATACAACTAGAGCATGCACCTCATGACAATATACTTTTTCTTCTGAGTTAAATCCTATGTATGATTCTTTGAAAAATGACTCACATATGACATATTTTTAAAAAGATTTGAATGAATAAATATATATATTATTTTAATTATTTTTATAGATGAAAAATCAGTTTAAAAGATGATATTTGCCTTAATCAACTCCATTGATTTACCTTTGCATAACTTCCAGAATGTAATAAAAATTTAAGAATACATGACATCATGTTAATTATTAAAGGTTTTCTTAGAGTTTTACATATGTCAGACTGCCTCATAAGCCAGTTCTTAAGAAAACTGAAAAAATAAACATATTTGGGTGGAGAATTTGTTATAAAAATAAATGGTCAGATTAAAAAGACTAAATTCCAAATCTAGGAAATACTTTAATATTTAATAAAATTGGTTCATGAGAAAATATATTCATGGTTTTCAAAAGAAATGTCTAGAAATTGTCTTGATCACTTTCTTTCCCCTGACACAAAATACCTACCAGCTATAACTTAATTGTGGCTCAAAGGAGGAAATGCATAGTGAAAAGGTCTGAGGGTCAAAAGCTGCTCTCATTATCTTGACCTGAGAGAGGGAGAGGACTGAGGAGGGAGATATACTCCCAGGTCACGCCGTCAGTAATCTACCCTTTCTGACCAGACCCAGAGACACTACGTAATAGCACATTTACCAATAAATTCATTGGTGGATTAGTCTATCCATGAGTATGAAGTTCTCATGATCCAGTAACCTCCTAAAAGCCTCACCTCTTGAATACGTGAGGTTTTCTGGGGAGACAATCCAGATGTCAATTGTAAAAATGCAGTTTATTATTGTGCTCAAATTTTAAAATAAAAAGTAAGTTTTTGCCTACCATATCTCCTGTCTGGTGGAGTATAGCAGTTATAGAATAGAACAGGCCTATTTTTAAAATCTCTCTTTGAAACTACTTACTCTGTTTCTTACCCCTTAAAATATCATTCTAAACATTCACAGCTGGAGTGACCCAGAGCCTTCAATGAGTTAATCTAGTTTTTACTTTCCATTATTAAAGTTATGAATCCTGGGAAACAATGCAGCTAGTTCTATATAAGATTCAAATGCTAGCATCAATAAAAACTGAACCACATAACTTTTATAACAAAATATATTATTACCATAATACTCACCTGAATTTCAAGATTTAGAAATCTAAGCAATGTCAGAATATGTTTGTCTGAATATACTTGTACATTCAGCTTGTTGGTTCTCAGATGAAAATAAAAACCCTGTTGTGAAACACATCAAAGCTAGATTTGTTGTTTATTGAAAGAACAAAAGAAAGAAAGAAAGAAAGAAAAAGAAAGAAAGAAAGAAAGAAAGAAAGAAAGAAAGAAAGAAAGAAAGAAAGAAAGACAGAAAGAAAGAACTCCCATTTTAATAATTAAACTATCAGGAAATAACAAAATAAATCCCTCAGAGAAATCAAGGATAAATACAATCCTTTGTTTTTGCATTTCTGGTGATACATTTCTAGGTGAGTAGTACACAGATATAATCAAGAAAATGTGATATTTAGCCAAAACTTAAGCTATATAAAAATGTGGAATGTAAGGAAGCTTTTATTAATTAAAATAGTCAAAAAGACCTTAAAATTTACTCTATCACTGTAGGTATAAAATAAGAATTGCTTCCTTTTCTTTTAAATTTATCTTTCATTTCCCAGAAAGAAAAGAAAATGTACTCAGGTACTTGAGCACAAGAATAACAGGAAGGAGTATCATGGTACCTAAGAATAAATCATATTTATTTTTTATTTTTCTGTACAACAGTGAGACAAATAATCTGACGCTTTTCTGACTCATTGACTCCTTTGGCTTCACAGGTCTGATTATAAAATTGCCCATGAATTTATGTAGAGGATTTTATGGTAAAGGGAAAAGATATTGCCCTGTTTTCAGTAGAGATCAAGTATCTTTCACGCAATCTGGCTGATACACTGTAAGTCATATTCATTGCTGCATAAATTCACATAGCCTCTGCAAGGAAAATTCACAAATTGATAAAAGCAAACTGAGGGCTCCAAATTTTAAAGCAGAGAATCTTATTATCTAACCATGGGAATAAAAAACAAATGGAGTAATGGGGAAAAATCTATGTAGCAAAGATCAGAGAAGGCAGGGAAAACAGGAAAATGGGGAGGGCAGGAAGTTAGGCAGAGGAGAGAGAATTTGATGGGTACTCAAAATGTTCCGGAAATTCACTCACGTCTAGTCCCTACAGAATTTGGTTTTTCGTCTGGTTTCATTCAGTGTCTCACTGTGTAGTTCAGGCTGACCTTCCACTGCCTATGCTTTCTAACCTGGCCTGGAATTCACAGTGATCCCGCACCTCATTCTCCCGATGGCCGGGATTACAGATGTATGTCATCATGCCCAGCCCCATAGGAACCACTGTCTTCACATACTCAAACTCCTTTACCTCTTTCTGGTGAAATCAAGAAAACATGTCCAGCAAAGGATTGTATGAAATGCCAGGTATATATATGTATGTATAGATAGAGATAGAGATATATAGATAGAGATATAGATATATAGATATAGATATAGATATTAGTAATTTTAATGAAATATTCTGATAAAAAGTGCACTAGAACTGTATCATTAACTGCTTAGGAGATTTAAAGTCCAGTTCTTTTATTTTTATCTATTAATAACAACGAAAAATAAGAATATATCTAGTATGCTGAAAGATTTATGCAAATGAATGTTATTTAATTAGGCCTACGTATTATATGAAAGGCATAAATGATATTCATATCATCTAATCAAATGTCTACATTTGCATTGTATCTCTTTTGGCTGTCAGCATCATTCAATATAGTTCCAATATCTTTGAACAAAATTGCTGTTTGGTTTCAACAACAAACAGGGAAAAAAAGTGAAGGTATTTTACTTTCTCTCTCAATTCTTTGAGTGCTTTTTTATATTTTCCTTTTGTTACCTTCATCTTAGACCACAGCATATTACAGTATGGAAAGCACTGTCTTGGTGCTATATTCTTCTCTTTATAAACACGACTATTTAGTAGTTTTGCCTACTTTTTTGAATTTAAACATTGTATATGTTCACAACTTCCAAATCTGTCTCACTATGATAGGAGTATATGCAGCGCTAGATACTGAGGACGAACTTTATCACCAAGATTTCAGACAACACAGTAGAGAAGGTAATAGGTGTCTCACAGTATATACTTTATGCAGAGATAGATGAGACAAACTAGCATAAAAATACACTCTTTTCTAGAAAAACTAGATGCTGTATTTCCTCTTAGCATAGATATCTTGGCATAGATATCTATCCTTTGTGTTTTCTTGCATTAAGAAATTTCCTATATTCGTTAATCATAAAAGATAAATTTTTGGGTTACAGAATTAATTTTAAGGCAATATTCAAAATATTAATTAAACAATAATTAAAATCAGAACAAAGTTTAAGTAAAAAGGAAGGAGATGGATAATGGAACTCCAATTTTAATAATCATGTTTTGAAAAATATTTGATAGCATTAAATATTTCTGATGTAATGTTACTTGGTAAAAACATAAAAATGCTGCAGTAATTTTTTCTTAGGTAGTGGGTAACCTAATACTATAAAGGTGAGGAAATTTTCATTACCTCTGAGTAATATGATAAATATTTGCATAGAATCACATTGTACTTTATTACGTCTAAAATATATATTTAGATTTTTACACAGAAGTTAAAACTGTAGTCCTGTTCTGAATAATGCTTCAGTGATGTAGGAGATACAGCATATGAGGTGGTGGTCCCATAAGACTGATCTAGAGGTGTCATAGCAATTGGGTTTTGTGATACTTATTCACCTCAGTAAAGGCTCACAGAACAAATTGGTTTTGCAGGAGATCTGAAGAGACAGGTATAATGTCCAGCAAGAGGGGCATTTTAGGATGTGTTGAAAGGATGCTGGAAAAATATTATTCACACAAAATGATTAGGAAACCTAAGTGAAATGCAAGTTCAGTCTCCTCATATGTTCTTAAATGCACAAACATATATGTGTGCGGTCATGTTTAAGTGTGCTTGGGCAGAATTACTTTTAATTTAGAAAGCCAGAAGTTAAATTACATTGAAGCATTTATTTTTTAGCTCTGATTCTAAATTCCATTTATTTTTTCTGAGAAACTCATCTTTTTCTTCTAAGATATAGACAACTTTGGAAGTACTAAGAGCAGGATTCCAATGACAAGCTAAACATCAGGGTGCACCTTTCAGTGTAAAGCACAAAAATAGTACAAAGGGAAGAGGTGCGTCTCTGGGATGTGGGTGTACAGCAGGATTTCAATGCAGGAGCAGAAGTAGTACTAGGTGATTAGGTGGTATCACAGATAGGATGGGTGAGTATAAGGGGAATTCAGTGAGAAATCTGAGAGAAATCTCAAGACAGAAGGAAAAAGAACTTTGCAAAGTGGAAACAAAAATGTAACATAACATATATAAAAGAGAATGTCACACATGAGAAAAATGTCAGAAAAACAACTGAAAGAGTCCGTAAGACTTCTCAGATGAATTACTAAAAGATCAAAAGATGTGAGGGTTTCTGGACCCTGAGAGCTTGCAGAATGATATTGGAAGATAGATGATTACAGAGCAAAGTAAGCATGGGTTCAAAAAAACTTGCTTATGATGAATTTTGTGCTAACTCTGGCTATAAAATAAGTCCTCCTAAAGTAATGAACTGGAACCAAGGAAATCATGAGTATATTGGTATGTGCTGCCATTAAGTTACTGTTATGATTTTTATATATTATAAAATTATATACTTGAGAATATATGTTCTAATAAATATATAAAGTGTTATATAGCTTCCTATTGACTTTTGGCTTGCTTTGGAATTTGTTTTTTTGTCTTTTTGAGACAGTGTCTCACTATGCAGTTCAGCCCAACGTTTATCGCAGAGAATTTGTACTTGTACATGATATAACTTATTATTTTTCTCATTCCCCTACCATATCTTCAATCCACTTTCTCCTCCTCATTTATAAAATCTTTCTACTCTTTTTCTTTATTTTCCAATTTTTTCTTTTCTCTTTCTTCCCTTTCCTTTCTGTATTTCTAGTTCTCCTTTCATTTGAGCATTGCCTTCCTATTTGATAATACCTAGAAACTATTTTGGTCCTTACTTACACTTTTGTTTTCTAAAACCAGAGAAGCAATGCAACATTTACACGTCTGCTTGATTTTTTTCACTGAAGAGTAACATCTTGAAGTACACCCATTTACCTAAAAATATCTTGTTTACTATTTTTTTATGACTGAGTGGTACTCAATTGTAAAAAAAAGAACAAAATAAACAAAAAAAGCACACACTTTTATTCATCCATCTGTTGATGGCCATTTGAGCTGTTTCAAAGTTTAGCTGTTACACATTGTGCTTCTATAACTATGGATTTGCAAATACCATTGTGGTACAATTCTTTTAATTCTTTTGGGAAGATACTACGAAGGGGAATAGCTGGGTCAAATGAAACCCTCAGTATTACTATTTTGAGGAATCTCCACACCGATTTCCACAGTGCTTGCACCAGTCTGCACTCCCATCAATAGTAGAGAAGGGTCCTTTTGTCTCCACAGGCCCACCAAAATTGAATTAGTCTGTGTTTTTAGCTTGGATCTTTAAATTGGGAGGTACAATTTTTTAAAGTTTTTAATATTTTAGATATTAATCCCTTATCTGAGGAATAGCTAGTACATTTTTTCCTATTGTATGGGCTATTATTCTTCACTCTGTTGGTGATTTCTTTTGCTTTGAAAACACATTTTAATATAATGAGATCTCAAAGGTTGATTCTTTGTAATTGTTTTTTAGAAGATGAGGGTTTTATCCATAAAGTCATTGGCAACCCCAAAGCCTTCAATTTTTCGTCTGCTATCACTTCCAATAGATTCAGTGTTTCTTTTAATATTCAGATCTTTTATCCACTTTGATTTTACTGTAAATCATAGTGACAGACATGGATCTAGTTTTAGTCTTTGGCATGTGGAAAGCCAGTTTTTGTGGCACCATTTATTAATGAGGTTATCTTTCATCCAATGAAGATTCGTGGCTAATTTGTCAAAGGTAACATGGCTGAGTATGTTTGAAGTTTTTTCTGAATCTTCCAATCTGTTCAATTGATCCTCAGATCTTTTGTTTTTCTAGTAATGTGGTATATTTTAATCACAGTAGTTTTCTAGTATACTTTCAAACCAGGTATTGTAATGTCTCTGCCTAGCCTTTGGTGTTCAGAATTTCCATTGTCTCTTCTATTTCCAAATAAATTTTAGGAATTTATTGTCCGATTCCTTTGAAGTATTTTGATTGATTCCTTTGAATCTGTATAACAATTTTGGCAGTATAGCTATTTTCACTATGTTGGTTCTTCCTAACTTATCTTTCCACTTACTGATATTCTCTCTGAACTCTTTTATAGACTACTATAATTTATAATGTACTGATATTTTATCTCATTTGTTAAATTGATTCCTAAGTATTTTATTTTTCCCAATCTTATAGTGAACAATGTGTTTTCACTAATTTTTCTCTCACTGTGTGTGTACAGGAATCCTATTGCTTTTTGAGTGTTGATTTTGTGTCCAGGCACAACACTCTCTTTGTTTTTTAAATCAAGAAGTCTTTTGGTAGAAATTTCAGGGTCGTCTATGTAGAATATTTTGTCACCTGAAAATAATGATACTTTAAATTCATCCTTTCTTTTCTTTATCATTTTTTTCTTTTTCTTGCCTAATTAATCTGGCTAATGTTTCCATAACCATGTTAAGTAAGAATGGAGATAGAGGACATCCTTGTGTCGTCCCTGATTTTATAGTGAAAGCTTGCAATTTTGGATCATTTCGTTTGTTGTTAGATATTGGTTTGTCAAAGATGTTTTATATCACATTGAGATAAAGCTTGTTTATCCCAATTTTCTGCAGTGCTTTTATCATGAATTGTGTGGTGATTTATTGAATGCATTTTCTGTATCTATTGAGATGATCACTTGATTTGTTTCTTAGATTCTATCGACATGGTCTATTACATTCATTGATTTGCGTATGTTGAAACATCCCAGAATTCCTGAGATGAATCCCACTTGATCATGGGGTATATTCTTGTTGATGATTTGCTGTATTCTCTTTGCTAGAATTTTATTGAGGATTTTTGTATTTATGTTACTTAAGGAAATTGACCTAGCCTCTTTTTGGGGTGGATCCTGCTCTGTTTTTGTTATCAGAGTAAGAATTGTTTCCAGGATTTACTCCTGGAGTATTGCATCAATTTTAATTTCATTAAAGAGTTTGAGGAGTAATGTCATAAGATCCTTAATAAAGCTCTTGTAGAATTCAATAGTGAGTCCCTCAATAAGGTTTTTCATTGTTAGTAACTTTTTAATTTCATCTTCTCTTTCATTGTTTGATACTGGATTGTTTAAAAATGTTATATCCTCTATTAAGTTAATTCACATGTGTCTGCCCATTTCTTCTGCTTTTTCCATCTGCTTAGAATGAAAAAAATCTCAAAATAATTATTGATAAATCTTCTGGATATCTGCAGGCTCTGTTATGATGCTATCTTTTTCATTCATAATTACATGAATTTGAGGGTTTCCTTTTTTACATAAGGTTGGCTAAGTTTATCAATTTTATTTATACTTTCGAAGAACTGATCTTTTGATTCAATTATTTTTGTCATTTTCTTTATCACAAGAAAACAATACTGAATTTAATTTTATTAATTTCTGCTCTGAGTTTTATAATTTCTGCCCTTATGAGTGTTGTGCTTGACTTGCTATTCTTTCCCTAGACATGTGAGATTTAATATTGAGTTGTTTATTAGAATTGACTCTGTTTTCCTGATGTGAGAGTTTAACATTTAAATTTACCTCAAAGAACTGCTTTAATTCCATACTATAGGTTCTGGTATGTTTTATTGCATTATCATTAAATTATAGGTACTGTTTAATTTCTTCTTTAGTTTTATCTGTGACCCACTGGTTATTCATGTGGCTGTTATTTAATTTACATATTTTTATGGAGTTTTTGTGGTTATTTTTCCCATTGATCTCCTATTTCATTGCATGTTGTCTGTTAATAGTCATGGGATAATTTAAATTCCTTTGTATTTATTTGAGCATATGCTAAGAGCTAGCATGCTTTGAAGAAAGAACCATATGCAAGTGAGAGAATGTGTGTTCTGATGTCGTGTGGTAGAACACTGTAGATACCAAGTTCATTTATTCTCAGATTTGGTTCAATTCTAATATTTCTTTGTTGATTTTTGTCTAGTTTACCTGTCTATTTGTGACAGTGGGGTATTTAGATCTCCATTATAATTGTGCTAGTGTTTATTAATATTTGTTTTATATAGTTTGGAGAACTAGTATTTGGTGTATACACGTTGATGATTGTTATCTCTTCTTCTAGGAGTTTTCCCTTAATAAGCGTATAGTGACCTCCTTTGTCTCTTTGTTCAGTCTTAACTTGATACTCAATTTGTCTGCAAACAGAATGGCTATCCTTGCTTTTTTTCTGGATTCCTATCATATATTGCTTTCCATACTTTGTCTTTCATACTATGTAATTTTCATTTTAGCACAAAAGGTATGGAACCTTTCGTTGGCTCTCGTTTCTTGATCCATCCTGTCAGCCAATTTCTTTTGACTGGTGAACTGAGAACATTTACATTAATGGCAGCATGTGTTGGCTTATCTTGTGATATTATTTTCTGATTGTTGGTTCCCTGTCTGTTCCCTCTGTTCAATTGCATGCCTTGCCTGGTAGGTAGTTTCCATTGGTGCTTTTTAGATTGTGATCTTCATTATTTATTTCTTTCTACGTTTCATAGTGCTGGTTTTGTGACTATGAAATTCTTCAATTGTCCACTGCTATGGAAGTATCTAATTTTTCCAATGATTTTGAAAGACTTTTACAGGGTTCAACAATTCGTGTTGAAAGTTATTTTCTTTCAGGACTTGAAATATTTCACTTCAAACTCTCCTTAACCTAAGGGTTGGTGATGAAAAGTCTGCTGTGATTTCAATGAACTTTCCTTGATAGGTGATTTGTTCCATTCTACTAACAAATTTTATTATTCTGTTCTTCTGCTGAATTTTTGCTGTTTTTATTATTATATGCCTTATTTTAGATTTATTCAGTCATGGCTAATTTGAATTTTATATATTAAATTATTTGTCCATGCTTTGGAAGTTTTCTGCCATTTCTTCTGTGAACAGAACTTTTACCACATTTGTGCTTTCTCACTGAATATGATCAATTTCACATTGTTCTTCTTCACTTCCTTTTGCAGCTACTGGATTAATTTTTCATCGTCTGTTGATATTTATAACAAATCTCATATTTTCTTTAATGAATGCTATCCCAAATCCCATACTCTAGACATGATATTCTGTCCTCATGTTGGACAAATCAGTTGCACATGCTTATATAATTATAAATCTTCTGGAAATTTGCTTGGATCTGTTTCAATGACTCCATTTCTTTACTATGTTGAACATCACGCTTTCCATCATTTTCCTAAATTGAGATACAATTTTTACATTTTTATTCTATATTTACTGAACAGGTCCTTCATTTTGATCATGTTTTTATTTATTTATTTTATATGAGAGAATATTATTGGTTTGATTATAGCCTAATTCTTCTTTTTAAAATTATTTTATTTTATCCATGTCAGTGATTTATTTCCTTTATCTCATTTCCCCTGTCTTTGTCCTAAGTGGAATGGAAATCTGGGGTTGCCTTTTTTTTCTCTGTTTTGTGATTTTCTCTTTTTTATTTATATATGTTCCTGTTTTAAATTTCTCACTGTAGATATCTTTATCACTAGTATTGAGGTTTTCCTAGGAAATGTTTTCTTCTCACAACTATCTCCAAGATGCAGCTGGTTCTTGGCCTTTGTTTCTGTCCCATGATTCTAATTATCAATTTATTAAGGATAAGAAGTTGCTCTCTATTTGGCTCAGCATTCAATTCTTTGGTACTGGAGTATAGTGATGCTTACGACCCCAGACAATTGCAGTGTGGTCCTACAAGGGAGAACAACTGATTACAATTGCTATGATATACTGGCTAACATAGTACAGTTATCAATCACAATAGCATTAAGTACAGTTTGGAAACTGACAATCTGTGGTAACTGTTAATTTAGTACATTTAACCATAGGAGTAAGTCCTACAGTTATAAACCAAAGTTCAACATTACCCAGAACTTTGTATGCAGGGTGTTTCCCTATTATAATGATCTTTACTCTGTATATATAGGAAGGGGAAAGAGGAATAGGTGATAAAACAGAGAGATAAATTAAGAGAAATAAAGTAGAAGGAGTGCTGAAAGGCCAAGATGATTATCCATTTTTTTGCAAAATTTGAGATTACAGGAAAAAATGAAAGAAGAAACAAAAGAAAATCAAAGCAAACCAGAAAGAATGGAGGCAATGTTCATTCATGTGAGAACATAAAAAAAAAAGTTAGTTGAGAAAACAGAACAAAATGAATAACACAGCAACAAAATAATAAATGTAAATGCTTTTAAAAATGTTAAACAGAAACACACACACACACACACACACACACACACACACACACACACACACAATGAAACAAAGAAAGAAAAGCAGGAGGGAACTGGGATCCCAGTAGGGGTGATCTCCTGCTCATCACCTGAGTGCAAGGAGAGTTAAAGATCATTGCTCCCAATGGTCAAGGATATGCCCAGCTTCCAGCAACACTAGACTGGGCTCTGCAGGTTTCAGGGCTGCCTGGGCCATCCCAGTGACCTTCTTTCAATCAGGGAACTGGGCTGCTGGAGTGGTGAGTTCCTGAACAACATCCCAAGACCCATGAGAGTTTAAGGTCATCCCTCCCAGTGGTTAAGGAAGCAACCAGCTTCCAGCCTACTTAGACTAGGCGTGGAGGTCTTCTCGGCTGAGTAGATTACACCGAGAGACCTTGTTCAATCAGGGGAGTTGAGAGCATGTGAAATGATTTCCAGTGCATTGGTCCTGGCCCTGGGAGAGCTTTGGACCATCATCTACAGTGGCTATGATCCTGCCTAGCCTCCTGGAACATTGGAGGTAGCACGGGAGGTCCTGTGGGCCTTCTTAGCAACCTCCATTCAGTCCCAGGATCCCAGGGCATATGAGACAATCTCCAAAACGCTTAGGGGAAGCCTTGGAACAACACTTGCAACACAGAAAATAGGAAAATGACAAAACAAAAGACTAAAATATAATCTCAAACTTCCAGCCCATTCCAAGAAAGTCTAGGAACCATGCACATAGAAGAAAATACATACCATAAACCTGAAATACCTGAAATAATAGCAACTGATATAAAGAAGAATTTTGGGAAGCTTTAAAGGAATTCAAACTATAGATAATCTCCCAGGGAAAAGAAGAAATGATAAAAGTAATGAAAGAGATGCTGAACACATCTAAAGAAGACACAGTAAAAAATCAGAGGAACAAAACAAAAAGATAGAATACCAGGATGAACAATATAAGAAACAAACAGAATACATGAAGCAGATTCAAAGAGATATACAGGAAATCAAAAATTCCATTGAAAGTTGTAAAAACCACCTCAGTGAAAGTGAAGAAAATATTTCAGACTTCAAAGACAAGATTGCAGCTAGTGAACAGGAAAGGAAATATCTTACAAAAATGACAAGAAATCAGGAAATCACAATTCAACAGCTTCAAGATGATGCAAAGAAAAACAACATAAGATTGATAGGCATAAATGAAAAAGATGGGGATAACACAAATTGTATCAAGAGGCTATTTACAAAGTAATAGCTGAAAATTTACCAAACATGAGAATGGAACCTAATATATGGTTTAGTGAAACATGTAGAACCCCAAATAGCCAAAACCAAAATAAAACTAGACCCAGACATATAATAATCAGCAGCATAAAAATCCAATGTAAGAAAATAATCTTAAAAGCTTTTAGAGAGAAAAGACAGATCATCTATAAAGGAAAACCTATCATAATCACAGCAGACTTCTCAACACAAACAATGAGGTCAACAAGAGCATGGAGTGAAGTATTTCAGATTCTAAAGGAAAAATACTTCCAACACAAACTGATGTACCCTGTAAAACTGTCCTTCAAAATGGATGGTGAAATAAGATAATTCCATGACAAAGAACAGCTGAACTACTTCATGATCACCAAGCCAACCGTGCAAAGAATACTGAAAACAGTCTAGATATACATAGGAAAAACTACTAAGCAACCCAGACAATTAAAAAGAATGGAAAGATAAAGATGCAATAACAGAAAGATAACACGTCAACAGTAAACCAATATATAATGGTTATAACCATTAATGTAAATGGTCTCAATTCACAAATTAAAAGGAACAGACTGGAGGAATGGATCAAGAAACAAAATCCAACCATGGTAGTAGCTATTCTGTTTTCAGACAATGTGAACTTCAAACCAACAATGGTCCAAAGAGATACAGAAGGTTACTACATACTGGTTAGGGGAAAACTTCAAAAGAAAGACATAACAATCTTAAATATGTATGCACCAAATCTCAGAGCACCTAGCTATGCAAATTAAGTATTAATACAAATGAAAAGTTAAATTAGCAATAGCACAATTATAACAGGAAATCTTAACACATCGTTGACACCAAGGGACAGATCAACCAGACAAAAAATCAGCATAAAAAGACCTAAATCATACCTGAGAACAAATGAATTTGACAGACATACAGAGAGTGTTCCATTAACAATTTCAGAATATATATTCTTCTCAGCAGTACATGGGAAATTATCTAAAATAGAACATATAGTAGTGCACGGGACATATTTATATAAATGGAAAAGAAGTGAAATTATCCCATACATGTTATCAGATCATATTGCCATTAAACTAGAAATTAATGATAAAAGAAATTGTAAAAATGCCACAAGCACATGGAAATTGAATAATACACACTTTAGTGATCAGTGGATCACAAGGGAAAATAAAGAATAAATTAAAGAATACCTACAAGCTAATGAAAAATACAAATACAACTCACCAGAATCTGTGGGATGCAATGAAACATTGCTAAGAGGAAAATTTATTGCCCTGGATTCCCACATCAGGAAAAAAGAATGATTACAAATAAACAACCTAATGCTACACCTCAAACATCTAGAACAAAAAGAGCAAGTCAAGGCCAAAGCCAAAGAAAGAAATGAAATTATAAAAATCAGTGCAGAAATTAATGCAATACAGACTCAGAAAACCACCCAAATAATCAATAAATAAAAGAGTTGGTTCTTTGAAAGAATAAATAAAGTTGATAAGCCTATAGCCAATCTTATTACAAAAAGGAAAGAAAAAGCTCAAATTCATGCAATAAGGAATGAAAAAGTGAAATCACTACAGATTGTGGAAATACAGAAGATCATCAATACCTATTTCAATAACCCCTACTCTCATAGGTTTGATAACACAGAAGAAATAGACAGATACCTATTAACATAGAAGTACCAAAGCTGGGTCAAGAAGATGTAAAACTGCTGAATAACTCAATTTCTATTAACGAAATTGAAAATGTAATTATGTCCTTACCTGTACAGATGAGCCCAGGCCCAAACAGATTCACTGTGGAATTTTACAAGACATACAAAGACTTAATGTGAACACTCCTCAAACCCTTCAATGAAATTGAAAGGGAAGCAATTCTTCCTAAGTCATTCCTGAAAGCAAATATTACTCTAGGACAAAAACCTGAGAAAGACCAAACTAAAAAGAAAGCTACAGGCCAATCTCACTAATGAATACAGGTGCAAAAATCCTCAATAAAATATGGGCAAAAAGGATTCAGCAAATCACCAAGAAGATTATACACCATGACCAAGTGGGATTCATCCCAGGAATGTAGGGATGGTTCAACATACATAAATCAATAAATGTATTTCACCATATCAATAAAGCCAAAAATAGAATCACATGATCATGTCTATAAATGAAGAAAAATCTTTTGTTAAGGTCCAACACTCATTCATTATAAAAACCTTAGAGAAAATTGGACTAGATGGTTTTTAACTCAATATGATAAAGGCTATCTATGAAAAACCAATAGCCAGCATCATATTAAGTGGCCAAAATTGAAGGACTTTGCCTTAAAATCAGGCACAAGACAAGGATGTCCCATATCACAGCTCCTTTTCAACATAGTACTGGAAATACTAGCCAGAGCAATTAGGCAAGAGAAAGTAATAAAATGGCTAAAGATAGGAAAAAATGAACTTAAATTTTCATTATTTGCAGGTAACATGATACTCTACATAGAAAACCCCCAAAACTCCATTGAAAGACTCCTAGATATAATAAATAAAATCAGCAATGTACCTGATATACAAAATCAACACTCAAAAGTCAATAGCATTCCTATACACTAACAACAAAATCACTGAGAGAAATAAGAGAAGTTATACCCTTCACACTGGCAATCAAAAAATTGAAATACTTAGGAATTAATCTCGCAAATGAAGTAAAAGTTCTATTTAGGGAAAATTATAATACCCTGAAAAAAGAAATTGAACAGGATCTCAGAAAATTTAAAGACATACCTTGTTCATGGATAGGAAGAATAAATATTTTGAAAATAGCCATTTTCCCAAAACTGTTATACAGATTTAATGCAATCCCAATGAAAATACAATCAACATACCTCATAGATCTAGAGATATCACTCCTAAAATGCATCTGGAACCAGAAGAGACCTAGAATAGCAATGTCAATTCTAAACAGCAAAGGCAAGGCAGGAGGCATCACAATTTCTGACTTGAAGTTATACAACAAAACTACTGTAATAATATCTACATGGTACTAGAATACAAACAAATCTCATGATAAATGGAATTGATGAGAAGCTACAACCACAACTACCAATACACTCAACCACCTTATCTTTGATAAAGGGTCCAAATGTGTTCAATGGAAGAATGACAGTATCTTTAATAAATGAAAAAACTGGCTCTCCATATGCTGCAAACTAAAACTAGACCCACACCTATCACCATGTACTAAATTAAAATATAAATGGATTAAAGTTCTAAATATTAAAACAGAAAAAACTAAAATCTGTTGGAAGAAAATTTAGCTTAAAATCTGTACTTCCCAAAAATCAATAACTGGGATCATGTCTTATTAAAAAGTTTCTGCATGTCAAAAGAAATCTCCAGCATAGTGAAAGAAAACCCACAAACTGGGAAAAAATTCTTTTGAGCTGTTCCTCAGACAAAGGACTTCTATCTAAAACATATAAAGAATAAAAAAAAGAAATCAGACCTCCAAAATTCAAAAACCCAATCCAAAAATGGGCATCTGAGATGAATATGCACTTCTCAGATGAAGAAATACTAATGGCAAGTAAATACATGAAAAAATGTTCATCATCTGTGGTCATTAGAGAAATGCAAGTGAAAACAACACTGAGAACCATCTCACCCCAGAAAGAATGGCCAGGATCAAGATAGCTACCAACAACAAATGCTGAAGAGGCTGTGGGGGAAAAGGAACTGTCCTGCACTGTTGGTGGGAGTGAAGACTGGTGCAGCCACTGGGGAGGTCAGTCAAGAGATTTCTCAAAAAGCTTGGATTGGAAGTCCCATTTGTTCCAGCTATTTCACTTCTATGAATATTCCCAAAAGAACTAAAAACATCATACCACAGTGATACATGTGCACCCATGGTTATAGCAGCACAATTTGTAATAGCCAGATGTTGCAAACAACCTAAGTGTCCCTCAACTGAGGAATGGAAGAAAACGTTGTGATATTTTTATATAATGGAGTACTACTCAGCTATAAAGATTGATCACATTGAGATATTTATAAATAAATGGATGCAACTTGAGGCCATACTCATAAGCCAAATAAACCAAACTCACATGTATAAATACTGTATAATCTCCCTGTTGTAAGAAATGGTAAGAGTACATAAGAGTGTATGGTAATCATGATTCCCCATTACATTGCTTTTAAGCCTTGTAATGTTTGTATTAATTAGTTGCAATGGTTTTATCCTGTTTTGATTTTATTATCTGTGACAGTTTTAACACCTATTTTGCAGAAAACAAGACATTATAATAACCAGTGGTTATTTAATATTATCTTAAGCTGAGGTCCTACCATGCTTTTGTTCTTCTATTTCTATACAATATGTTTTAACATATTGTATCTTACTGGATTTTATTATGTGTTAAAAATCATACACATTTTCTATGGAAAATGAGATAATATAGTAGCCTTTGTTTCTTCTCTGTTATTTGGTTCTGAATGCCCTGTAATGCTTTCATTCTCTTGAATGGTTTTATGCTATTTTGTTTTGTTTGATACTATTGTATATGAAATTATGCTCAACTATTTCAAAGAAAGATACATGGTGGTAATTACCGTTATTTACAGGTTTTCTTTTGATGAAATACTGTGTTGCTTACATTGTACCATTTCTATCTGCTTTGCTATGTCCTCTTTTGTATTAATCTCTTCAAAAGAAGTTGAAATCAAAACATAATTTGTTTGTGTATTATTTTTCAGGGGTGGTATTTTTCTTTTATTAACTTACTGAATCATTTATATCTGTACAATTCAAGAGGTGTTTAATATATATTTCATATTATAATTCAATATTATTTTTGTTTGTTGCTCATATTTTTCCAGCATTTGCCAGTGGGAAGGATATTTAATTAAAGAAATGTTTTGGTAATAAGCAAACCTATTTTAGGGCTTCTGAGCAATACCTATGCTTCTTTGTACTCATTTAACAAATATGTGATTAGGAAGCCAAGTGCTTACACTGGTGAACACTTTTGATACTGTAATCCAACTCCAGGGGCCCCTCTGGCATTCACATTACAGACCTGTAAAATCAAAGGAAATATGTAAGTATGTAGTATGCACCACAGGGCCTAGAAAATGTTTTATATTATTCAGAATTCACTAAAAATTTAATTTGGATATGTGATCATCTCTGCTGTTGTAGTTAGGGGTTGCACACAAAGAACATTTAGGATCAGGACATGGAGTTTATATTATTATTTTTATAATGGTCACTAGTAGTTAACACAGGAAAATGCAGGAAATCTATCTGCACCACCAAAGACATAGATTATTTAGTCAATTGCCTAAACCGAGAGCAATGTCCCACATGAGTCCTGATAAAAACACAGAGCTCAGGACAATGCCTCCCATGAGTCCAACTGGAGGTCCAGAGCCCACCAGAAGGACTCACACCAGTCTCTTTTATGGATCCATGCCAGGAAGACCCAAGGGTCAGTGGTGGAAGCCAAAAAGTCTCTGCCAGTGGAGTGAAGGAGCTCTGCTAGTGGGATGAGGATTCTACTCTGGAGCCGAAAAGTCACATTCACAACAAAGACCAGGGCTGTCCTGAAAGGCACCAGAGCTATCCTCAGCAACACAGAGGGGCCCAAGCTCCTCCGATGACAAGCACATGCCAGGAAGCAGCATGAAAAGTTCGTCCTGGAGAACAAGCAGCACATGTCTTCTCCTCCGGAGCCAGGAAGCAATGCTCGATGTGAGCCCCAAAGCTTCTCCTTGGTTCTCCTGGAAGCAGCTCAGACAGCAACTGGTAGGAGAACCCACAATGCCTCCTTAAGGCCTCAACCCTCAACATCTCCTTTCTTCTCCATTGTTTATCCTGGCAACATTGCTAAGGTGGAGCATCTTCGCTCATGCCATGCTTATGTAATCCAGCTATCATTAAGTTGACCACCAGATCTTAATCCGTAACACCTGCCTGCACATGGTATCTTCAAACTATATGTGGTCTTCTACATTAAGTTTATTCAGTTTCTTTTCATACCTTCTTTGAATATCCTCTTCTAAGCTGCTGGTTTATAATCCACTGTTGTCAGATTGTTTAAAAAACTGTAAGTCTGAGATAAGTCCAGGAATAAAAGTAAAATATGCCATGTTGAATGAGCTTCTTATGACTTAAAAACAAGCTTTATTTTTAAATTTTATAATTATTTTATAGCATTTCTCAGATTTTAACTAGCTGCATTGTAATTTGGAGCCATTAACTTTTAGCTTTCTCTGCTATTTAGTGTATAAGTCTTACACATAAAAATAGATTACTAAATAGGTATGCTCTTTCACCTGTCCCTACTGGTGAAAGATGTCTTTGGTTATAGGCTGTTTTGTAATATAGGCTGTTCAAGAAAATGATGATAAATTATTTGGCTTTCTTTTCATTCAAATAACAATTTAAGACTCATTTACTATCAGAGTTGTAATTTTGATCAACAGGGATTAGTCTATAGAAGTTCTTAAACAAGAATGTATGGCAGTATTTTTGTTGGTTGTTTTTGTCTCTTTGAGCCAGGGCCTTGCTATGCAGTTCAGGCTGGCCTTGAGCTCATTTTGTAGTACAGGCTGGTCTCAAACTCACAACCATCTTCTTGACTCAGCTTTTGATTGCTGAGAATGCACAATCACAATGATTTGTACTTTGTTTCATGAAGCACAATTAATATATTTATCTTCATTATGCTGTTTCTACTTTTTTGAAAATGATTTGTTTGATTTTTCATTTTAATCAGTTTAATGATAGAGCAGTTAAATAATTTAACATTATTTATCATTAATGTTTTATAGTTAATCTTTAATTTAATTATCATTACATTTAAATTAAAATTATATATGCTGTTTACAACATAATAGTGTGAAATAAATACTGTATTTAGTGTGGATGCTCAAATAAACTAATTAACATTGCATTACCGCACATATCCATCATTTTCTTCTGATGAGAGCATTTAAAATATACTCATCACTATTTTCCAAATCTAATACACTTTCATTTATAGTCACAACATTATGCAACGTATCTCTTAAGTGTATGTCTCTTAACTAACTGAAAATCTCTTTTGTCCAAAATCTTCACACCCACTCATCCTCCCTGACTCTGGTAATTACTTCTCTAGGATTTTGTTAATTCAACTTTTTGTATTCTTCACCTACAATACGGAGAAACAAGAGAACATTAACCAAGCATGTTAACACAAATTTATTTGTTTCTTTGCAAAACCATTTGGTAAATATGTCTTCTCAATAATAATTTGAAAATATGACAATGGAAAATGTAATTGACTTTCAAGCCAGAAAAATCTTTTTTCTGAATTTCCATGTACATTATATATTTCACTGCATGTATACCTCTCATAAAATCATCTTTGGCATAAAATGAGTGTAAAATTTATAAACTTAATATCAGGTAAAATGTGGTTGCACTCTGATGAGCAATTTTGTTAGTGTCAGGAGGATCCAACAAAAGGATTAATTTTCCTACAAGCAACCGTTCCAAAGTTCTATTAATTTAGTATTCTTGTCTGAAAACTAGAGTTAACAAAAAACATTTTTAAAAACATGTCCATGTGGTGATTCCATCATATAACTACAAGTCACATCTTAAATTTTTACCAGTATTTATGAATAATAAATAAATCTTTGCTCTTCACTTACTTGTTTAAAACAATTCTAAAATCTGGAATGGGGCACAAGCCTGTAGTGTTAGCACTTAGCCAGCCAGGCAGGAACATTGTGTATTTTTAATTCAACCTTCAGTTAAAAATGAGTTCAAGTCCAGCCAAGCACACAAATAGCACACCTAGTATGTATTATGTCTTAGAATAAATATTGATGATGATAAATAGTATCATACAAATAGTTGATTGCCAAAAATTATACTTTAAAAAAAATATTTAGGGGCTGGAGATCTAGCTCAGTGGCATAAGCACCTGCCTTGCAGGCAGGTGGTTGTAAGTTCGATCTCTGAATCAATTAAAAAAAAAAAGATATGTAGTTATTATTCCTTTCTAAATCAAAGACTGGATTTAAAGGTGAAGCTACAGTTGTCAAATACTGAAGCACAAACTACATATCATACCCTTTTCTTATTTAACTCCTAATTGTTTTTTTTTTAAACTAACTGTACTCCCAAATTTCCTCTCTACTTCTCTTATAACTGTTATATATTTTAATTTTATCATATTTTGGTAATTGGTCTCTGATTTGTGTGTATTTTTGTGTACAATTGGTTTATCTGCATCATACTTTCTTGTGAAGTGTATATCACACATCACACTGTCCAACATAGTATTACATAGAATATATATTTGAAATAAATTTTCTATGTAAAATTCATGGGGGTGGAAAGATTTTCTGTTTTCCAGTAAAAGACTATAAAAAACAAAACTAAAGAAATATTCAATTCACAGTAAAGATAGTTAAAACAATTTAAAATTACTTGTAGACTTGGTCTTGTTCACGTTCAATTTGTTTACATTCTTTTTGTTTCTTGTGGTATAAACAAAAAGTTGAGTATTTGAAAGAGAGAATAACTATTTGCATGACAAGTGATATGCACACCCTTTCCTCTTGTGAGTAGAAATCTAAGAAGAATAATTTCAATAATAATCATAAGTAACATATTTTTAAAAAAACATTCATCTAAAGGGGCTAAAAATAAGTTCCACAAAGAGAATTTGTAAACATAAATGAAGTAAAGAATACCATTATGAATTAACTCAGAAACAGAGTATTCATCAAAAGGTAAAGGGGCATTGTGGGACATTGTGAGAGTTGTAGAGGAATTCAGGTGGAAAACAATTGCCTTTATTGTCAATTTACTCTGTCTGCCAACAAGTCTGTCATGTATATGATTTTACTAACTGCTCACATTGTTCCTTTGTCCAGAATGTTTTAATATCTGGCCATTAGTAGGAAATTATTGGTAGTTATTTACACTGAAAGTGATATCAAAGAAATAAAAGTATTATTGCCATGAAGTCTCTCAGCAACAGAATACAGGTAAAACAGCATTAAAGAAAAACTGAATAGTCAGAAAATGTGCAGTTTCTTCCCTAGTAAAGATGAAAGTACCATTCTCATGAATGTCAAAAGTATGAAATAAGTTGTGTTTCCTAAACTTCCTAGTTTTTTCCATTTATCTATAGAATGATTTTGAATTTAACTAGGCATTTTATTCTCTTCCCAGGTTGTTTCTTATTTATCATTTTTTTTAAAACCTAAAGCTTTTTATTTGAATATTTCAACACTGCTCATTATTCATTATACATGTTTTATACAGTTCCTGGAAATCCCAAAACTTTCAACAAAATATATTAAATAAATCAGTGTAATGGTCTTACCTATTTATAGCTAAACACAGACGACAACCATGTTATTAAAATAATAACCCGATGTGGACTTGTCTGTACATAAAACCTGTGCTTACTCTTTGAAACATTTTAAAAGTTATTCCTGAACCATTTTATCATTTGAATAAAAAAAATTTGTTGCATGATGTCAAAGATGCTAAACTTTTCCAATACAATATAAAAATTAAAAAATAAAAATGAGACTAGTATTTAATGAGTCAGAAGTATAACCACATAGAAGCAGTGCTTACCACATAAGAGGAATAAAAAGTATAAATTTTCATTGCTAAAAGAATATGCATTCCATTTCCCTCTTAGAGATTTCCATTAGAGTATGAAGATTTTCATGAAAATATTAGGTAGTTAGAAAACACACACACATACACACACACACACACACACACACACACACACACACTCACACACACACACACACACACACACACACACACACACACTCATTTAGTTTTTCAATGATATTAAACCAGGAGACTCCACAGGAAAGAAAGAAAAATAGTAAAGCATTACGGAATTTAAATCTGTGCAGCTGGCAAGACCCAGGAGAAAGTGCTAATCTTTATGTGCTGCCTTTGGTTAAATTGCAGTGTGAAACAGATTTATTTGGAATGACTTAAACTCTAAAATTGGGAAACCTTTGTTAAACTCTGGAGAGGAAAATATTTTATTTTGAGCCTAACAAATTAAAGATCAACCTGGGCCATCTGGGTCGATAATAAGAGCAAATAACAAAATCACAGTTTGCAAATATCATAAGATGGTTAATGGGATGTCGCAAACATAGCTGTCTATAGATGCTGTACTTTACAGACATTTTCTGTTTCCTCTGATAATAAATTTAATTTATTAATTCAGTCTTTTATTTTGAAGCATTATTCTCGCATTTTATCAATACATTTGCGAAGAGTATGAGATAAATTTAAGTTGATAAAATAGAGAAATCTGATGCACTTTCTATAAGTAACATAATTTTGAATTCCCATAAACTTGCTAAATGGATTTTTCAGTGCTAGATTTATCATTTAACAAATATGTTACTCAACTGAATCGTAAATTTACTACATTAGTTTATTCATTGTCTATTGAATTATATTGAAAGAGTTTAAAAATGATCACTAATTTTTCACAAGATTAATCGAACATTATGAAGCATTTCCAGAATGACTACTTATTTTAAATTGTACCATAGAATCAAATTCTTTCTTACAATATAGTTTTAGACTAGCAATATTTCATTTTTCTCTTTTAGGTAAAATATTTGACTGTCATTGGCAATTCAAACCAGTGTATGAAAATAAAGGTAAAAATATGTTGCTAAAATACATTTGATATTATCAAATTTGTAATAAATAACTGATGTTGCATGGAAAACTATATTCTTCTGTATCAGTGATATTCAACTAGGGCTAATACTAATTCCTTTAACGGCTTTTGCAAATTGATGGAGATGCTTCCATTTGCTAGTCACTGACTAGAACTATTGGAATAATACTTCCTTCGCTCTGTTACATTGTGAAGTGTCAAAAATTGAAACATGATCCTAAAGCCACTCAAATTGCTGATAGATTATCTTTTTGATACGGACATACTTATGTACATGCATACAAACTTTTTAAAAACTGTTCTAAACAAGCATAGTATTCCTATTGCTGAATGTTCAATAGTAGTTATTAATGTCGAAATTCCTAAAATAATTTGTATGACTGAAATATATTTTTCAACATTAAGAGGACACTTAGTTTTCTACTTTTATTTATTTCTTTCAAATTTAAATAAATTGTATACAAGGTATACAATTGGATGGTTTGATACATATTTGTATAGACTAAATAGTATTTACCACAAAGTAATTCACACGCTATCATTTGTGTATGTTAGTGTGCTGAACACACATCAAATTCCACATACTTGGTTCTTAAGAAGTTCTCTTATATCTGAAAGTTTGTACAATTTGGTGAATGTCTCTTCCTCTTTCTCAAACATCAGATAATTATCATTCTACATTCTATTTTTGAGTTTCTTCTACATGCCTATATTAGGGTCAGGTACAGTTTATAGATGATAGATAGACCTCATAGATACATTTTTTATTTTCAAGTAACTCTGGATCTAGAAAGGAAGAAAATAGCATAAAGATTTATTTATATACAGTGACTACATATTGACAGTATTTCATTTTTATCCTTTGAGTAAAATAATTCATTGTCACTGAAAATTCAAATGAATATGTGAATGTAAAGATGAAAATATGACACAGAAAATACAATTTGACAGCAACATGATGATTAGATCATGATTCATGGAAAGCTATCTTCTTCAGTATCAGTGATTTTCAACTAGGACTAGCAATTGATATAATGTAAATTTATAGCAAAGATACTGGCTATGATAACCTGTACTGTTGTCTCTATGTGTTTATCTTAGTGTCTCCTTAAATTTCTATTTTACATAATCATCCACTAAGCATATTGTTGAATAAATTAATATCTATATGATTTTACACTAAGAAACGAGTTTTAATATTTGGAAAGTAAGATGTAATCATTAAATATTATCTTTTTCTTGTCCCATATTTCAAAGATATTTCTTGACGTTAGGCAAAATTTGGTTAAAAGAATAAGATATAATCCCAGTAATTACATTGTTGCTATTTCCATGATGTGAAAGCTTGAATATTATCCTCTTAGTATTAAAGTCCTCTCATCTAAAAATCAGTAACGTTCCCATACATCTGTTATGTGGACAAAAATTTTAACCTACATATTTAATACATTCCTAGGACAAAGTAACTCTCACTGAATACCACCTTTCACTTTAATATGTATATATCCTGCATATTATCGGTTTTGGTTTAAGAATATGAAAGACTTTAAGCATCCCATAGAAATATTATAAGCAAATATTTATTTCTATTTATTTCACTAAGGACAATAAATACAACAAAGAAAAATTTAAATAACTTCTTATATTAAAGTGATTTCTTTAATGACTAACATTCATGGATAGTGTATGGTTTCTTAGGTTTGTCATAAAAAGAAACTAGGGACAAAAGGCAAAGATTGGTATAATCTGATGTCTGTAAGGAAAGATCTGATCTTGGCATTTTCTGGCCTTATTGGCAGTGGCAAATCCTTATTGTATGATTTATGCGTCTGTTATGGATTAAGACCTGGCGGTCACCTTAATGCCAGCTGGATTACATTAGCATGGCATTGAGTGAAGATGCTCCACCTGAGGAAAGTTGCCAGGATAAATAGGTGGAGAAGAAGAGAGGCGTTAGTGGTTGAGGAATTGCATTGAGGCATTGTGGGTTCTCCTATGAATTGCTGTTTGAGCTATTGGTTTTCTTGGAGAAGTTTTGGTTCTCACAATGAGCATTGCTTCCTGGCTCTGGAGGGGAAGACGTGTGCTGCTTGGTCTCCAGGATAAACTCGTCACGCTGGCTTACTGGCATGTACCCGACTGTGCTTGTTGTCCAGGAGTTCGGGGCTTCCGTGTCACTGAGGATGGCTGTGGTGCCTTTCAGGCCGTGGTCTTTGTAGTGATCGTGACTTCTTTGCTCCAGTGTAGAACCCTCATCCCACTAGCACAGCTCCTCATCCTGCTGGCATAGACTTTCTGGCTTCCACCGCTGAGTCCTTGTTTCTTCCGGGCACGGATCTGAAAAAGAGACTGGGGTTATGTGCTAGGAAATTATTTATAATTATGCTTTTTCCAGGTATATTAAATGAAGCATATAGTAGTTAAGGTAATCACCCAGTTAAACACAAATTGTAGGATATGGATCTCATTTGCCATCACAAACAAGCTAATCCTATGTACACAAAGGAATTGATCTTTAAGGTATTATCCCAAGAGTACAGGAAGAATTAGGCAGAGGAGAAACAATTTCATGAGAGAAGAAACTCAGCCAAATTGGGGATTTCCATGTATTTCAAGGGTACAAGGAAAAGTTCTTAGAGTTTGTTCAGCTAGTTCTTTAAATCTGGTTCAGTAGACCAGCAGCGCATGGTGTTAATGATGAGACATTTTATTACAATGTTGACAAGGTAAAGAATCTCAAGACTATATTTGCCTAGATTTTCCAGCAGTTTCCGGGAGACATTTCCTTTCTAAAGCAATCCATGATGCTCTGATGAAGGCCATAATGACTTCTTCATGGCTTATGAGTTAATGTTTTTACAGACTATATATAATGATTGGAAAGGCTTTCTTGGAAACAGGTTTTATAATATGAATGATGGCAAGAAAACTTTGGAATAACAGAAGTCAGTCGACAACTCTTAAATATCAGAGATATTCTACAAAGACAAATCAGCACCATGTGCAGCAAAAGAAGACAAAATATCAGTATGTCCAGATCCATAAAGAACTGGGGCAGTTGGCTAAATTGATGTCATTATTTCAGGATTTAAATAGTAAGACAAACAATTAAAGTATTGCTTACTCATGGCTGGTGGGGAGCAGAATGATGTTACATATCACCACTTTTCAAAATGAAAAGCACATCAAATCCTATAGCCTGGAAATTGCAAAGGAAGCAGCTTCCTATAGTCAGAAGAATGAAGTCCTATGACAAATATATATAATGCATACCACTTTGATCCTTTCAAAGCTTTGTGGCCATTTTACAGCATTGCAATACACTGAAGAAAGATGTATGCTAACATCTTGAACAATTTTAACACAGATGCTGTTAAAACATACTAAAACCTCAAGTTTCCTGAATTATAATGATGGTTTGTAGAAGTTATATTGTATTGGAGGTTTAGTCTATGTCTTATTCACAGTGGGTCTCTGGTTATTTTCCTAATCTTCAACTATATAATTGGAAGATCTTAACCATAAGCCATAGTTCTATAGGGCTTTTACAACAGGTTCCTATCTCTGTTCCTTGACATCTAGCAAGTAGGAAAACGAAAATTGTAGTACATATACCAAAGGGACTGCAGAAATTATGAATATTTTCAAGATTTGAGTATGTAACTGTGATCATCTTCATTGTTATATATATACTTCTTTTTCAAATCATACTTAGAGACTCATACAATTTTTCTATGAACTAGTAAAATGTAGTATTTGAATTAATTTCTCAGAGAGAACACCAAATGGCTAGAAATACACCTTGTTAAAACCACATATTACCACTTTCTGGTGTCCATTGAGGGTAACTGTGAAGAAAAGTCTTCCTAAGTAGGAAGAATTGTAGGCATGATATTTAAATGCACAATTTAAGTGGAAAGGAAAGGCAGCCCGAGCCGATATATATAAAATCTTGAACACTGGAAAATGTTTTATGTACATCAGAGGAAACTGGCAGTTATAAGATTAACAGAAAAGGAACATAATTTTAAGGGAGATAGGCATGCATCTCTAAAAATGTAGAAACCTGAATGTTTGGGTATCACCTTAACTCTCAACAAGAGTGAATGTCTATCACCAAAGAGTCTACTGTCCAGAAGACAGAATGCCTTGATTAATGGCTGTGTGTAAGTCTACAACTCTCTGTAAAACAGCACACTTCTACAAGTGCACATGAAGGTAATGCTTTTGTTGATGGAATGATGATAGGACTTTGGGGATGGGATCACTAAAATACTGTAATTTTCAAAACTTTATATCTCCATCAAATTGGAAAACATATTGTTCCCTCTTAAAATTAAGTTTTAAAATACTCCAGAATTTGGCTGGGAATAAGGCTAAGCAGCACAGTAACTGTGTGGCAAAAGCAAGGTCATGAATACTCCCCTGTAAAAAAAAAAAAAAAAAAAAAAAAAAAAAAAAAAAAAAAAAACAAATCCCAAAGCAAAAACAAAAGCAAAATCTTCAAGAATGAAAGAAAAAAAAATTACAGTGACACATGGCAAATACGTCCTCATAACTTGCAGATTTCTCAGGCAAACAGCAAGATTTTGCCATTTTCAAATTTTACAAATAATATTTTTTGGAAAAAATAATTTTTACTTTTGCTTAAATGTAAATTAGAGAATCAAAACATATTGTGTATATTTTTCTCAGCACTTATTTTGAAGATGACCTTATTGCCTTTGTTATTTTCTATCATGTATCATTTTGTTCAGTCAAATGTTTAGCTAAAAATCATAGCATTAAGGATTAAGTCAATTTTGAAGAATTCTCATTACTAAAATAAATTTTTCTCTGAAACTCGTCTTGGATGAACTGTATCACTGAATAGCTTACTATGACTTCATAACAAAAATGCCTCTTTTATTCATGAATACATGCATTTAGTGCATGTGAAAAAGCATGAAAATAAAACAGACCATCATGTCAGAATGACCTAGCAATACAGAAAGATCATTTGTTTGTACCTTTTGTATCTAGTTCTATCAAATACCAGATGGCCTGGACAGGTAAGATAATGTTAGTGAGTCTCCAGATAATGCATGACAATTAGTGCAGCAACCAAGGTCAAATTGTTATCATTTGACTCTCTAAAACAGTGTAATTTATAAATAAAATCATTGCCTAGGATAGAAGAAAGAGGCTGGATCACATCCTTAAACATAATACATATCCACAGTGTTCTATCTATCCACAGTGTTCTACCTTATTGCAACAGGGTACACAGGCATCTCTGCAAAACATGAAACTTTTTCCAAAACAAAGACATAAATGATAAAAAAAAAATAACTGCCAGAAGACAAACAGGTAAAACACTTGAAGTCATAGATATGGGTAAATATTTTCTGAATAGAAAAGCAATTACACAGAAATATTGTCAAGAATCAACAAATGTGATTATAAAAAATTTAAAACATTCTGAACAACAAAGGAAACAATCAGAACAGTGAAGAGACAACCTAAAAAATAGGGAAAAATTTTACTTGCTACTCTTCTGAGGACTAATATTTATATATTAAATGAGAGAAATTGAAACTTTTCTTCTAAATCAGGAACAAATCAAAGATGCCCATTATTACCATTTCTACCCATTGTCATACCTAAAATATTTGGCAGAGCAATCACAGAACAGAAAAGAACAACAAGAAGAGGAATATGATAGGGATTAGGGTACTTAAATTATGATTATGGTTTCATATTTACCATTGTTAAAAATGGTACCATGAATTCAAGAATTTTGAGAATTAATAACCAATTTCATTAATATATAACAGGATACTATCTCATAATAAAAATCTATAACATTCATGTATATAAATAATGAACTTGAAAGCAAAAGAAATTAGGAAAATATCATGCAAAATAGCATCAACAAACATGAAATGCCTAGAAATTAATATAACTTTTAAGAAGTAAAATATGTCTACAATGAAAATTGTAAGACAATAAAATTGATTTTGAAGAAGATATCATAAAATGGAAAGATGTTCCCTGTTATTGGTTGGCAAAACCAATATTTTCAAAACTGTTATATCACCAAGACCAATATACTGTACATGTTTAATGCAATCACTAACAAAAATAACCAATAACATTTCTCACTGAGTTAGAAAACCAAAACTAAGATCCATACAGAACCTCAAGAGACCCAGAATACCAAAACCAGTGAAATAAATGCAGATGGACTCACAATACATGACTTTAAGATATATTACATATCATTTTGCTGATTTACAGGTTATGTGACTAAAATATATTTTATTAAAACAAAAATCATGAAAAACTTGAATACTAAACAAAGATTTATTTCAAAATACATAGTTGTAATATATTTGGTATAGAAATATAATTGTAAACTGGATATTTTTCCTTAAAAAATAGTTGGACAATAGGCAAAAGATTTACACAATTTTGTTGTACATAGACTTCTGAAAGACTTTCAGTTTTTCTTTTCTATTTCAAATCTTTGAACCTATGTTAAATTCTATAGGGTTATTTTATGCCACATAATTTATAATATGATTCAGAGTAGATACGTTGCACAGAGACTCAAGAAAGGAAAGTAGTCATGAACTATAAGTGCTACATTTCAAGGTCCTTTGATCTAGGGAGATGTCGTATTCTATACGACACAGTAAGATACTGGGTAACAGTTCAATGATCCCCTGGATAACAGAACAAAAAGATAGGACCATGATAGCATCAAGAATCTGAGTGAGGACATCCAAGTGACACATCCTAGGTAACAGAGTAAAGCCCAGCTCTCATAAGGACGAAGTTCAGATCTTAATACAATTATGATAGCTGATTATATTAACTTAATATGAGAATATTCGTGTACGCAACCTACTTGCTACTCAAAAGAAATTTAATTTTTTTAGACAAAGAAAGTGTATAAAATGTCAAATAATCTACAGACATTTTTACATAATTTTCATAAAGCTACACAAGAGAATTAGATAAATTGTGGCCAGTATAACACACAAACAAATTATTTTGATTATAATACAATTTAGATGACTGAATCACATTCTTTATACCCACATTTTTCTTTATCATTTCATCTCAAAAGTAAATCAAATAATGAGTTTTGTTTTTTATCACTATTCCTATGAGTTGATTTGATTAAATATATTAGTAATGGCTGATTAAAATGTTAAATGCCAATTTCTCCCATATAAACAAATATATTTGTTTTGTATAATTTTATTTATTTATTGGGTATTAGCTGTTGGGCACGGATCGTTTGTTGGGCATGAAGTTCTCTTGGCTTTTCTCTGGTGGTTTAAATACAATTACTGAAGCTCCAATATGTTTTCATATCAGAGCATCAAATGGTGAGTGTTAGCTTCTAGTCATTTGTTAGTATGGCAAAACATTGAAGGGTAATATCCCTTCTTTTCGTAGAATCTGTCTTTGCTTTTGTAGCAAGATAAATGGAAGTTATGAAGAATCTTTAAAAGCTGCCAATGTTAAAATTGATGAGTATATAATTTACGTATATGTTCAAAGGTATACTGAACTTTGGATATTACAATTTGTAATATTATATGCACTTCAGATAATTGGGTTAGACATCTAAATGAACACAACCAATTAAAATAATTTCTAAAAGATAAGATATCGGATCAGTTCTTTGAGAGACTCAATCTGTTAGGTAAAACTCACAGATGTTTACTTAGGTAAAAAAATAATAAAAATTTATTAACATGCAAAAAAAATAAGGCACAGAGGTTTTTGCATAATATAATGCTAGCCACCATATATAGAAACTCCCATGTACCAAAAAAAAAAAAATACATAATGACTTAAACACACTTACTCAGTGGTAATGAATCTATGACACATGTGCCTCAGTGGCCAGACAAACCTCAGTCTGTCAACATATGAATCAAGTGTCATTTTTCTAAACTAAAACCTGAGTATTCCGGTTTAATTGTAATGTTAAATTAAATGTAATGTATGATAAATAAATGGTCTCTAAGTTACAATTTGGACATTCAGGGTATAAAGTCTATAAAGGCTGTTTGTAACTGCACTAACTGGTAGGCAATTAAAGTATACTAAAATAAAGTGCAAATTTATTTTAAGGAAAATCATATCAAAATCCCAATTGCATGATAATATCTGGATAGGAAATTGAAATGATGTTCAATGAAATTGCTTGTATAGCACTATAAATTTATGTATGCACATAAATACTGTTTTGAAGGAAATGACATAACAAATGATAGTATTCATTCATTAATATTTATGTGATAGATTACTATAGAAAATTATCAGGATATTCCTATTCTGTGTTTTGGAATTAAAAACAACACTAACTAAAACTGTGAGGAAATTTGATCTTTTGTATCATATTTGTGACTTCTTTTTACTTTTCTATCTTTTGATGTTTTTGCAAAGGATATATTATGGATTTAATGAATATGCTATGTTTCTAATGTTTTGTTAAATTGACTTTGCATTTGTCTTGCATGTAATTTTCAGTAATTATTTGTTAGTGCTTATCTTGTTGAGCAATTTAAAATATAAAACTAAAATAAGGAAATACATTACAGATTTAAAAGTTACAAGAACTTTAGAGTATATGTTCATTATTTATTTGTACAATCTTGACTTGAATTTATGTGTTACACAAAAATTGTTTCTGTATCTGTTTATTAAAATACATATTTTAATATTAAGGTTACATCAGAAGTTATCATTTTATGGGTAAATTATATGTAATGCAAATGTCATCTAATTATTGAAAATGCAAGTATAGTGCAATTTCCTATTAGCAATATCCCTAACCCTAAGCAGTCTAATTCAGCACAGGATTGATTTAACAGTATTTTGAGAATAAGATTTTCAAACATATATATTTTCTCATATATTTGCAATAACATTATTATTATTACATTTTTATCTTAATACCATATTTTTGCTTTGCTAGAAAAATACCAGTATGCAGTTTTCAAATTGCCAAGGCATTTAAATGTAGACTAATGTTGTTTAGTTATTCATTTACTTGATAATATTTTAATCTCAGTGTGCTGGTCTGAAACATATTTTAATTTTACATAAAGAGTGTGTTCTTGCCTCTAGTACATGAAATAAAATTTATTTTTATCATCATTTAAAATTTTAAATTGCTTGTAGTCACATGAGATTTACATTCACATAGTGCAATTTATATTTGACATGTTAATACCATCTCTGTGTAGTTTATATTTGATCAAAATAAACTCTTAAAATTGGATAAATGAGAATAAATGCTGTATAACATTTTTTATTAACCACTCTTGAACCTGAATAAATTAAAATAAACCATCTTCCTTATTTGAACCTAGAATTTGGCACAAATTGGCCCTTGTGTATAATGAACTACAACTTTAAATGATGTTCAAGCAACTTGTAGTTATATAGTGTTTTAGATAAGCAACTCATGCTTGACCATGTTGTAAACACACCCTTCAGTCAGTCCACTGAAGGTCGGCACATTATGACCAATAAGAAAACCACTGAATAGCACCAGTCAGATAATCTCTGTTTTCTCTTACTTCCGATTATATAAATAGCATGCCACATGATAAGAGGAGGCATTTTAAAATTAAAGATAATGCCAATATTCGCAGTTATCATTTTATCAGTTAGAATTAGTTACATATGTGCATAACATTTCAGAAATATTTTTTGCTCTAGATTTATGGTAAAGAATCAAACCATGTAGAACTTGCAATAGTCATCCTTAAAGATTGTCACCTATTTTTGTGTTTAATCTACAAATAATACTGCTATCATTTTCCTCCTCATATGTGCAGACATAGTTTGTTATCCTTTATTTTTTCCTCTATTTTCCCAAGAAAGTATCTGAAAAAATTAAGATTCTATAAATAACGGGCAAGAAACTTTGCTCAAATTGACAGAATAAGTAATTAACACAATTAATCAGATTCACAAAGATATGAACGAAGCAGGGTTTCATTTCCATACACAAATACATACACACAAGCACAGACAACATCAGGTCACAATATATGTCATTCTTGGATTCTTGGGTCCAGCTAAAATTAGACTCCTGTAACTTGGTTCCATGATTCTGCGCTTTGTATATGTTTGTCCTTATCATTAATATTTTCATCTGATTGTTTTTGAACAACACACTCCTACACGAATATTATACTTTTATTTCTGAAACTTCATTAAATCCAAACTCTGAAATTTGAATATTATTTTATAAATAATCACAGATTTATTAGAAGTAACTTCTCAAAAGTCAAGTATAGCTTAGAGTATTTATAATACTATTCTTTAGTCATTATATTTTAAACATTTTTAAAACATAGTAATTTGTTTTTCATTTTATTCACTTTTTTAGTAGCTGGCACTACTTCTCATTACTGCCTATACAAATTTCAGTCTTTTGCAATTTTCAGTTTAGCATCAATTTTATTTAAACCATGCTATTTCAAAATTTTTACATCACCTTTGCAATGCATTTTACTTCTTATTAGAATTTTTAATAGCTGTTTTTAATTTTTCATTACAGTTCACTTTCTAACATAAAGTACAAAAGCATTACATCAAAAAATGATAATATAGATATATAATAGGTAAGTGAAGTTTTCATGGACAAATTTAGATGTTAATTTAAAAAAAATTGAAATTACATATCAAAGATATTTGAGGCCCAGTAAAACATAATCTAACTTTATTAATATGTAACATATCCAGCATTGGAAAACTATAAAATAACTGTTTAGACATACTATATTATATATGAGAACAAGTCATGAATTCCAGTTAATGTATTGGTTAAATATGCTCTTGATGTGCAATGATTGAATGTTAATATATCAAATTATGTAGTATATTATACTAAAGAGAAATGATCACATATAAAAAGTTTATAAGCTGATGATAAACATTAATATGATTATATGCTTTACTTTTATTAGTGCTTATTAGTAAAAGAATAGTGATGTTGGTTTAGAAAAATTGATACCTATAGATAACATAACTTGGTAATACCTTTCAAATACCTTTAATGCCGTCTCACTTTCCTTCCTCCTATTTCTGTTTTTTTTTCTTTCATTTGATTTTTTCAGTTCTCTTAGAAATTCCATCTTTTCATGTTTTGTGTATTTTATTCATGAATTATTTTAAAAATTATGTTTCTCATGTAAAAGCAAACATGGCATTTGACATTTTTATTCAAACTTATTTAGCTTTCTGTGATTGTGTACAGATCTATCTATGTCTTGAAAATGGTATTAATGGCATCATTTTGCCCTTTTTTATGGCTTAATAATATTTTCCTGTGTCTTCTCTCTCTCTCTCATCTCTCTCTCATCTCTCTCTCTCTCTCTCTCTCTCTCTCTCTCTCTCTCTCTCTGTCTGTCTCTCTCTCTCTCTCTGTCTCTCTCTCTCTCTGTCTCTGTCTCTCTCTCTTAAATTTTGAACGTGGGGCCTTTTTGTTAAACTGCACCTCTATTCTTTTAAAAAATTATTTTTAAGTGTGATACAAGGTCTGACTATGATTAAATTGTTATTCAGGGTACACCTGAAGTTGTGATGCTCCTGCCTTAGCCTTCCAGATTGCTAGGCTTACAAGCACAAATAGCCACATTCAATTTATGGCCACATTTTATTTATTCACTTGTCTGTTAACAGCCATCTAGGCTGGCTCTACATTTAGCTATTGCGGACTGTGTCATTATATACATGGTTATTCATGAATTGCTGTATTATTCTCTCCTCAAGAGTTTCAGCAATATGCCCAGGATTGGTCTATATAGATGAGATGGTATATTTATTTTTTTTTTTGTTTGTTTTGTTTTATGAAGAAACTCCAAACTGATTACCACAGTGATTGTGCTGGTATGGTCCCATAAACAACAGAATAAGGACATTTTATCTCCGATCCATTCTTTGGCTTTTGTGTTCCTGAAGCTGGCCTTGTGGCTGGAGAAAGATGGAATCTCAGAATATGTTTGGTTTACATTTTTCTATTAGATAAAAATTTTAAACAATTTTTCATGTACTTATTGACCATTTATACTTGTTTTAAGAAGTAGCTATTTAGAATATTTCCCACTTTTTGAGTAGGTTGGTTACTTCTTAGGATTTTCTTTTCAATTGTTTAGTCTCCCTGAGTATTAACCCTATGTTAGAAATCTAACTAGTAAAGTCTTTTCCCCCTTCATTTGGATGCCTCTTCATGTTTCCTGTGCTGTACAGTAGCCTTTTAATTTGATGTAACCTTAGTTCTTGATTCTTGATATTATTTCCTGGGCTCATGGACATTTATTCAGGAATTTTTACTTTGTCTATGTTTTAAGTTGTTTTCTCTATGTTATCTTTCAATTGTTTCAAAATTTTCATTGATTTTTTATATCTATGTATGTTATTTCTTTATACTTGATTTTAATTTTTGATAAAAGGCAGGAATCTATTTTGTCTACATGTGAGTATCCATTATTTTTAGCAGAACTTTAAATAACTGATCTTTTCTGCAAATTATATTTTTGGCCACTTTGTTTAAAGATTGGGTACTGTAGGTACCTTGGTTTATGCATCTTTTATTATATTCCATTGGTCTACATGTTTGTTTTTGTGCTTTCTCTTTGTTATTTTTGTTTAATATGGCTTTGTAATATATCTTGAAGTACGTATTTTGATACTACCATCACCACTCTTTTGTTCATAACTGCTTTGGCTATTTAGGCTCTTATCTGATTCTATATGAATTTTTTTCTACCTCTTTAAAGAATGTTGTTAGTACTTTAATAGGACTTGCATTGAATCAGCTGATTACTTTGAGCAATGTCTATTTTAGTCAGTATTGGTTCTGCCAATTTATGAAGGAAGCACATGTTTCCATTTAATTTCCATGTTTCTTTCTCCAGTGTGAACTAATAACCTTTTTACAAAATCAAATTTGAACAAAAGGGACATATGAAATTCTCAGCATAATGATTGCTGTTCTTGATGGCTTTTACTTGTAGCATACCCTGTGACTAGACAGAGATTAGGTAAGGGATTCTCTAAAACTAGGTGACAATGATTATTGTATGTACATGCATTATAGAAACACAAAATGTATAACCTTGCAAAAATGCTTCTGCTCTGAAATTACAGGAATGTAGTACTCTGTGTTACCAATTATAATTTTAAATAAAATAACTCTTGTGTCATAGAGTCATTTATAATCCTTATAATCAATGTAGGTTTTTGTTGAAAATGTGCTAATAATATGAATTTGTTTTTTATTATTTTCATGGTTCTAGCCACCAAAATATACAGAACTCAGAAGCTAAGTTTTAACTAAGCAGTTTAAACAAAAGAGGATAAGAAAACAACTAACATGAGAGGACTTATCCCTATAGCTCTCATATGGTCAAGCATCTTAAGAAGCACAAAAATAGAAATTTAGCATGTGGATAAAATAAAATATTTCTTTTTTATTTTATGAGATTAATACCAAATAAAATAAAACAGAATAAATCAATCAAAACAAAGCCGTTAAAGTGATTCATGACTTCAGAACAAGATAATACATGGCTGACAATGTGTCTTGTTACCTTCAAAATAGCTGCCCATACATTCAGACATAATAAAATAAAACAAAATAGAACAGAATAAAATCAATCAAAACAAAACTATGAAAGTGACCCAGGACTTGAAAACAAGGTAACAAAAAATAATGGCTACCATAATATTTCTTGTTACCTTTGAAATGGCTGTCGATGCTATCAGATATAATACAGTCAAAACAAACAAAACAATAAAAACAGTTAAACAGTGAGAACAATACTGAAGTTTTAAACAAAATAATAGAAAATTAACCATGGTTACCAATTTTTTTTCACATTTCCTTCCCTTTCACTTTCACAATACCTACTGTACATTTTGGATCCTACTAAGTCCTTCAGTTTTTAATACTAGGGAGGCACTATTATGTTCACCTATATGAATCTGAACTATTTCACCCAAGAGCATGATCATAAGTTGCATCCATTTACCTACAAGAGCCTCATGATTATCTTTCTTTATAGCTGAGTAGCTTTCCAATGTAAAAACATTCCACATCTTTCCTACTTGGTCTATAGTTGATGAGCAAGCTATCCTTGCTTGTTTTCTGGTTACCTATCACTGAAGCATTGGTTTTTCTCCTTTGACCTTTGATCTGTGAATTTCCTCTTGAGTTAGCGCATTTCTTATATACTGCATATTGATGGATTTTGTTTCTTGATCCACTCTGCCTGTGTTTCTTTTTACTGATGAATTGAAGCCATCTACATTAATAGTTACAGCCCACATGCACTGGCTCATTTCTTCCATTCATCTTGATACTGTTGATTCCCTATTTTTCCTCTCATTTAGTGATACAACATTGCTGCTCTTCCTGAAACCATGATCATTTTTTATCTCTTTGTAGAATATTCTTCAGTACTCTTTGTAGGGTTGGTTTGAATTCGTTCATTTGTTCTTTGCCATGGAAATATTTTATTTCTCCATTAGTATTGAGAGATAATTTGTCAGCATGCATCAATCTGGGTTGGAAGTTGTTTTCTTTCAAGACTTGAAATACTTTACGCCTGCCTCTTCTTGAGTGGATGATTTGTAATGAGAAGTCTGTCATGATTCTGATGGGTCTACCTTTATAGATGATGTTTCTTTTCTCTCTAACAGCCTTTAATATGGTGTTTTTGTGCTGAAATTCTGGGATCTTGATTATTATACATCCGGGTGTAGATTTATTTTGGTTATGGCTAATTGAAGTTCTACATACCTCACTTGTCTGTATTTCAGGTACTTTTCCTATGCTTAGGAAGTTTTCTGCTTTTACTTCTTTAAATTGTCTCCTTGTGTAATTTATGTATTTATGCTGACTCTTGTTTTTTCACTGACATCTACCACTCTCGTATTATTGTCTTTGCATCATATTGTAGCTGTTGAATTGTTAGTTCCTGATTCCTTGTTATCTTTTTAAGAAATATTTCATTTCATGATCACTAGCTGCCATGCTGCCTTCAAGGTTTGAAGATCTATCTCCAGTTTGTTTCAAGTGGTATTGCTAGCTTTCATTGAAATTTTTAATTACCTGGATATCTCTTTGAGTCTGTTTCATGCATTCCAATTCTTCTCTATATTGTTCATTCAAGATTTCCCTCATTCTCCTATGCTCCTATATTTTTTAATCTATGTGTTTTTTAGATACACTTAGTACCCCTTTTATTATGTTTGTCATTTGCTCTTTTACCTGAGATATTATTTCTGATCTGATTTTTTAAAAATCCTCTTGAAATTTTTCTTTTACCTAAGATATTATCTTGAGTTTGATTTATTTTACAGCCTCATGAAGTTGTTTCTTTACTTCAGTTACCATCACCCCAGAAATTTCTGGTGTTTAACTTCTAGTTTCTTCTATGTCCATGTCTTCTGGACTTGTTCTATTGAGCTAGAGGCCAGAAATTGCCTTTTCCTCCTTTGCCTTGACATTTTCTGTGTTTCTCTGAATGGGCAGTTGTGGGTCCCAGGTGCTTCCTATATTGGCTACTGGTCCGCAGTATAGGGGAGTGGGTCAGGCACCTGGGTTTCTCCTCACTCAGGTTTCCTAGGAGGCCGTGGAGCCTGGGGTAGATTCTCCAGACACTTGTGGCTTCTCCAATTTGTGGCTACCTGGTTCTCCCAACTCACAATTGCTATCTAGAGAGAGTTCTGATGGCAGCTGCATATGTGTGATAGCTGGATTAGGTTTTTCTCCCTGCCCCATAACATATTTCCAGGACTAAAATGTATTCTGCCCATATATGTAATAAAATTTGGTGGACATTTAATCATCTAAGATTTGTCCTCTGCCCATCATGAACAATATCTCTGAAATTACTGAAAGTTTATTTACAGTGAAGTCCTAAGAGAATGTAAACTTCAAATTAAAGGAAAGCTTAAGATGTTTCAACAAAGTCTCAATATAAAATGTTAAAACATGATTAAGATAATGGGCACAAGATTGGAAAATGTAATTAGTTTATTATAAAGCAAATTAAATAGAAAATAAGCATGATAAAAGATTTTGACTGCATTAGTATTCAGAAGAATTTTTTACAAAAGATACATGTAGAAAAATGACTAAATTTTTTAATTAATATCACATGCAATGAGTTTGAATCACTAAGTTTTGCACATTAATTAAAGTGAATGTTGATGCACCAGTAAATAAATAGTTAACATCACTAGTGTTAAATTACACAAATACACATTAAACTGAAACGTCTGTAGACATATATCAAAAATAATATTCAAGAATATAAATGACAATATGATTTAAAAGGCATCAAAAAAATCACATATAACATAGAAGTATCTAGGTTGTCTGAATGAGGTATCCAGCTAAATAAAATCTGCATGAATCTCTCACAACTGTAATGCATAAATATGTGATATAAAATGACACAGCTGCAGAAGTCTCCTTACAGTAAGTCCCAAAACAGACAAAATTAAATTCTTGTATTTAGGAATGCATACATAATTGAATAATAATAGAAATGCAAGAGCATAGTAAACATAAAGTGGTATAATAGTAAATCTAATGAGGAAACAATTTTGCCTGGAAGAAACAATTTTAGAATTCTTAGAGTGCTGAGACTATTTTGTACCTTCATTACAATAAAAATTTTATGAGTACTTGTACTATAAAATTTAAATGCATAAATGTATTTTATATGCATTCTACTGTGAGTTATGTTTCACAACAGAAATTTGCATATAAGGTAAAACTTTCTTCTGTATTTAGAAATTCATTATTTGTGTTATTTAACTATGTTAACTCTAATTTACCCTCCATGTAACTATTTAGTGGAGAGCGTTGCCATATAATTGAAAAAAAATATTCAATATTCTTTTATTTAAAAATAATTTTGAAAATTGGTGTGATTATCAATTATTATAGTAGATAAGCAAGATTTAAAGGTAAAGAGACAGTTTTAGCCTCCAGAAAGTTCATAAATATTCTTTCCACAATGCTTACTGTTTAAAATGGATACAGTTTGATCGTGTGTCATTTTGCTTATGGAGTCCATTTTAATTTACATTTATTAGAATTTTATTGATAAACATGATAAAATGATTCACATTGTCTATTTAATTGTGATTTATTCAGATTCAATTCAGTGTGAGCTAAATAGCTGTTACTCTTACAGATATATAGTTTTTATGATTTCACATTGATGACTTGGACAAGCCTTTCTCACCTACCAAAGGATTATAGAATATCATATTTTTTTCTTTATGAATTACTATTCTCTCTGTAATGAGAGGTATCAGTGTATAGCTAAATTATCATTTTTATGTGGTATATTTTTGGTGCATTAACTTATAAAATATCTCTAAATGTTATGTAAATTATGTCAGAGTTGAATAGACTAGAAAATAACGTTTTCTGTAGAATATATTTCTAGTTGGGGCTGAAGGCATAGATCAGTGCTACCGTAACTGTCTGTCATGTTTGAAATCCTGGGTTTGATTCTCCAGGACTACAAAAATAAAATAACTTCCAATTGATTTATTTTAACACTAATTTTGCTTTATTCTGGAGTAAACCATTGTGAATCTGTGAAAATATTTTCTGTTAGTTGTTCATGGTCTATATGTTATAACAAATATATTGCTATTTTCTTGAAAATGTTCTGAAAGTTTAATTTCTCATGGTAATCCAACACAGAAAAGAAAATTTTATCTTTAAGTCATATTGCTCACACAAATTTATTAAAAATAATTATTTGTTTGTAAATGTTTAATAAGTTGCTGATGATTCTCCACTTTTCTGTTTGAATAGATATCTGGGAAATATTAGCTTTGGTTACTAAATGAATTAATAATACATTTATTATTAAAATATTTGCTGTTAATTTTTGACTAGCAATAGAGTTCATAAGATAAAATCAAACCAAACACGGAAGAATTTCTAAGACAAATGTTTTAAGTCCTCACATTTAATTCGTTTCACTTAGTGTTTCTAGTAAAATATGCCTCAGAATGGAAGGAGGAATTATGTTGTTGCCAAAGTTTTTAGGATATATCAATATAGCTAAAATTTCAAAATGTTTCCATTTGATATGGATATTTTTCAGGATGCAATGTATATCCAAACTCATTCTTATCATGTATCATTTATGCTAAGTAGAAGTGTCACCTCATAGACTATGTTAGTTACTTTTTACTCATTGCTGAGGCAAAAATACCTGATGCTCAAAGTTGGGAAAGGAAAGGTTTATTTCTTACAGTTTTTGGAGGTTTCAGCCCATACTCAGTTGGCTCTAAGGCAGGGTGGCATGGAAGGGCCACAGTTGATGGCTGCTGCAAACAGCAAGGCAGAAACCGGCGAGAGAGAGAGAGAGAGAGAGAGAGAGAGAGAGAGAGAGAGAGAGAGAGAGAGAGAGAGAGAACCTTCTTCCTGCCATTACATTGTATGCTGGCTCCACCCCTATGTGGGTATAGCACCGACACCATCAATCCAAGCTCTAGACAATGAACCAATTACAAATGTATAATGCAAACACATGAGGCCTGGGAGCCATCAACATAAACCATGACAGAGACACACTCTAACATGCACATACTCAGGGAGAAAGATTTTCATGAGGTAGACTAGCAGGCGTATATGTTCTATAACTTGGTTCCCTGCTTTGGGATCTTTCTTTCTTAGGAGTCTATAGACCAATCATTAGAGAACTGAGGCTAATCTAAAGACAATAAAAAGGTGTTGCTTATTGCTAGGAATAAAATTATTCAACAATCCTTTATTTGCCTCTTGTTATAAAACATACGACTATGGTTGGGGATAAAGCTCAGCAACACAGCACCTGCCTGGCAAGCAGAAGGTTGTTAGTTCAATTCCCGGTAACAACAACAAAAGCAAGACAAGCTTTATTTAATAAGTTTCGGTCACTAACAATCATGATCTCTACCTGGTTTAATCACCAAGTTTTTTTGATGACTAAGTTTCTGTTTGAAACCCAAGCCTTTTGCAAGTATTTCTTATATTACCTTTACTGCACATTTTATTTACCAATTTATTGATCTGACATACTTAAATTTTACTATAAGAGAAAGGGAGGCAGATTCGTCTTCATTCTTTTATAAAGCTTTTATATATTGAGTGACTGCTATGTACCAGAGGCCCTTCTAAATAAAAGACTAGACAAGTACAACTAAGGAAATAAAATGCATGTTTTTAAGCACAATATAAACATGTCAAGTTTTATATGGCTATAATGCTATTTAAAACAATATATTTTATATTAGAAAACTATGTCAATAGGGAATAATTATAATTAAAATAATTATCGTTTCTCTGTGAAGCATAAGTTATTGGGAAAAGTCATTATAGGAACTTGTCTTGAAGAGAATCCAGGAAGAAGAATAAGGAAAAATTAGGTTTTGGAATTTAAGCAAAAAAAAAAAAAAAAAAAACAACCACAATCGACCGAGGTGTGATCTGAAACATTTTAGTGAGAAATGAAACACAATGTTTTAAAGATCATAGAATCAAAAATGGAAAGTAGCAAAATTTTTCTCTGCCATTCTAGATAAGTGGTTTTCCTCAAGTTGTGCACTATCATGATGATATAATTTCATATAAAATACTTATTTCAGTGGGTTAAGAAAATAAAATGTAAAATAACAATTATTTTGAAAATCATATAGAATTATGTAAAGTACCAGCAAAAATTATGAAGGCCAAAGGATTTGTGTGATTTGTGCCTTAGTATAGGTGAAAAAAATTAAAAATGTTAAATATATGCATTCATGAATTTGAAAATTCTCAAGTCTCATTAAAATTATATGTATACTTTGAACCAAAAAATAATTCCATCTATGCTGTTGTGTTTCATCTACTGCGCAAGGTTTGTGTATCATGTGATGAAATTAGTGGCTACTCCTGTTACCGCAGAGAGCCTGCGGCCTGAATGATGAAAACGCATGCTCCTTTCACCATCTATTGAGACATGTGAAAACCTATTCAGAAATGTGTAATTAATTTTACTGTAACTAAGCTTATTTACACAATTCCAAGATATCTTTAAACTATTTGTTTTTGATATTATTTTTCCTATACACTGGGCAGAGTGTAATAAAATTATCAAACAATAATCTTCCCAATCAAATTAGTGATAGATTAGGAAACAAGATCTACAGTAGAGATGAAAAAGAGAATAGAAAAGAAGTCAGGGTCAATTAAAAGAAAATCACCTGGAGATGAATAATAATCAGGAATATTAAATCAGGCAACAGGATAGAGGACAGGGCAGGTTTGGGAAAGAAATTTTGCCCCACGCAGTGATGGCAAACTTACGGCTTGCTAGCCACCATGGTTTGTTTGCATCATTAAAAGACTTTTTGTGTTTTTCTTTTAAGGCAAGGCATTGTCTTTTCTAGACTAAAACCTTGGTAGACAATCTTGATTGCAGTGTTGGCACTTTGTGATAATAAGTGGCTTTGGGTTGCAGTTTTGGATTGCACGTGGTCTCTGAAATGTTGAACACTGACCCAGTCTAATCATTTTGATGAAGTGAATTTGTTCAGGCTTGAGCCAAATTTTAAGAGTTCTGGAGTCTTTGGGCATCTATAATGGCTCATATATTGTTCATTTTTCTAAATGTGTATGTCTTATGAAGAACATATCTGTAAACGTGCCAATTTAGATGCTATTATTCATTGTTGCTGTTGTCGTTGTTACAGGAGATCAAAATCATGACCTTGTGCAGGGCACTTCTGCCACTGAGCTAAATCTCAGGCACAATGGTATTATTCTTTTAGTACGTTCATGTAACCAGTAAAATTATATCTTGTATGTTAATTTATTCAGAACACAGACAATATTAAGCATTTTAGAGGTATATTAAAAGAAAGTTTTGGTCATGTGGTTCCTAATCCATCCTTATCAATCAAACAAATTTTAAGCATCCACAATATATCAAGGCATTTTATGTTCAACTTATACAAAATGTAAATTTAACATTAAATGTTCACTAAGAAAATAATTTGGGATAATAGGAAAACAATATTCTTTGAAGAAACAATTGAAAGAAAAACATAAGTAATTGAGAATAAGATACAAGAAAATGTGATACCAGACATTTATTTAATACTAATAGCATTTTGCTGAGAATTGTTTATCACTGGAGGAATAAAAAATGGTGATGTATGGTGACACGGAAACAATGAGTTTGAATTAAGAAACATTAATTATTGAGTGAACATATATGTAATATGAAATATGAGCAAATGTGAGAATACCAGCAAAATATACCTGAAGAGTATTTGTGCTATGACTTTGGTTTTCATGACTCTCACTTCTTTTGTGCATATTAATGGTAGATGGTAGAAGTGAGTAACAAGGCAAAAAGATGTAAGAAATATTAGGACACCGATATCTAAAATAGCATGTCAGGATTTTCGGTGAATATATTTTATAATATTCTCTGAAGCTTTAGTTTCTTCAGATTAGAAGTGTTGAGTGGACGATCTGTAACAGGTTTTCATTTCCTCTTGTTTACTCTAATGAGTCACAAGGGCCTCCTTGGGTTGTTAGTTTCCCCAGCTATTAGAGACTTGATTACTTCCTCTTACATTTATTTTATTTTCCTCCTCAGTCCTTCTGGAATACGATTCTTTGAACAATTTTCCATTTGCATAGTACCTCTTGCCCTCTGGATTTGATTATTTTTAGAGTGGTCAGAAACATGTTTGGCAAACATCGTGTTATGTCAATTTTTAAAAATCCTTTTCTTAACATTTTTACAGAAATATTTGTAAATGGGCAGAAACTGGCTTGTAATACTTCACTGAATTATTTTTGAATGTATAATAAATGTCATTTAGAAGGTTTGAAAATAGGTGCAATATTATATTTAATGTCTCCATCACTTTTACTATTTAAATCTACTTACCTAATGTTTATATTTACAAAATAGCTTTTAGAATTATCACTAATTTGAACAATTCTTTATTTGAATTGCATCATATTTTGGCCCCTAGTGCTACTTTAGGAAGGCGTTTGACCATGTGATAATTTTCTCTTATGAAAATGCATAATAACATTATGAAAAAAAAAACTATTAGAAACTTCAATTTAAAAAATATTTGTTATTATATATTAAACTTAATCTTTGAGTCAAATAATTGATTCATATCAAGTATATTCTCATTTTAGATCCACACTGTAAAGAGTAATTAATACATTTAGAAACAACCCAGAATGTTACTACATTTTCTAATGATTAAGAAGTTTATAAACACACATCTCCATATGCACTATTGTTAGAGTTCATACAACTTTCTAACAATGTATATGAACAAAAAACATGAGTATCTTTCTGATTATCCTGAGCCTGCTTTCTGGAGTTGTTTTGGAGAAAATTGAGTTAGAGTTTCAGAAAAGACTTTGCAGACAGTAATATACTACTTACACTCAGATGTGCACACACACACACACACACACACACACACACACACACACATACAAACACTTTACATTCTAATAAGTGGGAACTGTAATGTCTCACCCATAATAAAATTTGTTTTATGACAATGAAAATTAATAGTTTTTATTTCAGACTTTGACTGAATCTTGAATACAAATGAGATTTTTGTCTTTTTTTTTTTTTTGAGATGGGGTCTTGCTATGCACTTCAGGCTGGCCTTGAGCTCACTTTAGCCCGGGCTGGTCTTGAACTCACAATGATCCTCCCATGTCAGCCTCCTGAGTGCTGGGATTACAGGCATGAGCCACCATGCAAGACTACAAGTGAGATCTTTTAATAAGCACTTATGTAACATCCCCATACTATTCCACTAGACATTCCTATTGATGAATTTATTATGTTTAGTTCAAGAGACTTTACCTCATCACTTACCATAATAATAGGCTTCCATGGCGGAGCACTTTTTCACTGTAAAGTGTATAGAGACCAAAGTGCAGCTTTCAAGGTCAGGCATGTGATTTCTTCCAAGTTATGTGTGTGCTTAAAACTTATTATTGCTGCCTCAGGAAATTTTCTTTCATTATTTATTTTTTTCTTCAACCATTTTCTTTGCTAAATCATATCACAACTTTCTCATTGAGTTCATAGTCCCTTCTCTAAGTCTGTATCCTCTTGCATATTTTATATATTTCATATATGTTTTCATTACTTATCATGAATATATATATATATATATATGTATGTGTATATATGTGTGAATATATATATATATATATATATATATATATATATATATATATTCACAAACACATTTGCACAATAGTCATACATCATATTTTGGGAATATTTGTATCTCTCCTACTCGCTCAGCTTCTTAGCATCACTTCTTCTAAAATATCCTATTTGAGGGACCAAATGAATGCTTGAGTGTAATTGAGTGAAGAAATAATACCTATGCAACAGGTCAACAGTCAAGGCTACTTAGTACTAGCAAACTTTTGCAGGCTTCACAATGGTTGCTAGATGTTGCAGTATGTAGGATGCAAGCATAGATACAACTTACATTTTAATGGTGATAGTTTAGACTGAAGGTTGTATTATGAAACAAATGAAAGCCAATGTAGAAACTAATCATGGCTATGATATTGGTCATTTGTAATATTAGGGGATCTCTGTCAGACAAGGCTGTATAGAAAAATAGATTATGAAAATAATGGCAGAAAATTAGTTAAGAGAACAGTGAAGACTGAAATCAAGAGTTTTTAAAAATCTAAATTATGAGTTCAACGATTGAGGGAAAAACAAATGTCAATATTACTAAACCATAGGAATTGAAGTACATTAATATATTGGCCTTTATGTCTCTACTACCAGCTGAGACAAACCAACATTTAAGGGATTCTTTTTTTTTTCTTTTTAGTATTGAAGAACTAATTTACCTAGAATACTCAACTCTCATATTTCCTGATAAGTTTCACAAACATAAGCTATTGCTTACCCCGAAAATGGTTATCTCTCTACAGCAAAATCTGAAGCCAAGACTGCCAATTTGATTGAGATCCATGGCTAATTTCATATCACTAATTATAAAAGCTAGAAAACACCAGGAAAACTGTTCAAAGTACTGAAGGAAAAGTCAGTAAAAAAAATTACTTATCAAGGCATACAGAACCTCAAAGATGTAGAAATAAGCATTTTAGGGCTGGGCATTTAACTTAGTAGCATAAGTACCTGCCTTGCAAGCAGGCAGTTGTGAGTTTAATCCCTGCTACCAATGATAAAAAAAAAATGATAATAATTAAAAAAATAAAATAAAAAAATAAAAAATGTAATTTTAATTGAGCAAAAGCAATCTTTGTGAATAAAATATATGAATTTGAAAAAGATAAACAAAGTCTAGGTAAAGGTAAACTGGATTACATAACAACTCATGTCTACAAAAGAATTAAAGAGCACAAAAGATACATATGTAGGTTAGTTTAAAAGATTATACAAGTAAGTATATATTCTACATTGTCTAAAACAGTGTTTTAAGGATAAAAGCAAGACTGAAGGAAAGATGGAGAGTGATAGAGATAGCAGGGTAGATAGAAGTAGATTCCAGGAATATAACAATATTATAAAAAATGTTGGGGCAAGTGCAGAATCCAGAGTTCAATTCTTGTTACCAAAAATAAAAATAAAAAAGAGTGTCAGGATAAATAAAAAGATTATAGCAAGTTTCATGTAGTTGGCATGAAATAATTCCATAGAAAATAACTAGCAAATTGACAGGCTGTAATTCAGCCATATGACATTACATTAAATTATTAAATGTAAATAACAAAGTATTATTTTTTGAAAGGTAAACCTTATCCCTAAGGAAAAAATATCAGCATATAAAAATTTATATTAGACACTGATGCCCTTAAAATGATGATGCATAGATTGAAAACAGGGAAACATATATATCATGCAAGCTAACACTTTAAGATTGTGACTGTTGCTAAGTCAGTATCAGGCAAAATGCACTTTAACAAAGATAATACTATTGCAGACAAAGAGCCCAGTTTCATATTAATGGAAGGATCAATATATAAAGAATATATGACAAATAAAAATGCACTTTGTCCCAATAAGCTAGCTTTAAATTATAAAGAAAAACATGAAATAATTATGATGGTAAATAGAAAAATCTACACACTTGGAAATAAGAAAAATATTATAAATGATGTCATATTTTGACCATTGAGCAAATTAGTAAAATTCTTTGAGAAAGCCAAGTAACAGTGGGCATGGAAGTATTTTGGATCTCATCACTCTGGGAGGCTAGGGCAGGATAATTCAAGTCCCAGTCCTGTCTGGGAAATATCTTAGTGAAATCCAATTTCAAAATGGCATACAAAAATCCACATAGAAAATGACTTGGGATGGTGTTTAGTGCAAAGTCCCTGGGTTCAGTTCTCATAGTGGAAAAAAAAGCAAACTAGGAAGGAGAAAAACCACATCTAATGAAGATATTAAATTATCAGTAATATTCATGCTCACATTTGCTCACCAGAAATTTTATTAAAACACTTCCAAAATAATAATGATGCAACATCAGTCCTCACAAAAGTTAAGTGAAGAAAAAAGTATTTTCCAACTGAATTTATGAAGCTAGCATTCTGCAGATAACAAACTAGGAACATATATCATAAGAAATAAAATCTTACAAGTTACTTTTTTTTTTTTTTTCTACCTGGAATCCAACTCAGAATCTTATACTCACCAGGCTGGTGCTTGTGCCATTGAGCTATATCCCTGGCCCTAGAAATTAAATCCATAAGCCAGTATTTTTAGAACATTTAGGTAAGAAACTTTTAACAAAAGTATATTTTTACTTTGTGAAGCTTGTCTTGATTACTTTTCTCTCATTGCTGAGACAAAATAACTGACACCCAAGATTAGGGAAGGACAGGTTTATTTAGTTATAGATTTGGTGGTTTCATTCAATAATCAACTGGCTGCAAGGCAGGGTGACAGGGCACAGGAGCAACACTTCAAGGCAATAGGAAGCAAAAGCAACCAAAACAAAATGGGGTAAACAAGTCTCTTCTCCCCCTTACATTGTACACAAGCCTACTCCCCCTGCCCAGGGCAAGTGTAGCACCCCAAAATCGCTCTGCCCTCCTCTTGCACAGGATGAAAATATTTACAAAGTAAAAACCCTGGCTCCCTGCTGAGTCCATTGGTCAAACTTCTAAGCTTCTCAAGTTGACACAAAATATCAACCGTAACAGCACTATTGCAAATTTAAAATTTTTCTTTCAGACCATTTGTTATTGGTGTATATGGACACATGTGATTTCTCTATATTGGTTTTATGTTCTACAACTGTGCTGAGCTCATTTATTAATTCTAATAGTTGTTAGGTGAAGCTTACAGGGACTTTTTATTCTTTTATTTTTCATCATAATTATTCACTCATATTAACTATACACATCTCATTTTTTTTACTTCCCTTCTGCCCTTTTTTGCCCTCCTTTCTCTCCGTTTTCTTTTCCTTCCCAAGCAATGTCTCTTCACTTTCAGATCTTCTTAAAACATTTTTTTTTTTAGTTTCCATATGCAAAAGAAAACGTGTGACATTGTTCTGTTTCTAGTCTATTTTTCTTAACATGATATCTCCAGTTTTACTCATTTTCTTGCAGGGGTTTTCTAGATATCATGTCACATCATTCTAAACACTGCAATTTTGATTTCTCTTTTCCAAGTTAGATGCTCTCTTTTTCTTTCTCTTGTTTGAGTGCTCTAAAAATGACTTTTAATTACTGTATTGAGTCGAGTGACAGTGTTGAAAATGGACATCCTTGTCTTTTTTTTTAACAGATAACATACATAAAAGAAAATATGTTACATTTTAAGTCTATGTAGATTTCTAGAGTAGAAAACTGAAATAGTGACATAAAGCAATTTAGTGTTGAAGTAGTACCATGAATGAAGATGGGAAGCAAATCGCAGAAGGCATGCTGGTATTTTTAGAGCGATGCAAATATGTACACTAATTGAGGTAGTTGTTTTATGGTTGTACATATCCGCCAGGACTCATGTTTTAGTGAACTCAACTGGGATACAATTAATGTTATATATATTACACTTCACTGGTACTTATTAATGAGAATTTCATCAAGAGAATTAGTCCCCTATAGTAGACTATTTTCATTTAATGTGTCTGGGTAGAGTTATATTAACCCACACTTTATTTATAAATCTGAATTACACTTGATACATTTTGAGAGATATATATTTTAGTCTTCATTTTTAAGGCAGACATTTACTTTTAAATACTATAATGACCATTTTTACTTGAAGTTGAAAGACATAAAGCTCTTCTAAAAGTGTAATTTGATTTTTTTTACTTTTATTTAAAGAAAGAATAAACAAAACAGAAAACAGGTAGAAATAAGATATACTTTCAAAGAAATAATAAACAGTAGTAAATCACTAGTTGATGATTACATATTATCCTCTTACAAATAGTTGTTCAAGATACAAAAGTGAAACATACAAATTGGGGATTCAAACAGTGAGACTGCAAACAGTTGTGCTCAACTATCCAACCAAAACTTAATAATATGGTACCAACCTATACAATTAAACGTACATGCAGTTATCCATATATTCATTTATGTTGAGATTAAACAAACCAAAGCAGGCTAAAATTGCTCTGAACAAAGAATGATACTATTTCTGGGTTTCACATCATGACACTATGGGATCAGCAATGGATATTGTAGTGTCTCTTCAAAGTGGTTGTTCATTTCATCATACATTATAAGATCAGTTCTCGTAAACTGTTTATAGGTTCTATGTATGCATGAGTCTTAACATGTACTTCTATCTTTTCTACATTAGAGGGAGAAACAAAACAAAGCAAGACAAAAAAAACATATTCCTATAAACACGTGAAAGGAAAAAGACATATAAAACCACTGTACAAGGAGTTCTACAATGATTACTGTATTGTCTCTTATTATCTTCAATAGAATCATATATATATATACATATATATATATATATATATATATATATATATATCTACTATAATTGAGTATAGCAGTGCATAACAATATTAATAAAAATAAGACTTTGTAGATAGTGTAAAACTTCAAAAACAGGTAATAATCAGACCAGAATGGGTATCATAGTGAATCTTGTCTTCTTCAGTGTAGTTGCCTATATCCTCAGACTTGATACTATCAATCATAATAGTTTTGAATAAAATCTGTTGATACCAAACAGCAATCAAACAAACCAGATTTAACAAAGATCAGCCATGATAAAACAGTATAAGTTATACATTCTCCAAATTAAGTTAATAGAAAATTAAAGATGATTACTGTACTATATCCTGATGTTTTTGGGATAGCTGTGTGTGCCCTCAAATGTAATGCAAATATGCAAATTAGGACAGAATAAAATCTATCTAAGCAGAGCAATGCAAGTACAATGGGTTTTAAATCCTGATACACTATTTACAATATCCTCTGGAATCTTTTTAAAGACTGTTCCTCATTTTCACTCCCCCAGGGTGCACTGTGCATTTTTGGGTCTCACCAACACCCTCAGTTTTTAGGTTGAGTGGGGGGCAACCTGCTATTTACCTAAATGGTTCCAAATCTTCTCCCTCCTGGACTTGATCTCTAGTTGTATTCCTTTACCTATTAAAGCATGTCTTTTCAACCTATCTACAAATACTGATAGAGTTGCCCCTATTACTGTCTGGTTTCCTGTCACATAGAGCATTGTTTTCTCATATTTGATTTTTAGTCCATATACCCTTTTTCAGGTTAATTGTATTTCCTATAAAGAGCATCTCGGTGGACCCTAACAACTGATCTACTCTGCCTGTGTTTCTCCATTTTTTTTCTTTATTCCTTTTTTTTTTAGTGTATCAAAGCCATCTGTATAAGAGATTATATAGCCAACCTTTTCTGCCTCATTTCTGTTGTGCTCTTTTTCTGCTATTAGTTGTCTGCTTTTCTTCTTCATTCCACTTTCTGCTCCATTCATTGAGGATTCTTTTCCACTGTTCCTGGAATTCTGGTAGTTCCTGTTTGTCTTGGAAGCATCTTGTTTCTCCATTAATTTCTAAAGACAATTTTGCAGTGGACATCAATCTGGGCTGGAGGTTATTTTCTTTCAGGGCTTGGAATTCTTCTCTCCAAGCTCTTTTTGATTTGATGGGCTATGTCAAGAAGTCTGCTGTGATTTTTATGGGTTTTCCTTTATAGGTGATATGTTTCTTTTCTTTGATGGGTTTTAATATTCTGTTCTTATATTGTATTCTGAGATCTTGATTATTACATGTATTGGTGTGGCTCTATTTTGGTTGTAGGTGGCTGGAGTTCTGTATGCCTTATACATCTGAATATCATTTCATTTTTGTATGCTTGGGAAGTTATCCTTTATTATTTTTGTGAATAGCATTTGTGGTTTCTTTGTTTGTACCCCTGCTTCTTCATTCACATTCTTTATTCTTGTTATAGACTCTTTTGTCATCATTTAGCCTTTGTATTGTTACTGCCTGTTTCCTTGTTATTTTTAAGAAAATTTTCCTTTCATGATCACACATTGAAAACCTGTCTTCCAGTTTGGATAATCTATCTTTAGTTTCTTTCAAGCAATTTTGCCAGGTTTCAATGAAATTTTTATTTTTGAAAATTCTTTGAACTTGCTTCATGTATTCTATGTTTTATTTATATTCTTCATTGAAATGTTTCTCTCCTTTTTTTTGTGTTCCTCCGTTCTTCTATCTGTGTCTTCTTGAGAAATGTTTAGTATTTCTTTTATTAATCTACTTACATCTTGCTTTATATGGTTAAATATTTTACTTTTGAACTCATCTATGTGGTCCCAAAGATATCTCTTTATGTCCACTGATGCCATGTCTGATATTGCATATTTGCTGCCCTCAGTCTCTTTTGTGTTTGTCTCTCCTGGATCAATGTTCTCAGGGCTAGGGACTGGGGAATTTTTCTTGTTTCTTCATTTTGTCATGTTTTTTGTTTCTTCCCTACAGGTGTATACAGGAGGTCCCATTCCCTTTCCTTGTTGATTATGGGTCTTCTGAAGGATGCTGGCTAAGTACTCCTGCCCACTCCAGTGTTTTATTGAGGTGCAAACAGGGGCGGCATATGCTGTCTCTTCTCCCTCTGGGTCAATCTACCTGTGGAGGCCTTCACTGCATTAGTGTGTGCCACGGGTAGGGAATTGGTTTAGGACAACCTATTGGGTCTCAGCCAGGGGCGTGACCCATGCCAAGCACACCCCACCAATCTCATCTGGAAAGGGAACAACTGACTGAAGTCATTGCTGTTCCTTGTTCTTGCCAATCCTGCCCAATTCCAGAATGTCATCCTTTGGTGTCCTTTTCCCATGGAAGCATTTTATTCCTGGCATTTACAGCAAGTCAATGCAGGTCCCTTGCAGGCTCTGTTCTCCTTTGGGCTCACAGACCTCTGGCTTCAGTGCGACTGAACTTCATTGAGATTGTGGTTCCAGTGAGTCAAAGTGGCAGGAATTCGGTCATGCCAGAGCACAGAATCTTAGCTGTCTCAATAGTAGCCCCACAACTGCATGTTTGACCAGTTCTTTTAGTTTCTTCCTGGTTCAAGAAGATCCATCTCCCTTTGTCCGTGACTCCTCACAATGTTTTATTTCAGCATCTGAGTTGTCTGTCTCAGGGAGCTTCTATATTTTGTTCTTATCTATCTGCCATCTTTACTGGAAGTCGATTTTTTGTCACTTAGACCTGATTTATTTTTAATAAAGTTCCACTGAAGCTTAGCATATCAGTTCTTAAGAAAAGTATATATCAGAAAGAGACAAATGAGAAATCCATTTCTGTAGTTTTAAAGTACATATGATATACGCATCAGATAAACATAACAATGTATGCCTCAGTAAATCAGTAGACTTTTAATCTTTTGATCCTGGTATTCACCTGTAAGTATTTACTGAAATATTTTTTTAAATATAATAATTACTTCAGTATGTACATAACACCCAGTCCCTAAAGCAGATGAGAAGCAGAATTCCTTGTTATTGCTGCAAGGTAGAAGGCTATCAGACAAGGTCACATAATGCTGTAGCTGGAGAATGGGCTGGTAGCAACTGGAGCTAAGGTGGTTGCTAATGTGTGGTAAGTAGCAGGGGTTAGTCAGGCTTTGTGGACTTGCTCTGTGTGGATTAATTTGAATAACTTCACAAGCTCCAAAGCATAAGAGCTGCTACTAGTTATCTGGTGACCCTGTGACTATCAGGATAAACACACAGTGGCACAGAATGTAATAGCCCTAGGGAAGTGGATTTAATCAGTTGTTTAAAAAGGTAACTGACTAACCTCTAACCACAGCCTCAAAGTTGGGTCAAGGCAGCACTTAACAATTAACTGTATTACAAATAATTACCAAGAAAAAACATTACATGGGTCATGTATAATAAGTACAGAATTTTAAATACTAACCTGAAGCAGTATAAACAAAAATAAATTAATGCTATCCTTATTAAAGAAAAAATGTTTCTACCAATGAGGCACCCTCCAATGTTAGATTCACAGAGCTGAAGCATCTTTTAATATTCATGATTTTATGGGCATATCCAATAGAATTGATAACATTGTTTTCCTCAAATATAGCAAATACTACATAAAAAGTCCGCAGAACATTTCCTTAAAAAATTATCAGTATTTGGGAATAAAAAGCCAGCAGCTTGCCTGCAGCTCCTCTGCCTAAAGTGATCAGTTCAGACTGATACAACACAGATAATATCAGAATCCAGTGCATTTCTTCTCTGAAAGGATGCTGATGATTTCAAGGGGCCTGACTATTTCATAAAAGCTTACAAGTTGGCATTGGTAGTCTAAAAAAGAAAACATTGATATTTTTATCTTTTAAAAATATAAAATTAGCATTTCCAACTTTTAAATGTTAAAAAAAAGTAATTTAAACATATTTTTTAAATTTTCAATACAGTCCAAGCTAATCAACTATCTTTCTGGCTTTAAAATATTTTAATAGATTAAAGGGGTAATCTGATTCTAGCTAAAAATACGCTAATTGCCTTAACACAGTACCATTTTCTCTAGTTAAATTTCAATAGCTTTGAATAATGAATGTATTTATTAAATTTCATGTGTTTATATTTTCTAAGTATGTACTGTTTTAGGGAGACTAGAAAAACACAAAAAATTCATTCAGCATAAAATAATAGCTTTTTGGGCAGAGTCTGATGACCATCAAAGCTAGTGTTTTGCAAATACTTTAATACCAACCCATATTCTCAGCATAAAATAAAAATGTGGGTAAGTAATAAACTTCAATTGCGAATAAAGTGCCATGTAGGTAATTATTACAATATTTTCTTATTCCACTTAAATTAATTTGAAAACTTATGGAACACAGAATAACATTTTAAATAGTATATGCAGTTCTGTGTTCAGTAAATGCAATTTCATCTGTTATATATAATGACTTTTTAAAATGATTTGCATATTAATTTTTAAAATGATTCCACTGAATATAAGCGCCAAATGGATTTTGAATGCAACAATATTTACATAATGTTTATCTGTTATAATTTTTAGGAATTTACAAATTTTTTCTTCTTAGTCCTATATGTCCATTTTGTTACTGCAAATAATTTTATGGTGACATACATGCAATGAGTAGTTGAGGCCAGGCATGGTGGCGCATGCCTGTAATCACTACATGTTAGGGGTTGAGACAGAAAGACCACCACAAGTTTGAGGCCAGACCAGGCTACATAGCAAGTTCAAAGTCAGGCTGAACAACATAATGAGACTATATCTTTAAAAAACAAAACAATGAAGAAGGGTTGAAAAATACATACAATAGCTCTTTCTCATTTGTCTGATCAAAGTAGGAAAATACATTCAGTGAAAAGTCATATGGAGTGTCAGTGTCTTATTGTAACTTTATGTATATTTTCATGACATTAATAACTTTAGTGAAACATCAATATGAATAATACAAGTAAAACTGTATCATTAATTGCTTAAGAACCTTACAGTCCAGGCTCATTATTTTTATCTAGTAATGTTTACATTTTAACAATTATAATAAAAGGCACATTGCTATTTGTCTCCCTCAAAATTCCCACCCTCAGGTCAGAAATATTTATTCCATTATTTTTTGTACTTTTTGAAGCAGTACTGGAGCATTATAAATTATGATAAAAAAGGACAATGGCTCTTTCTGTTGAATATTATCCAAAAGCAGAAAGTTAACAATCTTCAGAGAGATTCTGAGGAATGTATTGAGAAAGAAACATCTAACATGGAGCATCTTAGAAATAGGTTTTCCCAACAAGAGCAGTCACCAGGAACCCTCTAATATGGGTTAAAAAAATTCCAATGGTCATCGTGCTATTGAGAATCAACAATTCCTAAAGCTCTTTGGTAAAACATATTCTCATTTTTGTTTTTCATATTTCAATAGCATATTTTAGATACAAAAATATTCAGTTATTAGTTTCCTCTTAAAGTACATAGTAGCATTTTTAGGGAAAAAATTTTAACGCTAATAGAATGAATATGCTGTAGATAAGGAAAAATGCTGATACAATAAACAAAGTGGAACTTTTAAAAAGTGCTTAACATTCTATAGTACAAGCTCAAAGAATAGAAAATATATATTAATACTATAATTTGTCTTTGAAAGCATACTAAGTATACTTGAATAAATCATTTAAAGTAAATTGGTTTTTACTTTTGTTGTTAAATCATAGACCATATCATTGCTATATGCAATAATTTAACATTATTTATCTTCTAAATTACATGAGAGTTATATTGCATAGAAAATTAATGATAGTATTCTTTTATTTCCAGGACAATATTTTTACACTTACAATTTTTAATGTATTTAACTGCAGAGAAAAACAACAAATTCTATAATTCAGAAACAGATTTTCAAGAGAATAAAAATTATATTAATCACATTTATTAAATTTTTCCAAAGAAGATTTTAGATACATATGTACAATTTTATTTTGCAGAACTCTTAGACGTTGGCCTAATTAGTATGTGTTTGCCTGGAAGTGGTACCAACATGACTTCAATTGAATATCATTCCTATATTTCTCTCATTAATATCTTCACCTGCTAATGATTTTATGACATTGTATTTTTTCTACTACTGTATTTATAATGTTGTCTAGTTTTAGATACATTTGTTGAAAGTAAATTTTAACATTTTACCTAGAAATCATTGAAGTTGTAAAAATATTTAAAGAAGTTTTATTTGGTTGACTAACAATATAATTGAAAAACAAGGATTATCTACAGCAAATGGATCCAGTAAAAATATTATAGTAAAAACTGAAAAAGAGTGATTAAAACATATTACATAAACCATTTCTTTCAGATGAAAATCAAACAAGCACTTTCATAGTTGTAGCTATTGACTGTACATAGGAAAACAAATTTTGAATTCAAACAAATAAAGATATTTTATCTGGATATAACAACAATAACAAAAATCTGTCTGCAAGGAACAGAAGTACTTAAGGTCTACAGTAATAAATAAAAAGTGAATTGGAAATTCAGATTTTAGAACAGCTCAAAGTTCATACTTAGATAACTGATCAAAATATGGCACCTGAAAACAATCCAAAGAATCAGTGAATCAAAGAGTTGGTTCTTTGAAAGAATAAATAAAATTGATAAGCCTCTAGCCAACCTTATTTCACAAAAGGGAAGAAAAGACTCACATTCATGCAATAAGGATGAAAAAGGTGAAGAAATCACTACAAACTCTGTAGAAATACAGAAGATCATCAATACCTATTCTGAAAACCTCTACTCTCATAGGTTTGATAATACACAAGAGATTGACATATTCCTAGAAACATATGAAGTACCAAAGCTAGGTCAAGAAGGTGTAAAACTGCTGAATAACCCAATTTCTATTAATTAAATTGACAATGTAATTAAGTCCTTACCTACAAAGAAGAGACCAGGCACAGACAGATTCACTGCAGAATCCACAAGAAATACAAAGAAGACAATGCGGACACTTCAAAATCTTCAATGAAATCGAAAGGGAAGCAATTCGAAATCATTTCTGGAAGCAAATATTACTCTATTACCAAAACCTAACAAAGATTCAACTGAAAAAGAGAACTACAGGCCAATGTCCCTAATGAACACGGATGCAAAAATCCTCAATGAAATATTGGCAAATAGGATGCAGCAAATCATCAAGAAGATTATACACCATGACCTAGTGGGATTCATCCCATTCATGCAGGGATGGTTCAACATATGTAAATCAATAAATGTAATCCATCATATCAATAAAACCAAAAGTAAGAATCAAATGATCATTTCTATAGATACAGAAAAAAACTTTCGATAAGGTCCGACATTCTTTCATGATAAGAACCTTACAGAAAATTGGAATAGATGGTCTTTACCTCAATATGATAAAGCACATCTATGACAAACCAAGAGCCAGTATCATACTAAATGGCCAAAAACTGAAGGCCTTTACCTTGAAATCAGGCACAAAACAAGGATGTCTGTTATATCTGGTCCTATTTAATATAGTACTGGAAATACTAGCCAGAGCAATTAGACAAGAGAGAGAAATAAAAGGGGTAAAGATAGGAAAAGAAGAAGTTAAATTATCATTGTTTTCGGTTGACATGATATTCTACATAGAAGGTCCCCAAAACTCCATTGAAAGATTCCTAGATATAACAAAGTCAGCAATGTAGCTGAATACAAAATCAATACTCAAAAATCAATAACTTTTCTATACACTAACAACAAGATCATGGAGAGAGAACTAAGAGAGGCCACACTTCACACTAGCAACCAAAAAAAATGAAATATTTAGGAATTATCCTCACGAAAAAAGTGAGAGATCTATATGGGGAAAATTATGATACACTGAAAAAGAAATTCAAGAGGCTCTCAGAAGGTGGAAAGACATCATTGCTCATGGATAGGAAGAATAAATATTGTGGAAGTGGCCATCCTTCAAAATTGTTATACAGACTCAATGCAATCTCAATCAAAATACCATCAACATACCTGATAGATCTAGAGAAATCACTCCTAAAATTCATCTGGAACCAGAAGAGACCTAGAATAACAGACAATTCTAAGCAGCAAAGGCAAGGTAGGAGGCATCACAATCCCTGAATTTAAGTTATACTACAAAGAAACTGTAGTAAAATCAATGTGGTACTGGAATAAAAACAGAGCCGAAGATCAATGGAATAGATTAGAAGATAAAACCACAACTACAAACACACTTAACTACCTTACCAATGATAAAGGAGCCAAACATGTACACTGGAAGAAGGAGAGCCTCTTTCATAAATGGTGTTGGAAAAACTGGCTCTCCATGTGCTGAAAACTAAGACTAGACCCATGCCTAACACCTTGTACTATATTAGAATATAAATAGAACAATTATCTGAATATTAAAACAGAAGCACTAAATGTATTGGAAGACAAGTCATGTAAAACCCTTGGGGACACAGGGGTAGGAGGAGAGTTCATGAACAGAAATCAAACCACATGGGAAATACTTCCCAGGATTAACAACTGGGATCATGTCTTATTAAAAAGTTTCTGCACATAAGAAGAAATCTCTAACATAGTGAAAAGAAAACCTACAAATTGGGAAACAATGTTAGTGAACGGTCCCTCAGACAAAGGACTTCTGTTGAAAGCATATAAGGAATTAAAAAAAATCAGACCTCCAAAATTTAAGAATGCAATCTAAAAATGGGCAACTGAGATGAATACACAATTGTCAGAAGCAGAACTACAAATGGCAAGTAAATACATGAAAAAATGTTCATCATCTGTGGTCATTAGAGAAATGCAAATTAAAACCACACTGAGATCCCATCTCACTCCTGAAAGAATGGCCAGGATCAAGAAAACTACCAACAACAAATGCTGGAAAGGCTGTGGGGAAAAAGGAACTCTCCTGCACTGTTGATGGGAGTGTAGACTGGTGCAACCATTGTGGAGGTCAGTCTGGAGATTTCTCAGAAAGCTGGAACAGGAAGTCCCATTTATTCCAGCTATTCCACTTCTAGTCCTATTCCCAGAAGAAGTGAAAACATCATACCACAGTGATATATGTGCACCCATGTTCATAGAAGCACAATTTGTAATAGCCAGATCTTGGAAACAACCTAAGTGTCCATCAACTGAGGAATGAATAAAAAAGTTGCGGTATTTTTATACAATGGAGTATTACTCAGTTATAAAGAATGATTACATTGATATATTTATAAATAAATAAATAGACACAGCTTGAGACCATACTCATAAGCAAAATAAATCACACTCACATGTATAAATACCAAATAGTTTCCCTAGTGTAAGAAGTGTTGACTATACATAAAAGTATGAGGTAATCATGATTCCCCATTATATTGCTTTGAAGACTTATAATGTTTTCATTCATTAATTGGGATGGTTTTATTTGGGGTTGTTTGATTTTATTGTCTGAGATGGTATGAACAGCTATTTTGAAGAAAACAAGACTTTATAATAGCTAGTGATGATTTGACATCATCTTGTTTTGAAGTCCCACCAAGCTTTTGTTCTTCTGTCTCCATTGATTTTCTTGTTGTACCTTATTGGAATTTGATATATGTGATAGTATAAACATACTATTTTTTAGATGAGGAAATAATACAGTAACATTTGCTCATTTTTTGTTAGATGATTCTGAATAGCCTGTAATACTTTCATTCTCTTGAATGGTTTTATACTGTCTTTTTATGTTTGATACTATAGTATATGAAGGTATACTCAATTATTTCAAGGAAAGAGACATGATGGTAGCTACTTTATGTTTGATTGTCTTGTGGTGAATCAGTATGTTGCTTAAACTGTTCTGTTCTGGAAAAAAAGATATGGAAGCTATTTGTGTTCCTGTTCTACCCCACTTCTTAGAATACAGATACATTCTTCAAAGTTCTGAGAAATCATAAAAACATGGAAAGATTATGAGACCACAAAAACAATAAAAGCAGATTGCACTGTATTTGAGAATAAGTTTGGAGCCCTAAAAAGACCAACAAGGTTTCCTTCAAGTGTTCATGGAATGTGAAGGACAACTGGTGTCACTTTTATGGCAAATGCTTAAGCTTATTCTGTAAGGAAAAATTGGAAGAATTTTTACAATCTTTCAAATATCACAGAAAATCTGGATGCAGCAATTTCTCTTCTCAACTGGGAACTTGACATGTTTGTGCATGGGTTAAGGAGAGAGAAAACGTGAGTGAGTGCTTGATGACACCCCAGAGGAATAGAGGAAAACTAAGCTATGAGCTAAATGTGATCTGGTAACATTCACAAAATGTCCCTATAATAACTAGGAGCAAACGTAAGTAAAAAGAGACACAGGATTCATAGAAAGCCTTCTTGGGAAGTCTGTCCTTCACAATGAGATTTACATTGTTTCTTCTGAAATCGGGTATGTTGGAGTTGGAAGAGGGCTGAAGGCAAGTCATTATTACCGAACTCTCAACATTTTGCTACTAATGAGTAAACATTTGACTGTAGTGACTGTTTAACTTGACTGTAAATTCTCCCTCTCTGCCATGACATAATATAGACCAAGTGTTGAGGAAATCTGAATGCCAACCAGCTCTCAGTGGATTGTGAATTGCTGTTTGCCTTCTGTCTATCCCACTGCTTCCATACCTGATGTTGGTCTCTTATCCATCCTACAATTATGAGTCTGATTGGAGATGTTTTTCTGTACAGTCCACTCCCACCAAACTTGCTGGCAGTTTCCTTTCTGTCCAGCTGCCACTAGATTTCCTGGGTGAGTTTATAACTATTTGTGACCTTTATCAGTAAGTAAATCCATCATATTTTCTATTGATATCTATTAGTAAGTTGTAATAAACCCTATGCTTCATATACCATGCCCTCATATTTTCTTTAGTCTCCTAGTGCTTATCCCAAAGTCCAAACTAGAGTGAGTTGTACGCATAGCAAATAGAAAGTCTGCCAAGGGTCACAGGAAGAGCCCTGAGCACTAAGGCTTGGAGAGCTGTGTAAGAGAAAAAAGGTGGGATTGGAGGGAGAGGGGAAGATAGGCCAAAATGGCCATTCATTTCCACTTAGAGTTCAACATGTGAGTACAGTGCTGCCCAAATCACATTTCAAAGTTTGAGGAGAATATTGCCCTTTATGGATGAGCAAAGTGATATATGAAAATAAAGGGAGATATTCAAGATTATAGATACTTTAAGATTACGTGTATTTATGGAATTATAAAAGGGAACAGAGGCTGGGTCCAAGTCCAAACACAGATAAAACAGCTACTGTAGGAACTGACACTGATGCATGAAGCACATTCAACTCAATCTTGGACAGAACTGATGAATATTCTTGAAAAAATACTGATGAAAAAAATAAACTTAACAATAAATAGCCCCTGCAAGTCACAGTTAAGATAATGTTACTCAAAAAAAATGTACCCCTACAAATTAGATTCATGTGACTCCAGAGTCTCAAACCAAGAGCACAGATAGTGGAATGAACTGATTGTGATAAGAATGTTAAAAACCTAGTCAATTATAAATCAAAGGCCAAAAATGGACAGCAGGAGCTAATAGGGGAACCCAATAATTTGCACCTCCCAAACCAAATTGATCTTACACATCACCATGACAGACTATAGCATCATTGAATTGGTAGATTTCCGAAGTAAGTTAAGACAGAAAATAAAGCAGAAAACATCAGGACAGTATTGTGACTTTGAGACACTGGTGCCAAAAGCATATTTATATTGGAGGTGAATGAAAAACATCACTTCAGCCATCACTTCTCCCAACCTATGTTTACTTTTATAGGAGACTTAACTAAAGATCATGCTATCTTTTTAGTATGTTGACTAATGAATGCACCCAAAAAGTGGTTGGAATGATGCAGGTGATTTACTAATGATGCCTCTGTGGTGGCAGTCTATGGAAGAACATTTCTTAATAGAATTAGGAATGAGACATGGTATCTCTTTGTAGCAGGCAGTGGTCATGTTGATGGCAACCAAATTTCAGAAGAGGTATTATCTAATATCAGTGTGCACTCTAGTGCATAGATTGATGGCTATTGTACTGATTTTTTTAGTAGGAAAGTGTTTAAGAATGAATGAATGAATGATTAGGGCTTTTCTAGGTATTTCAAAAAAACAGGGAACACTCCTGCTCTATGTCCTCATAGAAATGGGGAAGCTCCATTCTCCTGAAATAGGGATAAGTTCAAAGTCTTGCAGACGGCCTTACTCAGATTTTATCCATATGGGCTCTGTTGGGAAACTAAAGGTCATATGTAGAATAGAAATGTGTTGGATAGCTAGAAATAAATCGTTTGATATTAAAAAACCAAGGTGCTCAATGTACTTTTATTTGTAGTACTCTATCAGGTTGTAAAGCCAAATTTGGTATGAAGATAATATGAAAAAAATATGGTAAAAGTTAAATGTATACTTCTTAACCTGCAAATACCTGTTTGCCCACTATGGACTATCTAGTATATCTATATGATACATTGCCTAAATGTATACTGAAAGTGAATACAATAGCAGATTTGATTTTTCAAAAAACATTGAAATACTTTTGATTGCAAGCATGGATTGGAAAAAATTTAACCATAATGACTGCATAAATGCTCATTTTCTTGCCAGGACATTCACTGATGATAATTATGAACTAATAGACTATCCTGAAGTCACAAAGAGATAACCAGTAGTATTCTGGAATTGGCCTAAGTAAATATTATCAAAACTACCACAGCAATCCCTTGAACAGACCTATTTTGCCAGTGGGGTATTCTGATAATAACTGCTGTATGACTGTCTATTATCAGAAATTAAGGAAGCATCTTCATTGTTTACTGATATGTTTGACAGAGCTAGCATTTTGAATCAGATTGGAGAGATTTTTGGGCTATTATCACTTTGTATTAGAAATAGAAAATGCTGTTTTTAAACTTTCTATTGATTAAGGAAATAAAGAGTAATTGGTTTCTGTGTGGGAAGGGAAAATTAAAATTGTAATCTCTAAGAGGTTATTTACATAGACCAATTATGCACTGTGAAATGATAGTGGCAGATGTGGCTCAGTGAACTAAACCAAACATAGTATCAGTTTTTTGTTATCCTGACTGTATGATGTTAACTTCTGAGTCTTTCCTATACTATAAGTAATGACACATTTTAAAGAATGGAATTAGTTGGCTGTACCTGTTATTGGCCTCTCATGCAATCATGAAAATGGCTAAATCTAACATTCGTGATTCGTTTGTTGTCTGGTGCTGGTATTGGTTGTGTAAGTGCTACACTCTCTCAGGGGTGGAGCCAGGATACAGTACAACAGTATGTTGGAAGAAAGCTTTTTTTTTTTTTTTTCTCTACTGTTCTTTTGTGTTTTTGCTGTTTGTGGCCACCATGAGTGGCTGCCCTGACACACCACACTGGCTTAAAGTCAACTGAGTAAGGAATGAAACTCCCAGGAATTATAAGAAATAAACCTTTCTTTCCTTCATTTTGGGCACCAGGTATTTTGTCTCAACAATGAGAGAAAAGTAACCAAGAAAGAATATGGTACCAGCAGTGTAGTCATTGCTGTGACTATACCTGATGACATGGTTCAAGAGCCTTTGTAAATCACTTGGAAGAGTTCGGAAAGATTTGGAGATGTCACCCGGGAGAGTGTTGCTGGAACATCTTAGGATGTTCTGTAGGGAGATTCTGGTCAGAGCTCAGGTGATCAGAAGGCAGATAGAAAGCCTGTCAGTAAAGACCAGGCCTAGGATTTACTGCTGGAAATAAGGATTACATTGGTTTTGGACTCCACAAAATGTGTATTATGTGTGGCTTGACAGAAAGTTTGTCTGCAGTTTGCTCATTTCCAGAGAATTTGCCTGAGATGGAGATCAAGGACAATGTACTGATTAATCTTGCAGAAGAAATTTCATGGTTGTTAACTGCTGAGGTGGTTACATGACTATCCTTGGGGGCTTTTAGCCATATTTATGTTGTGAATCAAGAGCAAAGAGCCTACCAGGATGATTCAAAACATTGTGAGTTTAACCAGAAAGCTCCAGCCTATAAAGACAAAGCTGATACCTTCATTGCTGAGAAGGAACAGAGAAATAAAAAAGAGGGCCAGGGGGCCAGGAATCATCAGGTCTCCACATTTTGCAGTCTCAACACTGTAAAAGTGAAAGACTTTGTCCAAGGAAAGCTGCAAAGCTCCATGTTCCAAAATGGTGGCAGCTACACCAGATTCCAGAATGTTGACAACATAGAGAAGCTGTTCCTCACAATCAGGTTAAGAGACCTCAGTGATCCAGATACTCGACCCCTCTAGCCAAGAAAGAGGAAAGCCTGGCTATTGCTGCATCTGGCAGTAGACCTCAGCTCCATCCATGTGGTGCTGGTTTTAGGTGCATGGAAGACATATATGTTCAGAGGTTAAGGCAGCTTCCACCATGATTTTAGATGGCCTGGGAATCCAAGCAATGTGTTCCTGAGAGGGCAATATGTAAAGCTGTGAGTGAGAAGCCAAAGATGCAGTGGGGACCCTGGAAGTTTGGAAAAGCCAGGAATGTTAGTCATTTAAGAAAAGCTGCAAATATTGAGCAGAGGTGTCTTAAGAGAAAAGCTATGAGAATTGGAACTGCTGGAATTGCCATAGGGGTGGAGTCATCCAAGCCTTTTGGATCTTGCCATCAGGTTGCTTCAGATGCTGAGCATGCAATTATATGGCTTAATATTTGCCCTGCTGAATTTTGGACTTGCTCTTGTCCCAATATTTTTTACCTTCCTGTTTGTTACTTTTGAAATGAAAATGTGTATCTTGTGCTTTGCATGTTGGAAGTGTTTAACTTTGTTTTCATTTGTACAGGAGCTTGCAGCTAAGAGTTTGCCTTCCCTCCTTGAGGAGACTTAAGACTTGGACTTTTCAGTGTTGGTGAGACTGTTAGGACTTTGGCAACTCTTGAAGATAGACTAACATATCCTTTGTATAAAGGATGTGCACGAGTCTTTGTCGACCTGGCGTGGAATGTTATGGTTCATGTTCGACCTCCATAAGCCTCATGCAATCATGGATATGGCTAAATCTAGCATTCAGAATTGGTTTGTTGTCTGGTCTGGGATTATTGTTTTAAGTGCTACACCCTCCTAGGAGTTATGCCAGCGTACAGTGTAAGAGCAGTAAGAAAGTGTGACTTTCTCTCTTGTCAGTTTGCACTTTTGCTATTTGTGGTCACAATGAGTGGCTGCCCTGCCAAACCACACTGCCTTGGCATCAACTGAATACGGACTGAATTCCCAAGAATTGTAAGCAATAAGCCTCCCCTTCCTTCATTTAGGGCAGCAGGTATTTTGTCTGAACAATGAGAGAAAAGTAACCAAGACAGTACCTACAAATTGTAAGGAACCAGTCTGTGAAGGACTTTGTGAATATTTGACCTAGTCAGACAAATGGGTACTTGTATAACATTTCACAAATATTAAGACCATAATGCTATTTAGTTTTTTTTTTTTTTTAAAGCTATCCTTTGAGACTGTTAGGCAGAACATGCAACTTTTCAAGAAAAAGTAGTCATGTAGAGTTACAAGCATTCAGTATATTACTTTAAGAATAACCATATAAGTCACATGTTTTTAGCTACCTGTTGGGGAATATGACAATAGCAAGTAAATGAATAAGTTCCTTGAAATTTTGGTCACAGCTTTGTAAAGGATAGCAATCAAGGTACAATGCCCTAGAAAAACCACTGCATGCTACATATGTAACCCTGTGCCAGCTGATTATTAGGACCACTCCAAATACTGTGCACATTCATTTGCCAATTGATGGAAGGTTAGGGAGTGATTTGAAGAAACCTCATTCTGAACCACCACAGTGGTTACATACTTAAAGAAAAGTAACACTCTGGTATCAATCCTATTAAGTTGAGAGTTCCCTGGCATTCTACAACTAGTCCCATATACCCAGAAAAGTAAACAAAGCATAGATCATGTTCTGACATCTGTTTCTGTATTCCATTTTAGGGAAGTGAAAGAAGAGGTACCACAATTTCACGACTCTGGGATAGAGATCCTTGAGACAAACTCCACAAATTAGAAGATAGTAGGCATATAATCTGCTGCTGATATCTTGTATCTAGATTTAAGGTCTGAATGGAATAATCAACCTGTTGAGCTGTGGACACTAATGATGGTACTCATTAATGAAACAGACCCCATCATTGTGTCTACAAGCTGAGCTATCAACAAGAAGCTGATTACATGAACAAGAAACCAAGCCTCTAAAAAACGGACTATAAACCATCATCCACTATGAAATATAAAAACGTGGAAAAATATTTACAAGCAAATGCTACAATTGGAACTATGTACAGTCATGTTTATGCATAAGGCAATCAAGAAACAGACTAATTTAGACAAAATTAGATGGTTGTAAAATTTATCAATTAAAGATCTATGTGCTGAACTACATAGAAAAATGAGCCACAAAGGAAAAACAATCTTTAGTCCATAGCAAAAAAAAAAAAAAAAAAAAAAAAAAAAAAAAAAAAAGCAAAAAAAAATCTTCCACTAAGATACCCCAAAGTTGTGTGTGTATATGAATGTTACCTTGCCTGTTTCACAAAGCAATTCAAAAACGTCTTGTATATGGAACACATTCTTTAAGGAGGGTGACCTGCACTACCAAGCCGGTTATGCCAGACAAGACTGTATTAACCTTACTCAGAAATGACCCACACTGTTTATGTACTGTCAGATTATCAAGGTGTGCTTTCGTTAGTACTTTTAAAATATTTCATGTTTCATACTTATGGCTAATCTAGTCACAATGAGGGCGGTACAAAATAAACTGGTTGTTGGAATATGCATTAAACTTCCAGGGTTCCCCTCCACTCACCTTCTATGTGTATCTGCAACTGGTTGCCTTAGCACAATGGAAATGGATGTCAAGATGGACTTATCTAACTGGAATATTTGTCCATGGGTTTAAAATTAAATTTCCATTTTCTCAATGACATTAAATAGCATGTCTTTCATTTAGTGTAAGACAAAGGTAAACAATTACCTAAGTTTCATTGGGATATTCAATACTCTTGGGCAGAGGAATATGACATGGGGGAAAATAAGCTTGAATATCCCTCTTCATATTGAAAAAAACAGACATCAAGATAAGTGTGATCACAAGGCATGAGGACACCAGGAACAAAGAAAACTGGCATTATCTGTAAACAAACAAACTCCTCTTCTGTCAGTAGCTTAGATCAGTTGTTCTTTGGAAAGACATTTATGATGTCACTACCAAGTAGTTTGACCATAAAGTTCCCTCACCATGATACTTGGGTGCAGAGCCAAGAGCTAAGTCGTGCTGTAGGCAGAAAGACTGCCAGAGTGCCAGCAGACATCATGGATTATGGTGGCATCTGGCCCAGTCCATCATCATCCAAACTTCTAGAAGTTTCCTGTGTATTGCATTCCATAGAAAAGATGGAGGAATTTTTGTACAATCTGTTATCACCAGACTTTTGCGTAAGTTTGAAATTAATCCTGTTCTTTGCCATTAGGATCAATCTATCTGATTTCTTTCTGGTCATGCCAGTTAGTGAATTCCAATAAACCTTTTTCTTACATTCAGTTTTAGGAATTTTTCTCCCTCTGTCACCAGCAGTTTATCCCATCATCTTTCCTCAAATGTATTCTGGACCTGAAAACAAAACAGTAAATATTTTTTTTTATTTTTGTAGGAAAAAAGGAAAAAGGTGTTTTGTTTTTTTTTTTCTTTCCTTTTTTTTTTTTTTTTTTTGCAGATAGTAAATAATCACAATTAACCTATGAATGAGTGTGGCTTTGTTTCAATAACACTTTTTCTATAAAAGTAAGCAACAATTATTTTTGGCCTATGGGCTACTTTCTGCTATGCTCCATTTGGATATTTTTTGAACCAAAAGTCAAACTCAGGGTCTCAATTTGCTGGGCAGGCTCTGTGCTGCTGAGTTACATTCCTGCTGCTTTTGATGAGCTCTGAAACACGATGTTAAGCAAACTAAAAAGGAAAAGTCCTATGAATGTAATATTGGGCAATTTTATTGAAAATGTAGAAAAATATACCTATATTTTAACAAAAACACTTTTATAAAAAGTAATAGAGGATACTTTTGCATAGAATAGTTATGGCTTTGAAATCATGTTCAACAAATATTATGAAAATTATTTTAGAGTATGGTTTTACACAGATGGCTTTTTTCTTTTTGCTGGTAATTTGGAGATGTAATTTTGTCTGAAACTTAGAAAACATTATGTTTATATTTTTATAAAGTTATATTTATTATTTTTGTGTAAAATGAATAACAGGTGCTGGTAATCATAACTTATATAAACCCTAGTTGCTATACACTAAATTCTTACTTTATATACATTAGAAGACAAAATGACTCTTAAAGAGAGTCTCTGGTAAGAACTCAAGTTGCTGTAAGTTTTTTTTGTTTGTTTGTTTGTTTTAGCCAAGTAAGTTTTTCATAATTTCTTTTGTAAATTTAGTGGTATATGAGAAATAAACAGAGAAAGAATTGTATTGGAGGAGTAAAAAAAAATGAAAATCAAGCTTAAAGTCTAAATACATGAATACTTTATTATAATGCTTAATAGTTGCATTGTTATATGTAGAATATAATATTAAAATATATTTATGCTTAATAGATGTGAACTAAATAATATGGGCATGATTTCTAACCTTACATTCAGCAGCTAAACATAATTGTTGAAAATATACCAGATAAAACAATTATTCAAGACTGTATTAATACTTTATGGTGAACTATGTATATACCCCAAATCCTCTATTGAATACATTTGATGAGTTAATTGTGTATCACATGAATTTATGTACTTTGAATTACACTCTTTAAAATTCTATTTGTGTAGTACAATTTTTATGTTTATATGTATCTGTTAAAATTATTAAATACTAAAATGTAAGTCATGCTTTTAATTTGGATTATATTTTACTTCATTAGTGTTTTGTTATAAAATCAAGTTAAATATTCTATCCAAAATATTTGTGAATGCATTTTAAATAGTGAAAATTTATACATATATTTTCACTGAGATATCTTATAATTAACATTTATCCTAAGATGTTTTCTTATTGGTAAGATATTGTTTTTATTATTAACAAATTATTGTTTGTTGTTTTCAGTGCTAGTGGTTTAACTAAGGTCCTTTACACTGAGCTACCTTCTCACCATTTTTTTTTTGAGCCAGGCTATAAATTGCTAGTTTGAACAGCTTGGGCTAAAACTAAAATTTTTCTGCCTCAGTCTCCTGAATTGCAACAGGCAGGCACCACCTGAAGCTGACTTATGTCTCTAGATTTTATGTAGCTTGCTGATTTTCACTGATCTTATCTCCTTCAAATAAGTCCTTTATTTGATAGCATTTTGAGAGTAGTATAATAGTTTGGAAATAATATAGTATTTAGAAGCAATTAAACGTTCATGTACTGTGCTACTCGGCTATTTCTTACACTGTAGTTGTTAGAAGTTTGTAATATTTTTATTAGGAATCAGGAAAGAACATTTATTATAATCATTTTTACAGTACACAATATGGATTGCATAGTGACATCATATATAATTATATATATATATGTATATATATATGTATATATATATATATATCTTATATAATTATTAAACTATTTTGATCTTTTTACCTTCCTTTATTCTCTATCACAATGGATATACAAAAGAAAAGCGTAAAACAGAATGAAATATTTAATTCTTTTTTAAAGAACTTAATACAGCAAAAGACACATTGCCAAAATGATAGAGTAAGTATACATGAAGACAGGGGGAATAGTTTTGAGTGTTTTGACAGATTCATGGCAATAGTCTTACTATAATACATTTTTAAAAATTTTAACATTCATTATGTTTTTTTGAACACAGCTTCTTGATCAAATATTTACATAAATTTATGTCCAATAAAAACTTTAGAATATATCCTTATCTACTTTATTCACTAAACTGGCTCTTTTTCAAAGTCAGAATGATCATGCAACGTAAACATTTTGGTTGATTCAGGACATCAAATCAGCCAGAAAGTACAATTAAAGATTCACAGAACTTCTTTAAAAACTAGCAAGAGCATGGGATAGTGTACTCAAAACTACAGGGAATAATTTGAGGGAGATTAATGGCAATGTGTCCATTAGTGTAGTTATTTTTTATTTAAATATTTACTGTGTATTTCAGTCCTACAACATATTCCATAGGTAGAAATATATGTGATGATCAACTCATATATAGAAAGAATATCTAATTTAAAAATTGTATAGGAAAATTAATTTTCATTTAATTAATTTAATTACTTTTTATTTCTCAAAAATCATTATTCTGCTCTCATCACATTAGTGAAGTTTCAGTTATTTGGCCATTTATAAAGGAGACTGGAAACTGAAGTCTTGCTACCCAGAAAGAAGAGGGATAGACTAGTAAATAGACAGACACTACCATGTAGAATTTTGCATCAAATATTGGCAATAATTTGATAAAATTTAATGTAAATTTATTACATAATCAACATCAAAATAAGAACTTTATAATCCATATGTTTTCCAAAATAATGTGACATATTGTTTGGTACATAGACCTAGGCATCATGTGCTTCTTGTTGGTGAAAAATTATGATGTTAAGCACAATTTCAGACCCAAATGAATTCAGGGACCATTGTTATAAAAATTTATTTTTGATCCTTAAGCCAGTGCTCTAAAATTCAATGTTCTAATTTGCTTTCATGAATGTAGCAATAATTGCCTGAGTTATAAAAACATAATTTCAGGTTTGCTAGATAAAAGTGAATGCTTCTGTAACAAGAACAATTCATGAACATATTTCTATTTTTTAATTAACCAGTATTGCTGCTTTTGTTCAAAGAACTGTGACCAATTATGCTGACTGCAGAGAAGTGTCAGGGGTCTTCAGTCAGGAATGCCAATGAAATCTAAGTGTTTGTCATAATATATAAATTCGACCTCAGGCTATTCAAGCTAACACTTAAAAAAAGGAATCCAATAAAAGACAGGGAAAAGATATGTGATGAGCAATATTATCTCTGATATTGATGACATGTTGGGGAGAATGGACATGCTCCCTGGGACTTGGATAATACTATTTTATTGTTTGATTCTGTACTGAAGGTGCTCTGAGACCCATAAAGGGATTGCTCTGTCAATCTTCTAGCAATTCCCATTATTGCAGTGAGTGAAAGGCCTCACTCTAGTGTTAGTGGAGTTGCAACAGTGAGATTGCATGTCTCAGTGCTATCCAGTAATCATGTAAAATGCTGTCTGTGTTAAAATTAGTAACTTAAAATTAATAACATGTTTTGCTGATGCCTCCTCCACATGTGCAGAATAGTTGCTAAGACTCCAGAGAAAATATGTTTTTTAGATCATTGCATAGCATCTCCTTTTCTCATATATGACATGAATGAATTAGAAGAAAATTAATTAGAGGAAAATGTAGAAATCAGAAGAAAAATCGCCTGTGTGTGCACATGTCTGTGCTTTAATTCTCGGGCTTGTAAGTTAGTTGACCAGTAAATATTTAAAGATGTCTTCTCTGAGTCAGAAGAAACACATTAATCCTAACACAGTCTCAAGAAGCTTATATTCTAATGAAGAACATTGTCAAAAATCACATACTATACTGTTCAAGAATCAAGTGTCCCAGAGAAAATAGGGCAGCGTATGAGGAGGGGAGTCTAAGCGGATATTTAGAAGCTATATAAGAGAGACAACCAATATGTCACATGGTCAGTCAGAGGCTGACTACTTTTGGCAATTCCCTCCAGTGTAGAGAAAGACTTTGAAATTAACTAAATCAGAGTAACTGATGCCTAAGTGATATGTAGGAAAATAACAATGTTCACAAATAACAATATAAGTAATTGGGAAGTTATGATTTAATACTTTCTAAACAACCCTTTGAATTGTTTCCGAATCTTAGGGATGTGCTGTGGTGCAAGCACCTCTCCATTCCATCAGCTCAGCAAAGCTCATGGTTACAGGAAATTAGGATATAAGAATATGTTTGAAACAACAACACAGACAATGTGGGAAATTATTAAACTTCCGCGTATTTCCTCTTTTTCTATCTTCTGTTTGTATAGAATGGATGCAATTTGAGAACATAATATTAAGTGGAGTAATTCAGATACACAAGCTTAACTATTACAGGGCTTCACTTAGAAACTATATATTTATTTATTTATATAGTTTTGAATATTTAATGAATTTAGATTCATTAAAAGTGATACTATTTTACTGTATGTGTTTAATTATACTACATGAAAATTCAATAAAATACATGTTTTAAAACCTACTAAGAGCTTTCATGTCAAATAGCTTTCTTTTTGTAGATTTCTCAAAATTTTCTGTGAACAGAAACAGTTTGTATAATTAATAACAATTTTAACTTATTTCAAAATTCTTATGAATTTTTTGAATTATTGAAGTGTGTAGGAATTTAATTACTATTTTAATTTAATGTTTTTGTACTGTATTTTCCAGATTCTTGAGGATTTGGCATTCATTTCATTCTCTAGTGATATTAACAATAGAGTGTCATAAATGTGACTCTTATTTGAAAAAAAAATATTTTTCTACTAGTAATTTGATAAAAGCTTTTAAAGTCATAAATCAATATTTAATTTTCAAATATATATGTGTACACTGAAATTATCACTTGATACTTTTTTCACATTAACATTGTAACTTGTTTCACTGTGTAATTTCAATAAAATACCATTCCATAGATGATAAATTCCTTTGCTCCTGAGCCATTTTCTATATTTGATCAATTTACTATTACTTAAAGCCTCATTGTTAATACTTAAATGTACTATACATGGTTAAAATAATCACTATCTTATTGTTAAAACTCTTTGACAACTTGGCTTTCAAATGTTTCATGGATTTATTTTAGTTTATAAAGTATTTTGATATTAGTGATAGAGATGTCTTGGATTCATAGAATGAGTGAAGAAAGGACTCCCTCTCTGTGACCTAAGCAATCATATAAAAGTTGCTGTTGCTTATTCCATATATTTAGCAGAATGAACCAGAGAATTTATGAGGCTGAAGTCACACTTGAGAAAAGGTTTTTAAATGTATTAATTTCTTAAATGGACAAAGAACTAATGAGATTAATTACTTAAATGGACAAGGAACTAATCAAATTAGTTTATTTCTCATATATTAGTTATACTAATTTTTATCTTTTAACATTTTTCCATTTTGTCTGTTATTAAACAGATTTAAGTAGAGTCATATGACTTTATTAATGATTCAACTTCTTTAAATCTCTATTAATGACTTTCACTTATTAGTTTTATTGAAAATTGTGCTTCATTACACATTTTTTGGCTTTTAATTTTTCCTTAGAGTGTTGCAGGCTTCTAATTTGAATATTATGCACCTTATTCATGCCTAATTTCAAATTTTACACACTTTGTTATTGTAATAACTGTTTTCTCTTTGTCTTTTTTGAGGTTCCCTGCACATTTTCAATGTGTAAAGCTTTTTAATTGAGAATATATTTTATTTTGTGTAAATATTTCTTATATACTTTTAACTATAGCTCTTTTTGAATGTCAATTAATTATTGTGTATGAAGCAACTTTTCTTTTATCTTCTTGGTCATAGCCCATTCTCAATTGCTTTCATGATCTTCCAGTTCTTCAAATATATTCTTAATCTATGTTATTAAAAGCCGTCATTCAATTCATAATTTTATGTTTCTTATACAGAATTACTTTTTTATTATATTGCTTCTTTTTAATGCCTATTTCATTAAATTTTGATCCAAATATTTGGTCCAAATTTTGGTCCAAATATTCTATAACAATTTGGTCCAAATATTCTAGAGCACAGTAGCAAAACAATTTTAATAAATTATATATTTTATGGAAATTTATAGTCATATTTATTTAAAACTACATTTTATAGCTGTTTAAAAGATCTAGATGTTAGACAAAACTCATGAAAAATATTATAAAATTAGAAATTCATTATAAAATTATAACAACTATAAACACATTTACTATAATCACATTAAAAAAGAAAATGTTGAATAGTAGACTTGATAATCCTGTTTATTTTTATTAGATTTAGTGAATTAATACAATCTAATTTAAATATCAGTTCTTCATGCACTAGATGATTGCAAGAGATTCTTCTTGTTTTCAATTGATTACAGAGTTATGGAAAAAATAAATTTTTCTTGCCTTAAAGCTTTAATAACAAGATTTTTGTACTGAATTTAAGAAAGTACCTACCTTTAAAGGCTATTTCATGAAAGTACTTAGCATTTCTAAGAAATACATCTTTTATATAAATTTTAAACCTTTAATAGGTAAACTACAATCAACTAGGAAAAATTTTATAATCATTTGAGAAAAGTTATCCAGTATATTTATCTTGGTCTAATATAACTTATATATGACAAGACTAACATAACTTTTGATAAAATCTTACTAAAAAAATATGTAGCTGGTTCATTCTTTGTGTACCCAAGGAGAGAGTTAGTGGTTGAAAGAAGATGCTATGACTACAACAAAGGAAACCTATCTAAAGTAAGTAAAATTCATTCATTGACTTAGAAATTTTCTTTGAAACTGTTATTCACTCGGAATAATAATGAATAGTTTGACTATACAGTGGCACAAGCAGGTAATCCCAGGACTCAAGAGTCTAAGATAGGAGGATCACCACAAGTTCGAGGCCATCTGGGCTATCTAGTGAATTCTAATCCAGCGTGAACTACAAAATGAGACCCTGTTTCAAAAACTAAAACAATATTTTTTTAAATAAATAAATAGATAAATCAGTAAGCTCTTCCGATTTAAAATGTTTGATGTTACATTGTTCGTCCTGCAAAGGAAATAAAATAACATGTTTTTCAATGCTACAGGTATTTTTTAGATATATAGGTGCAACAAGTCTCTGTTTTTTGTTGTTGTTGTTGTTGTTGTTGTTGTTGTTGTTTTTTGTGTGTTTTTTTTACCAGTATCGGGGATCAAATTCACAACCATGTGCTTGCAAGGCAGGAGCTTATGCTGCTGAGCTAAATCCCCAGTCCCTTGTGCAGCAATTCTCAGTACAATTATGCACGCAAAACAGGCTGAATTCTCACACTTACTAGAATTTCTAGATTAATCGAGGATCTAGGTTAACGGAAATGTTTTCAGAAAATTAATGATATAGTTATAATATATAAATGGAAACATTTTTAAAAAAAAGACAAATTTCTAACTTTTAACAAATCACATGGAGAAAAATTATTTGAATTACAAAACTGATAAGATAAATGTCAAAATAGATATGTAGGCCACAATGAATTTTTAAAACGCATTTAACATTAATGATAAATGTGAAGTGCTACCCTTAAGTAGCAAATACTTAAGAGAAATACAACTTTGACAACTAAAATAATCAGTGAGAAACTGTGATTTTTGCCTTAAAGAAGTAACTTGACTATCAATAATGCTAATGTAGTAAACTGAAATAATAAAGATAACAGTGAAACCAAGCTAGTTGTACCTCTTAATTTAAAGCATCAAAAGAAAATTATTAAATCTGATCCTCTGTTTTAACATCCATGGGTGAGGCAAAGTATTTCCATAGGAGTTTGATCTGGATGAAGAGAAGTCTAAAAAATGAAACACATCATATAGGAATTTTAGAAGGAAGGGTGATTTTCTTCTTAAATAATATATGAGTATTTGAAGGTCTTCCTCAGAGAATAAGAATCGTGTTTATTATAATGAAAGTATTGATCAGATTGTCAAAAATACTGATTTTTCTATTACTGCAATAGCACAAAAAGAATTTGAAAAATACTTAGGGAATCCTTAAAGGTGTGAATGAAATATCTGGTGAGCGATTGAAATAGGAAATGAAGTAACTACTAGGTTTTCTTTCAGTCAATAATTCAATTGCAGGGTTTACATGAAAGAAAACAAGGAAATTCTTGCTATTTTCATAAACTGTCTTCTTATTTCTCTTATTTTGAACGGTGTACCATTTATAGTACATTTTATATTTCACATATTTTTGTATTTTTTTATTTTAAAAGTATAAAATGAAAAAAAAAAAAAACCAGAACAAATCCAATCAAAACAAATCAGCAAAACTAGTACAGAACTTCAAAGCAGGATACTAGGAAAACAACAGTAGCTACCATAGTATATCTTATTTTCATAATAGTTGTCTATTTCATCAGGTATTGCAAAATCAAAGTAAAACAAAACAGAATAAAGCCAGTCAAAGAAAAATATTGAGTAAAGGAAAACAATCAGAACAAAACATAACCATGGGAACAATACTGAATTTCAAAGACAAGACAGAATCCCCTGTATTTGCTATACGCATACTGTTATTCTCCCAATAGACGCTCAGACAACTGGCTCAAGGCCTGCAAAAACCAACCAAATAATATAAGATTTGAATTGCTTTTTGTACCTTAGTTTCTATCAACTTAACCTGTCCTCCAAACCACCTGATTTCTTATGGAAGGTGGAGGATTTGATTCTCAGGCTGGTAGGCTCATGGGAAGTGCTGAATTTTCTCTCCCTGGGCCTCACATGGTTTACGCAGATTACCAGAAAGCCTGGATAGTCTCCTCCCAGTCCCAGCATGGCCAATCCATATTTTTATAAATATCTGATTTATAATTTATAATTTTTGCCATGATATAAACTAATCTTGTCCTAATGAATTTATATTATAATTGTTTTATTACAAAACTGATTCTGAAACTTTTCCAAGCAATCAAAATCTGTGTTGGTTGGAAGGGCATGGAAATTTGGCTGTGAATTGTTGCCATAACAAATGAACAGAAATGTAATCGTTTACAGTAATAGGAATGCATTCTCACTCAGTTTTGGGAGGTTGGAATTCTAAAATCAGAATCAACCAAATTATACCCACTCAGAAAACTTGAAAAGAGAATCAGTACCTGCCTCTTGTAGATTCTGGGGCTCCAAGGTGAACCTTTATCTATGATGCATCATTTCAATCTTTAACTCCGTTTTCACATTTCCTGTCTCTCCTTAATTTTTCATGTGCCCTTTTTAATCCCTTATAAGTACACTCACTGAGTGTAGGGCCTATGGTAATCAGTATGACTTCATCTCCTTCTCACTTATGTAAAGAAATTATTTTCAATAACGTCACAGTCTGAGATTATGGAGAATGTGAATTTAGTGTGTGATGGTAACATTATTTGCCCACTAACTCACAGAAAAGAAACTTTTATATCTTGCATTCTAGTGGGACCTTTAATTTTCTTTCTGATCCCCTGCTACGCTGGATATTAACCACTTTTACTAAGAACTAATGTGCTACTGGAATTAATTTTAATGAAGAAGCAGCAGAGACCTTACACTATTTTAAAATGATCATGTTTCAGTGATTTGTTTGCAATAGCAAAACAAGATTAGTTCAAGAAAATTTTTAATTAAGCAAAACAACTATCATATATATGCAATCATAGTAACCCATTTAAAGCATTAAAAAGTAAAGAATCTTTATAACTCACTCAATAATGCTTTTTAAAGGAATATTTGCACAGTCTGTTACCAGAATACTGATTTTCTTCCTACTCCAGATGATCTAATTTTAGCTTATTGATCCCAGAAGCTAAAAAGCAATATCATTGAATTTCATGCAAAGTATATAGCTATAAAATATCAGATCAGTTGTAGAAAAAAGGTGCTAAAAGCATATTACAAACAAATCAAATTATTTTCTGATTTCTCTTTAACACTGCTAATGGGAGGTATTATAAATTATTTTGTTTTAAGAAAAGCAACCTTGATCTAATCACAGTTAATTCTAAGAAGTTACCTGTAACATATATATAAATAGAGTTACTGAAGTGCGATATATTGTGTTTTGATCTTAATCATTTTATCACTACCAAAAATAGCACTAGTAATTGCATTTTAATGCTTTCTTCTTTCAGAAATTCTCCAACTAGCAGAATCTTACTTATTACTTATGCATACAAAGTGTCTTTAGGGATTGGTAAACTATAGTCTTATGTTGTGTTCATTGAATACAGAATATTTTACTAATTATAATAGCAATAAGTATTTTGAAAGCTGATTCAAAAAATCTATAATTAACAAAGACTGTAACTAAACTTTGAACTCAATAATAAACTAGAAACAGAAATAAAGCAACATTAAGTGATACTTAGGATAATGGGACACCAGAGTATCAAATTTTTGCTATTTGTTTTTTAAAAAATAAAGAAGCTACTTTCATGCAAATATAAGCTTTGCACTAATGTTTCTCACATCTCTGTTATGTTTCCAGTGGTAGATCCCATTTAACAATATGCCATTCCTATCTCAGAGCCAAGGGAAGTGGTACACAAGAAAGCTTTTACCCACAGTCCCAGGGATATAAAATCCTCTAGAATCCAGTAAGTGTAAGCGCAATCAGGTCACAGTTTCATATTATGGGTCCACAGTGATGGTTTCTTCATTTCTATCACTGGGCTATTCATCTAGGACAGCTTGAAGACCTGGTGGGTCTTCAGTAATTCCATTAGCCTGAGCTCAGATCAGTTCTGTGGGAGAGGACTCTGGGCTTCTTTGTAGGCCTGGACAGCAAAGCCTATAGAGTCAGACTTCTGGAGGGGTCTTGGCCCAAACACTTTCCATTTATCTAATGAGGCTTATTCTTGTCTCCAATTCCAGCATCCATAGTGCTGGGATTTGGGGTGGTTAAGGCTGTGAAGGAACCAGAAGTTAACCAGCCTGTGAACTTCTGCTTCAGGGAAGAATGAAGGGTGCTGCTTGGGTTGGACTGGCCTGACCATTTTGTCCTGCTTTAGACTAAAAAATTCTGAACAGTGTTTTAGGGGATCTCAGGACCTAGTTTTGTATCACGTAGCCTTGACAAGAATTTCAGTCATTGCTTATTAGCTGAATAATGTTCCTGCTGTTCCAAACCTGAGATTTCTTGATTGTTTTATCCTGGTTAACATGAACACTGACAAATCAGGGTGCAAAGGTCCCCACTCATTCATCTGGGCAAATGTGGTCCTTTTGACTGTGCAGGTGCTATTCTAAATCTTATCATTTAGGAACTAAGATTTATTCAAAATCTGTATACAATTAACACCCAGGCCAGGGAAGGATCTCACTTGGAGTCACCCTGCTTTTTAGTCATTCCAATGAATCATCCCAAATTAGGGCCTGAAATTGTGGCATGGGAATTGTGTAAGAATTTTTCACTAAAATTAGAATCATACCTTTATGTGACACATATCTCATTGAAGAAATCTGGATCACAGATTAACTTAAGCAAGTTTAACCTTCGGTCGTCTCAGAGTCTTTGTGCTGTACTAGGCCATATGATTGTTTGCTGGGTAGGAAGTCTTACAAATGCACTGTGTTTACAGTAATGAATACAGAACCCTGAGTGTCAAGGGAATTCTGCTGAAACAGCAGAAGATGATTTGTTAAGATATGTCCAAAAGAACAGTAAATGTGAAAGCAAGATACAGCCAGAGACAGTCCCTGGGATAGTTAAACGATTAAGTTACTGCTTATCTGACCTTTACTCTTTCGATATCTGCCTCTGTTCTCTGTAAAGAAAAGACTATAGTAAGCCAGAGGAAATTGTGATGGGGCTTCAGATCTAGAGGGTATTGCCGCCGCCCTCCTCAGATTCCATAACTTTGTGTCTCTTGTTTTCTTTTTATCTACCTCACCTCATTTTCAGGACCTGACTCCTCTAACAACAACAAAAAAGAGTACAGAAATGAGGGAAAGACAGAGAGAGAGAGAGAGAGAGAGAGAGAGAGAGAGAGAGAGAGAGAGAGAGAGAGAGAGAGAGAGAGAACTGACTTTCTCCTTACTGTGTACATGCTCATTGTCTTTAAAATCAGCTCAAATATTTGCCATTTTTTTTTTGTTTTAGATAGCATTTTCTTTACATAAGGAACTGACCTTACATAGAGAAGTCCTTGAATCTAAAATGTTACAATTATTTTGCCTAGTTTTTTTCTTGGTATAACAATAAAAAATCATATTACATTTTCAAGAAAAAATTTTAAAAAATAAAGAGGTTATGTCTCTTCCTATGAAGGGGTTTGGAACCTTTGCCAAAGATATGAAATTAAATGGGTTCTGAAGTGTGGCTTTTGTCTGTGGCAAGTCAGGGATATGAATTTGCCCAATTTGAACATTATCGTCAGACAAACTAATCTCTCTAAATACAATGTGATTCATTAGTACCCCCACTCGGCAAGGGAGAAGTCCTATCACACTTGGATCTTTCATTCTATATTAACGGTGTTTTATTTTTCAGGCTATTTTCATTTCTTTTTGTTTCCAAATGTAGACAGCAAGGACTTGGAGATACAATTTTCTTGATACTGTGATATTATTATGTCATGATATCATACATGACATAGTAAGATAATAACAAGCACTGTAACTGTGCTATACTCTTACAATCACGTCTTAATCCAAAATAAGAATCAAATAAATGTTGATCTTTCATGAAGTCAATGACATGTAAACATTTTAGAAACAGAATACCAACTGCTAGAGAGCAGCCTAGGGACTGCAAATTTAGTTGTTGATTTATGTAGTTTAAACCTAATTTTCTAAATAGCATTTTAACTGTGCTTTTTAGTTTCTAAATAAGTCTCTTGAGAAATGAATAATAGCATAAATTAACTAACTTTTAATTACCTTTCAAATACCCTGGTGAATCATGATGTTTTAAAAAACTCTTGATCAGACTACCACATATTGTGTCATTATATTGGAGAACTATTATTCTCCGCCTCTGTTTTACAATATTACAGCTTTTGTCTTAGCGAGCCCCTACGAACCTTCAGGTTGCCGTGCCTTTCTTCTGGAACAATTCAGAGTTAGAATATTAATAGAAAACCCTTAGTGCAGAAAATATTTCCTGAATGTTTGTTGCTTGTTAAAGTTTGAGATTGAGAGTGTCAGGTGACAGTCACTCCTTGGAATAGTAGATCTAAAAAGAAGCTACCTGCAGAGGATAACCTCTCTAGCTGTGCCATTTCTCCATCTATCAGTGACCATAAGGCATTAGCAACTACTCCAAGTTCATACATTTTCCTAGTGTTTTCCTTGTCTGCTTTATTTAAATTCATGAAAGAAAATCATTTTTTCTTCAGTAAAGTTTCCACCAGCAGAATTCACTGATGGTTATAATAACTTTAGGTTTTTATTTGTTGGAAAGAGCAACAATTTCATGCAGACCCATTGAGGAAAAAAATTAAGCATTATTGATTCTTAACTAATCTTGAGGATTGTGATGTCCATATAATCACTATGGAGAAGCAAAAAACAAATTATGTTCTTAGTGATGCATATTTAAAAAGCACTTATGGCATTAACTAATGTCAAATCTAAAAACCAAAATATTCTACAAAATAAATATGAAGTTTCTGTTTATAAATGTCTCATAAAGTAGTTAGGTACAACAGAGCTTTCTAGTCCATATAAATAAAATGATTGAGACATTAAGCAATTACATAGGAAAAAGGATGTTTTGTCAAATAATTCCTAATATATTTGGAATCTGATATAATCAAATATTTGGACTCAACAAATTTGGCAATTTAGAGTATACCTTTTTACTTCAGGCTATAACATATATTACAATTTTTTTGTCTCATTTGATATTAGGTCTCATTTGAATGTTAGGTTTCAATTTATTTTCAAGTTTAAAATTTTACCCAAACTCATTTATTGTATGTTGACTTTTATATTAAAGGGTGATAAGTAGCACAATAAATTGTGTGACACTTAAAAAATTTCGTATTACATTTTGAAGCCTGCAGATGGACCAGAATTGGCTAAAAAGGTTAACATTTTCTTGATGTAGGGTGATACAGTCATAATTATGTTCAGTTCACAACAGTGATGTTCACTAAACTTCATTAACTGCTCATCATCTCATGTATCAGTAAATGCAGCTGCTTTTTGAGCCTTCCATTGGCTTTGGTAGACACTACAGAAGTAATCTTATTACTTTCCAGAGTAGCATTATGTATGGAGCCTCAACTTCCCTTATTTTTTTCTGGATCCATTGTATTTTTCATTTATTACAAATAATGTTTGACCAGCAGCTTTTTAATGTGCGCATACAGGAGGCTTATGTTATTTTCAAGGTCGCACATCACAACAGTGCATTGTTTAGGAAAATTAGAAAGTATTTTGAAATTACATTTGTGGCCATTTTGAATGGTAAAAAAAGCCAAGAAAAAGAAAGAAAGTGTGACATTATGTAAATTGTCAACGGGACATTTTACAACATTCCTGGAAAAAATAAACCAGAATATGACCCGAGCTGAGAATATACACTTTGCTGTATTCAAATAATTTGAATATTTTTCAATGTTTACAATATTCTCAATTTTTCAACTTGAAATAACAAATAAATTATAGCAGGGGACAAATTCAGAAATAAATACTGAATCTGTCAATGTGATGGTATACTGTTTCATTAAACTAAAAGTAAGGGATAATGTTTTAAAAGTAAGGCTAATTTATTCTCTATACTCAGAGATAAATTCATATTTTAAAACATAATGTTTCATATAAGAAAGGCTTTATTTTTCTGTAATTTTTAGTTAATGCAGTTATTGAAATCAAATAATCCAGTATTTCAAATATTTTATGTAGTTTTATAAACACATGCATACTTGGATAGAGAAGGACAGTATAAAAATACATAGAAATCATCTTTTTAATTTTTAAATTAAGGTAATCTAAGTTTTAAGTATATATTTTTCACTTCATAATTCTGAAAATTTTGGTAAAGATACATAGTCTTATGAGCAGGGTCATAATTAAGAAAAAGAAGAATTCCAGCTCTAGAAAATATTTCCTTCTGCCACATTTCAGACAACTCCCTCTTCCTCACCTAGAATCATTGTCTGACTGAATGTATTCTTCATCTCTAAAATGTCATGCAATATACAGCCTTTACATTCTGACTACCTTTAATTCCTATTATTTATTTGAGACCCTTTATGTTCTGGAGTTACTGATACTTCATAGTTTTAAGTGACCAGATAGTATTTCATATGTGATTAGCCTTACTTCACAATGTCTTACCATTACTCAAGTGAAGGGATCTGAATCATCTCTAGTTTGGAGCAATTTCAAAAAATGTTTCTATAAACATTCACATAAAAGATTTTGCTTAAATATAGTTTTATATTTCACTTTGCTAAGTATCTAGAAATGATATTGCTTAGTATTTCAAGAAATACATGTTCAACCTATTAAGAGGCCATCAAACAGTTTTGAAAACTAGTTCTGACATTTTGCATTTCCATAGTGAATGAGTGTGACAGTTTCCACTGCAAAAAATGGGCTTTAAATTCATTGTTATTAGCGTGGTAGTATTTCTTTCTTGTTAATCATTTTAATAAATGTATAGGGTAATTTCATTGTAGGATAATGTTATGTTTTCCCTAATGACTAAGAATATTAAGGGTATTTTATGTGTTAAATTCTGTTACCCTTTCTTTTTGTTGAGTTTGTTGTTTTTGTTGAGTTTGAAGAATTATTTACATATATTTGATTTAGGCCATTTATCCTATAAATGATTACATGGAATCTCTCTCTGTGCTTTTCTTCTCACTTAAGAGTTGTTTCCAAGAGCAGGATATACTTGCCCTTTTCTTTTAAATGGTGCTTACTTTGTGTGACATATTTAAGACATGTTTGCCAACCAAAGACTAAAAATAACAGCTAATTTTTCTCCCAGTATTATAAGGATTCATATTCAGGTCAATGCTCTGCGGTCAGTTAATATTTTTTTACAGTATAAATGATATACAGATAAATTTTTTGCTATAGTTAAAAATGTTATTCATTCTTATCTAAATCTACTTTGAAACTTTGTTGGAAATCAATAGATCATATAGTTTGGCTCTATTTCTACACTATGCTGTTTAAGTCATGTGTATCTGTAAATTGTGAAATATTTTGTTTGCTTTTTTATGGTCTTCAAAATAAAACAAAATTTCATAATAGAATAACAAGAATAAGAATAGTTAAATCACTGCATATCATTATCTTCAAAGTGGTTATGAGTAAAACAGATAAAAATATTCTAAGAAGGAAAATAGGCAATAACACAAGCTTCCTTTTTCACGAACCAAGAAAAACTAGTGGTATAAATGAAACAAATTAGGATATGTATGAAATTGTTTTGAAGTAGCAAAGATAGATAATTTTGGGAAATTGTTATAACATCTCTCTACATCCCAACTCAACTATCTTCTGTTTGAACAGTCTTCTGATTTGTGTTCTATTTACATATTATCTGAAGTATATGTGATCTGATATATCGTGTGTGTGTGTGTGTGTGTGTGTGTGTGTGTGTGTGTGTGTGTGTAAAATCTTGTGTAAGAGAAGCCATGTGATATTTAAGCTTGTGTATCTGGTTTATTTCATTTAGTACTGGAACTCCTCCACACTGTTGATGAGGTTATAAACTAGTACAGCTGCTGTGCAAACAAGTGTTGCGTTGCAATTCCTCAAGAAAACTAAGACTAAAAATTTTGTTTGACCCAGCTATCCCCCTTTTGGAAATCTTCCCAAAGTCAATCTTCCCAGTACTACTCTGCCATAAAGAAAATTTAACTTGATATAGCCATAGGTAAACGAATGCACCTTATATTACCACACTTTTTTATTAACGTAGCTTTATAGTAAGTCACAGAAACAGATAGGTTGAGGCTTTAAACTTTATTTTTTGTCGGAATTGCTCAGTATATTCTTTCTTTCATTTCTGTGGAAAACTTAATTTGTTGATTTTTATACAGTTTTGCTGGGATTTTAAATAGAAATTGGTCCTCAATTAACCATATAATGTTTTGTCTCTGACTACATGAACAAGGTATATAATTGCCAATTTCCCTGAGTTTTCAGGAAATTGTAGTTATTTTAATTTCACGTGAATAGAATATAGAGTATATTCTATATAGTGTGTTATATATTTCATGTTACCAAAATATTAAACTCATTCATTTTAAAAAAATTATTTAGTAAATATTTAAAGATTTTTGTTTTAATTTTAATAGATAATCATTTCATATGTATGTAAAAATGTTTCTTCTATCCAGACTCTATGCATTTCATACCTGTTTCTGACTTACTAAACGGACTAAGATCTTTTATCTGACTATGAGAGCCATCAACCTTGGCTTATTCCTGATTTTAGAAGAAAACATCAATATTATATAAATGTCTTTATAGATTTTTTAATCCCTCTTGTAGGTTAGTAAATTTCATTGTATTTCTAGATTCCTGAACATTCTTTTTATCACAAGTAGAATTAAATTTCATTAAATTTTCTTCATGTACTATGACTGTCCTCCCTCCAGCTTGTTGATAGATTAAATTTTATTACCTGATTCATTGTTGCATCAGCTTTAATTGTTAGGATGAATTCTTCAGTTATAATACATTTTTAATATACTTTATATAATATTTGAGTTAATGACTGTGTTCTTGAGGAATATGAACATATAAGTTTAAATTCTTGTAAAATTTTCTTTATGAAGTCATAAAAGTTCTAACATCTTGAAAATTATTTCCCTTTCTTCTATATTGTGGAATACAGCTGGATGTCTGGAATTATTTCTTAAGTGTTCGGTATAATTATTTGTGGAACTGTTGTAACATGGGATTTTCTATGTTTGATGATTTTAATTGCAACTTGCAATTAAAAATGAGTTACAAATTCAATTATTTAACAAATATAATACATTCTAGAGTATGTGTTTCTTCTTAACATTCTAGCAGTCATATCTTTGAAAGACTCTGTTTGCGTCATTAATGTTGAGAATCTATGAGCAAAGAATATCTCAGGGTACTCCTTACGTTCCTAAAAAATTTTGTTGAAGCCAGTTATAGTGGTACATGTCTGTAATCCCAACACTCCAGAGGCTAAAGTTAGAGGGTCACCTTGAGTTTGAGACCACGTTAGGCTACATAGTGAATTCAAGGCCAGTATAAACTATATAGAGAGACCATGACTCAAAAAAAAAAAAATTCTAGACACTATTTTGATATTTCCTTGGACTTGGGTTTCAAGAGACTGTAATCATGGTGCTGGCTTACTGAATCTTAAGTCCAAGCATACTCTGAAACAATTTACTTCCTTGTGGTTCTGAGACTCAATGTCTACTGTTCTGTTGGCTAGTTGTTATCTGGGATGTGACATTATCTTCTAATGGAGTATCTCTGTGTATAGCATGATCTCCTTTATGTTGACCCAATGATCAGGTTTAATATTTTCTTCCATTTTCTTTCTTCTTCTGCTGGTGCATCCTTCTGAAATGATTCTCTTGGCGTTTTATTCTTCTTTAGTTTAAAAAAAAATCATATTCAGGAATTAGAGAGAAAACGCTAGATTATCCACAACAGTTTCCTTTTTTATGATCATAAGATTGGTCTTAATTTTATCTGCAAAATTATTTCATAGCAATAATTTGACTTGTATCTGATTGAAAAACAAAATGAAAGGAGGGACATTTTGAAATTTTGTTTCCAACACTAGTCTTTTCAAAGAAGTAGATTTTGATAAAGAAATTTCTGCATTAATTTTCTACTCACAAGTTCATATGTATTTTCTTTGTATCTATATTTTATCGCTACTAGTTATCATTTGTTCCTATTCTGTATTTGATTTAATTTGATCTTTCTACTCATTTTCTTTGCTTGACCATTGTTTCTTAGGTTAGAAACCCAAAGCACTTGTTTGAGATGATTTTTCTGTTGTAAGCTTCTAAGGTGAGAAATTTCCTTTCTAAAAAAACTATTAATTTGTATCTCATAATGTGCATAAATAATATTTTTATTTTCATTCAATGAAAAGGACAGTATTTTCTAATTTACTTACATCTCCTTTGATCTTTGGTTATGCATATGTGTGTATTTTAATAGTTAAGATGTAATTTTCACTTTACTTTCTCATAACTATTTCAAGTTCAATACGTCTTTGATGCTGTATCATTTTATATATATTTAAAGTTCCTGTTTGTTTTAAAAACAGCAAATGGGCTAATTTTACAAAAGCTCTTAGTATTTTATTTCATTGGGTTTCTCTAAATATCAACATTGGTAGAAAATATTTGATGCTATATGATTTCTTTAGTAGCATTAGTTAACTTTCATTTATTCCATCAAAACTTTAGATATAAATGGCAAAATTACAACCTGAAATTGTGAAATCATCTGGGTTTCATTCCGTCAGTTTTTGGTTTATATATTTTGAAATTTTGTTATCAAGTTGCTGGGATTTTAATTGCTATTTTTTTCTTTAGCAGAATCTTCAACTATATCCACCATCCCACTTCTGTCTTCCAGATTCTTATAGTTTTAGAATTTTTGCATGTTGTTTTATTGAACTATTTTCTGAAAATGTTTTTAATGTATGTACTATGATTATGTGTGAGTTCATGTGTGTGTCTTTCTATATATAACATAGGATTTTTTTTTTTGTTTCCAACTATTTCCAGTATCTGAGTTCTTGCAGTCTATACCTTGCATAGTTTTGCACGCATTACTTACTCCTTTAGTACATTTTTTCAGTTCTGATTTGTGTGCTCTCTTGAAAAGTTATTTTTGGGAAACTTATTTTTAGCTTTTTTTGGGGGGGTAATTTTTGGTTTTCTTTTCTTTTCTTTTCTTTTCTTTTCTTTTCTTTTCTTTTCTTTTTTCTTTTCTTTTCTTTTCACCAGGAATGAACTCATGATCTTTCACTTGCCAGGCAGTGCTGTGACATTGAGCTTTATTCTTAGCCATTTACATTTAGTTTTAAGATAATATCCACTCTAGAGGATTCTCCATTGCTAAGCCAGACATCAGGATGTGTTCTCTAAATTATATTTAAATTTAATTCAAAACTTCTATTTTTTAAACAGTGTGATTCTATAAATTTGATATGTAAATGTAGTTGAAGTGAAATTTTTGCTGTAACTTCTCAGATATTGATTTTTGTCCTCTAGTTCTTCTCACAGTTTTGGTAATTTTTTTTTAACAATACTCTTGGTGTAGGAACTAGAGAAACTTTATTTCACTTTCCATTGAACACTGAGAATATTACTCATTTTTGAAGAATCACCAATATTGTTGTGATACTGGATGTTGTGTTCCTCTCTCATTCTCTATAAATCTATGAAAAAAATAAAGGTAAAATTAAATTATCTGACTTAGTAAGTACCATAAATCCAACACCTGCATCTCTGCGTTCTTATTTTTGAGATATTTTAGCTTGATATTTTCTGATTCTTTTTTATGAAATTTATTATATTTGAGGATTTCTAACAGCGGGAGTGTTTAAGATTCATATTACCAAAATTGAGGTTTCTTTCCAAACACTTGATTTGCTAACTTTCTTTAGCTTATGAAATGAGAACTTTTCGAATTATTAAATAATTTTTCTTAAGGTATTTTGCTTGATGACATCTTCCCTGATATCTTTGAAATTTGGGAGCCATTAAAGCTGGAAATTGATCATATGTGCAAGGCCAGGGCATGACAATTCCAAGAACAAAGAGTATCCGGGACAAGCCACATGAAGACATTGCTTCAGCCCAGAGAACATCTACCCCTAAAACAATCTAAATAGTGGGTTGCTAGCACAACAGGGTGACATGTGACATTAAGTTGCTAAAAGGTTTAAATAAACGGCCCTGTAGTGAGGGGCCAGTTCTTTTCCTCCCATCAGGAGGATAAGGGCTCCACCTGACCCATGCTTTGTCTCTTCTTTTTTCTCATCCTCTTGTGGTCCTTAACCCCAAGAACCTCAGGCCCTGCATGGGTGGCGACACTTGAATCTCCGCACTATTACATTTTGGTATTCTTTATTTTGGTCATATGTAGATTCTCAGCTTCTCCCTTTCTCTCTCACACTCTCTCCCTAAATACATTTATAAATATAGAATGTATATACATATATATGCTAAAATAATTTTCCTGTCAGTGCTTTTAGCATCATTTTCCTTGGAAAGGATATGTCTTATACAATTTTTGAATTCTTGTTTTTTCCCATGCATTAATTCATTTTCAAATATGAATTGAGAATATTTTATTAATCATTTGGTTTTATATATTCTGATATTTTTATATCATCTTTACTATATTCCATATTATTCCAATGATTTATATATGTTGAGATTTGTTCTTTGGCTCAGTGTATGACCTATTTTGGAAAAAAATCATGTCTACTAATAATGAATAATGACATCTTAGTGATTGAAAAACGCTATATAGATAATTGATAAGGATCAAATTGAGTTTTCTTTCTGGAAAATGTATAAAATATGGCACTATGTTATTTTCTCAAGGGCTTTGCTTTGGTTTTATTTATTTATTTATTTATTTTTAGCTTTATTCATTCCACATAGCTCTTACTCTTAGCTTCTCACCTGGTTCCTTTAAAAGGGCCTTTACATCCTTTATGGTGTCTGCAATAGGTATCAATCAAAAATTCTGGCTATATTTGAACTTGAAGCTTTTTTCTCTCCAGCTCTGAAGAGCTCTTAACATACCTGCTGCAGCTACTCAGCTAATTATTTTCTTTGGGATATCTTAAAGTTTATGTCATGATTTATGTCTGTGTCCCCCAGGCCTCATGAGTTTGAATTGTGCATTTGTTATTCATTCATTGTCTAGTGCTTGGATTGATGGTGTCAGTGCTCCACCACAAAGTGGTGGAGCCAGGGTGTGATGTAATGGCAGGAAGAAGGTGTGTCTTGCTCTTTGCAGGTTCGAGCTTCCTGTTTGCAGCCGCCATGAACTGCGGCTCAGCCATGCCCGCCTGCATTGGAGCCAACTGAGTGTGGACTGAAACCTCCAAAAACTGTAAGAAATAAACCTTTCCTTTCCCAACTTTGAGCTCTAGGCATTTTGTCTCAGTGACGAGCATAAAGTAACTAAGACAGTTTACATATGTGTAATTAGAAATTAAGATTAAATATATTTATATACTTATTTTATCTTCACCTTTTGTTATACCTTTATCTCTGCCCTGAGCCTCAGCCGTTATTTCCACAGTTGTTCAACAACAGAGTTTTCTGCTAATGTTATGCCTTTAAATAATGCTTTTTAGAAGTGGTCCTCTGTATAAAAAAATAGGTTTAATATAATACCTCTTATTTTCCCCTATTCCATATTATCAGTTAGCTTCAAAGCGCTGCCTGAATTATAGCATTCTAAATTTTTTCTATGGGGGTTTTCATTTTCTAGAAGCTATTCATTTCCTGAAATCCTCCACTACATTTGCTGCTATTTTTTTCTATGACAATTGTATTTTCAATAATATATATATATATATATATATATATATATATATAGAATTTGTAACATGTATTAGTCTTTCTTATCCTTTTAGATATTAACTCTTTTCACTCTAATGTTTTAAATTTTATATTATCACTATACATGTAAGCATACATTTATTAATCATATATATGTATGTATGATTATCAAACGTGTAACAAAGTTATGATATACATATATATGTGTGTGTGTATATATATATATATATGTGTATATATATATATATGTGTATATATATATATATGTGTATATATATATATATGTGTATATATATATATATATATATATATATATGATTAACAAAACAAGGGCAGAAAAAGAGTAAATGATGTATTCAACATAAAAGAGTAGAACTCAAGGTAGCCTGTGAGCTTATTGATATATCACCCATTCTAACTACTGTATTTATATATCTACTTTGTGCAAATACGGATGAATTAATTGTTGAGTGGCATTTATAAGCCTGGATAGGTTAAGGGGAAATGCATTTTCTTCTATACTTAAATTAGAGTACCATCCTGATATTTATGTCTGTTCATTATGTGTTTACCACATGTTACAGATTGAATTATATGTTGTGATAAAGAAATATAGAAGGCCTAAACTTCCTTACTCAGAATATGAAGTTATTTGGAAACAGTTATTGGAGATATAACTAAGTAAGATGAGATCATCCTGGAGTAGATGTATCCCTGATGAAATATAATTGATGCTTTAATAAATAAGAGGGTCACAGAAATACAGGCACACAGAGAGAATGCCACGGGAGGATGAATACAGAGACTGCAGCTTTGACTTTACAAGCGATTAAGTGCCTAAGACTCTCATCAAACCATTAGGATGCAGTCAGAGGCAAGAAAGCCAATGGCTTTCAGAGCAAACACGGCTTGCTAACTCTGATTTTGGATTCCTTTCATGCAGAGCTCAGAGGCATTACATTTTTGTTGTTTTTAACCCCCAGTTTATGGTACTTTGCTAGGTAAGCCTTAGAAAATTGGTATACAACCAATGATCTTATTAAACCTTGTCACAAAGAATTAATTCAGTGTAACACAAAGCATAACCTCAACTTCTGATTTAATTCTATTCTTTCATGAATAATCATATGATCTAGAACAGATGCTTTAAATTTTAATCATAAAGTTCAATGAAAGACAATTCTTTTAGAACACTGACAAAAATAATTCTTTTCTTGAGAAACATTGTCAAGCAACATTTAAAAAGCTATCATAAAATTAGGAATTATTAACTTTCTCTATTGTTGTTTAGTATTGACAAAAATAAGAAATCTCATACCTAGAATTCCAATAATGTATTTGTTAATGTAATTCTGTAAATTATGTAGTAGAAAAGAAATCATGAGTAATTTAATTATTTTCATTTCAAACTATGTAATTATAATTCTATTCCTAACAATTGCTTAGATATGCCTTTATTCTCAAAATGTTTTAATAGATAGTTTTATGTATTTTAAGATATATGCATAGGGGCCAGGCTTTATCTCAGTTACATAAGTGGCAGCTTTGTAAATGCGCAGTCCTGAGTTTGATCCCCGGTACCAGAAAAGAAGATATATATGCATGGAATGTCTTTTATGGCAAACATACTATAACAATTCATTAATCATAGGGTTTAGTATCTTCTAGGAATTTATAAGACAAGAGAATCTAAATTTAAACATTCATGTTCATGAATATCAGTTGAAGCATTTCAGTTATATCTATTTAATTCCATAAACTTTAAGAGACACATGCACAGATACACACACATGTACACATGCATGATTGTTATGACTAGTATCCTTCACTGGAGTAACCAAGCAGTCATTGTTAATTCTAAATGTATTAGAACCCATAGGAATTTCAAACCTGCTGAGGATGCTCTTCCTGTTGAAAAATTTCTCTCCTTGACATCCATGATAGTCTCAAGTAGTCATCTTGCCTACTTTATCTTTTTTCGTTCTCTTCCTCACTGATTTATCCTTCCCTGGCCTGCCATTTCTTGTAGAAGTTACTGTAGATTGAATGTTTAGCTATCTCTTTTTACACTACAGTCTACCCAAGGCAATTGTATCCATTCACAAAAGTGCATTTATCACCTCTACTCTACAATGTGCCACTGCTATATATCTGTCTCCTATTTTCTCCACTGAATGCAAACCATTTACCTAATAGCTTAATTAAAATATTACAAATGTCTAAAGAAACTCAAATTTTAACATATATAAAACTGATGATGGTCTTCCATATCTCCTTAACTGCTACATTTCCTATTTATTTCAGTAAGTGATCTGACTCAATCCATTTTTGCAAGCCAGAGAACCAGCAATAAACCATGACATGCCCATCTCCTTCATTCACATTGGTCAATTTATCACAGAGTCCTCTCTATTTTTCTACCTTGACATTTTTCAGATCCAATCTACTTTTCTCTTTTTCTGTCATCCAGTTCAAACTAACGCCTCCCACTGGGATGTTTGTAATCTCTTTCCCAGTGTCTCATCTACCTTTACCCTGCCATCTGCTCTCTGCATCGCAGGGCCAGTGATGCTTTTCAATTTTTTTCTGCTTCAAAATCTATGCTTCGTTGTCTAAACTCTATCAACAATTGTAATTATTTTAAAAGACTTCAATCTTTCTTAAGATTCAGATCTCTGCAACATATCTCACAAATTCTTCGTCTAAATGTTATTCTTTTGTAACATTTTTAAAATCATTTTCTGTATCCCAGCTTTTGTGAATTTTTTTCAGTGCACTGTTATGGAAAATAATAGCATTTTCTTTCATCTAGGTAACAGATTACTTCTTCTATTTTGATTGCTCAGACACATTTTAGTGCAAATCTCTTTATGTGAGAAAAATGTATCCTATCCTCTGTCTGTGGAGCACAAACCACCTATTTTACCTTATAACAGTATTCTTTCCAGATTAGCACTTAACTCATATATATATATATATATATATATATATATATATATATATATGTGTGTGTGTGTGTGTGTGTTTCAAAATGACATGTTTAAAGTGTATTTTCTTCACCAGATTACAAGATCTTGTAAATCACACCTATATTTATTTTTTATTCAGTGACTAGTCTCAAATATTCGTGTATTTCTTTTAAAATATTTCTTAAACACTTAGCAGAATCTGTCTACAGATGTAACCTAGAAGGAAAACATGATTCCTACTATAATGAAGCAAACCTAAATTCTCATCTTCTTAATCTTCATTTAAGCTAGGAATATATCTCAATAACAAAAGCACCTGCCTGGTGAGCACAAAGTCATAGTTTGATTCCATTTAAAAAACTTAAAAACTTCATTTTAGAGGGATGAAAAAAAGGTAAAGTTAGAATATTAAAGAATGGAAGATTATTGGTCTATATAGAGAGTTAGAGACCATCCTGCACTATATACCAAGTCCTGTCACAGAAAGAAAGAGAGAGAGAGAGAGAGAGAGAGAGAGAGAGAGGAGAAAAAAGAGAGAAAGAAAGAGAAAAAGGAAAGAAAGAATGAAAGGAAGAAAGAAAAAAGAGGAAAGAAAAGAAAAAAGAAAAGAGAAGAAAAAAGACAAGACAAGAAAAGAAAAAGAAAAGAAAAGAAAAGAAAAGAAAAGAAAAGAAAAGAAACACAGCAAGTCACGGGCAGGTCTGAGAAAAGCAACTTAAAATCAGAGTGAAGCAGAGGGCTATAGTCCAGATGCTAGGGTTGCCAAAAGAACCACCCTAGACACGAACTAGATTTGGATTTCAGAAATATGTCATGTGTTTTAGTGTGAAGACATCCAAAATATTACAATGGAGCATACTACATAAAAGAAGCATCATTGTTTTCTGAAACATAAATATAACATAGTATCTAGTTTTCTCTGTTGAATCTACCAACACTGCAAGGCAGCATGACTCTGCATGCAAGGTACAGAATCCGGCTGACACTGGAGAGCATGGGGAAGGGAAGAGAAGGAAGCTGCAAACACTCCCAGTGAGAAGGCAAGGAGGGGCCACAACAGAAACCTGAGACATTCATTTTAATCAAAATATGGAGCAAATTTGGTAATTAATATTTTAAACTGGAGAGTAGAAATACCATTAATGTTTCTAAAAGATTTATTATAGCTATTGATGAAATAAATAAATAATCAAGGTTACCTGAAATGATAAAGTTAGAGAAATTTGTTAAGAAAAATAAATATTCCATGTGAATATGAAATTGGAGAGAATTTAAAATTTGGAGACAGATGCCATGCGTTAGTAAATACATGCAAAAATTAACTTTATAAAAATAATAGAGTTATAAAAATATATTTGTAGTAGTGATCATAGAGGAACTAAATATTATATAGTGATCATGGAACCAAATATTTGCCAGGATCAAAAATTCTAGAAACAACTACCAGAATAAATTAAATTGATAGGTTATAAATTAAGTAGAATGTAGAAATGTATGGAAAATTCTAAAAAGGTTACTCTAACTCTACAAAATACCAAGAGTTACTGTATGAATCTGGAAAGGTTTCCAAAACGAAGTGCTCCAAACTGAGTTGGCTGACTGGATTCAGCCTGGCTGAATTGGTCTTCTGTTTTCATTATAGCAAAATACCTGAATCTGCATAATATCATAAAGAAGAGAAGTTCACGTGCCTCGCATTGCGAGAGGCTGAAAGTCCAAAATGGATGATTCCATTAGTTTTACCTCTGGTGATGGTCTGATTGGAGATAGCTCATGATGGTAGGATATTTAGTATGAGAGATCACATCAGAAGACAGGAAGCCACGCAGTAATTCAGAGTAAGGTTCACTCTTAAAATCTCTGGCAGGAACTAACTGCAAGGCCCAAAACATCTACGGCAATTGCTTTGGGAGGTTGTGCTCACAGTGATCCGAAGACTTTTCCTCTTGTCCTCTCAATTTGTAAATCTCACCACTCCCAACATCAGCACACTAGCGATGAAGCGATAACATGGGAAGTCTTACACACCCTATCCATACCTTCATATAAATGGCAGAAATTTATTGTCTCACATTTTTCGGACAGAAATGACCGAAGTCCACAATTCAACAGTTAGTAACTTTGGCTCAGAGATGTCAAAAGAAAAAATATCTTCCACCACTCTCATATCTTCTCATGTCCTTGGCATTACCTGTTTTGTGGAAGCATCATCGAGAAGTGAACTTTCACCATTTTATAGTGTTATTCTTCTGTGTCTCCAAACGTCTGTTTTTAAAAGGATATTTTTCATTTTGGATTAGGACCTACCATACTTAAGTATGGTTTCATCTTCACTAAATATGTCTAAACTGTTCCCAAATAAAGGTTACATTCAGAAGTATTAAGGAGCAAGTTATTAACATGAGAATTTGGGCTGAAAGGAAACAATTTAATACCTAAGAGTTAAGACATTTAACAATTAATATATTTTAAATCATATGACAAAACTATATACAACTGTTTGTATAACTATTTTAATAATTCTAATTGTTTTAATATTTTAAACAATCTCATATAACATTCTAAACGATCCACGTATCATGCTTACATTGTTTTCTACTTCTTAATGAAGCTTAGACTTAATATGAAGAAATTACTTTGCCAAAGAATTTCATCCAGTGAGTGATTGTGTGACTTTCAATTTTAGATTATAAGGATCCAAAATTAATTTGGGTCATGGAGTAAACATTTTGTAGAAAGAGAAATGCAAGCATAAAGCATATGATATTTTTCTCTTTGAGAATGTAAAAATACAAATATTTGGCATATGATACTTTAAAGAATATTTTATAGTCTATTAGTTTGCTTTCATACTATTGTATTTACTTGAAATTTTGCATGCTAGCCTATCTATCCTTTTCTTCAGAATACTTAAATGGTAGTTTTTACTTACTTTGAATTTTGCTTGCAAGAAGTAATGCTTTCCTGTGAACTGATTTTCACTTTTCCCACTTGAAAGCCAATCACCAAATTCTTTCACTGCTGTCTTGAAATTCTATACTCTGTTTTCTATTCTAGCTGCACCAGAATGAAAGAGTACTGAAGGAATCTGTCAAATATTCACAACAAGTGACAGGCAATGAACTGGTTATCACCAAATCTTCCTTGTTTGAAAGGAGACAATAAAAGAAGAGAAAAAGATTTATTTTCTCTTTTATAATCTTGGTCTTACAAAGAGACCTATCCAGTTAATTTTATATTTGAAACCTAAGTTCAATTGGATATCAGTGAAACCACCATCAGCATAATTGAGGAAGGACGATTTCCACAAATCTGAAAGTAACAAAGAATCCTACTTGACAGCCAGGCAGGAGTTCTTTTCGGAATTGCTGTCAACTCTGCAAATAAACCTAAATAAGACAGGGGTTACTTTTACTTTTGTAACTTTACTACACTGAAAAAGAAGCAGGCAATTATTTACTGGAATAAATATTTTAAGTTTGGTGATAATTAACTAAAAAGAAAAAAATAAATTTAAGAAAAAATGATGACTCTGGACTATTTTGTATTTTTGAGATAAAAATTTAATGTTTTTTTCCATATATGTACAAAAAATCTTAAAATTATTGATTAATCCCTCTTAATATGTATTATTGTTCTTTGTAGCAATCTGATATTTTTTTATTTCTAATTCATTAAAATTATGGCTTCAGAATATTTTTAATACTTTGCACCTATGGAAAGAAATTTCAAGGCACTGTTATATAGAATGAAACCTTAGAAAAATTTAGAAAATTTAACATTTAAAACTGCATACTTAAAAACGTATCTATGACTAATGCAAATGAGATTAGAGTATGCTAAAATTCCATAAGAAAGAAAATTTATTTATATATATACATATATATATACACATATATGTGTATATGTATGTGTATATATATTATATATATATATATATATATACATATATATGTATATATATTTATATATATGTATATATATGTATATATTTATATATATATTTATGTATATACATTATATATATATATACATATATATATACATATATATATATATATATGTATATATATGGCTTTATATGTATATATATGATATTGTATTTTCATTTTCTTAGTATTATTATAATTTATATCTGCTCTTCTGGTCTCCATTTTGGTTTAACTTGTTTTGGATATTTTACATTAATAGAACATGATTATATTATGATTATTTGTACTAAATCAGCCTAGGACAGTTTGGAAGATTGAAATTTTAAATATCTTACTGCTTTTGTCTTCTATACTATTATATGAAACTCATGTGCATAGAAAAGTGTCTATTTACAATAATAACTGATTAAATCTCAGAGATTTCTATGTTTGACTTCTTATAATCTTTTCTAAACTCAATGTAGCTGTCATGTCCCTTTCAGACACTGTCTACATAATTTACTAAAATATTGAATTTTGATTTTAATGGGAGCAAAGAGGGAGATAACTCACCTGTTCTCAGAATATGGTGGGTGACATTTAATGCTACTGTATCATCCTAATGGCTTAGTGTACTGTAACTTGCGTGGAGTTCTGAAACACCAATGAAATTTCGAGGCCACGAGGTAGACAGATCTCTGAAATAAAATTCTACATAGAAATAATCTATGGCTGTATGTACTTAAAAAAAGAATATAACTAGACCTGCTTCTCAGCATTTTAAATACAACAGCAAACCTATTGTGACAACTGTGACCCTATTGTGACAGTGCTTATGCTGCTTTTATGTAGCATCCATTTATGTTTAATTGTTATTATTTTGTAACTCATTCTTATTCTGCAATAAATCATTTATCAACACTTTATGAAACAAAAATAACCATGAATTTAAAAAAAAAAAAACTAGTGTGGCTAATTTTCAAACTTGAAACATACAGATAATGAATGAAACATAGCAGGAATGATAGGACTTTTTTTCAGTTGTAACATCTTGGGAGGTTTGTAGTCATATTACCTACAACTAAAACCAAATGATTCAAATTAAGAATGCATATAAATCAAATATTAGTAATCTTAAAAAGATTTTACAAAAGAATGATTTAACACGTGTGACCTTAAGGAAAGAACATCTATAGGAATTATTTGAAATTTTGCATAGAAAATTTGTTTCTCTCCATTCATCTAAGTACACATGAATTTTTGCTTCATACTTTATGATTCAATACTCCTTTTTTGTCACTTGAGTTGTAGCTTTGGGTGTCAGGAACTCTCAGTTGTTTCTTGCAATCCTTTGATATCATTATGACTTCTATCTATCTTTCCTTTTTTGCTTTAAGTTTATTTTGATATTGCATTAATTTCTGGCACTGCAGGATATTCAAGACTCATATATTCCAGTGGCCAGTCCTATTTCTTAAAGCATCTAGTTTTTTTTTTTTGTTGTTGTTGTTGTTGTTGTTGTTGTTGTTTTGTTTTGTTTTTGTTTTTGTTTTCCTCTTAAAGAATGATGGAGAAAACTTAGAACTGGTGTAAGGTAGAGACTGTTGCTACTGGGATGTTTTTATTTTTCCTAAGTTGACAGGGTGAAGAAATTAAAAATATATATTAACTAGTATATGCATATCTTTATAAATACCTGTATGCAAATACTCATTATTTATATTGTGCTGAATCTAAAGTCCATACCAGTACTTCCAAATCTACTCCATTCCCATATTGAACCATTCCAACCTTATCCTCACATGTAGATTTCCACACCACACGCAGAAATCTTTCCTAATAATAATGGTATCAACGCGTTTCATTTTCCACTTTCACTATCTGTGCATAGATGCATCAGAGAACCGTTGACACCACACCTGAGTGGAATGTAACTTTCTTTGATAAAGTACAATGTTTGCATGCATTTAATGTTAAGTCTCAGCAGTTCTGATTTCTAAAGTTACCTAAGTCAGCACCTACTCAGTGAAGCTGTGGAATTTGTTAGACTCTTACATCCTCTTCTCATAGTCGTCATGTTGTCCTAGAATTCTCCAACCCTTAAATCATCTTTCAAATGTATACATTGTTTCATCTATGGCACAATAAAGTTAATTGGATTTTAGCAAATGTATATTATTATGTATCCATAATTTTATTACTTTTCAGACTGTAATATATAAAATTCCACTGTTGTCTGATTCCTCCTTCACCTGTTAATCCTTAATTCTGCCTACTGATCAGAGGGCAAAGAGTAATTTTATAACTTCTCTTTATTTTTTCAATAATTAATGTATTTGAAATAATATAGAGTATAGCTGAGGAGACTGTCTTAGACTTATCAGTGTATAAGTATTTATTCATTGTCATCCCTGTCTCAAAAACTCATGAATTTATTATTTAATTATGTCCACTGGAAAGATGCACAGTTCATTTATCCACTTATGTATTGTAAAACATCTTGCTGATTTTAGGTTGGGCCATTTATCACATAACACAACTATAGATATTCAGGTAAACTATTTGTGTGGACATAATTTCCAACTCAGCTATCTAGAAGCTTAATTACCAGATCACATGTTGAGTATTTTCAGTTTTTTTTTTTTTTTTGTCTTTTTCATTTTTATCGGTACCAGGGATCGAACTCACGACTGCCTGCTTGCAAGGCAGGTGCTTATGCCGCTGAGCTAAATCCCCAGCCCCTAGAGTATTTTCAGATGTTAAGAGACTATGAACTTTTTTTTTTTTTTTTGCCTTTTTGTTACATCGTTTCACTGTGTAGTTCAGGTTGCCTTTGAACTCACTTTATAGCCCAGATCAGTCTTGAACTGGCAGCAATTTTCCTGCCTCACCCTCCTGTGTGCTGGGATTACAGGTTTGCACTACCACATCTGGCTAAGACTGCTAGACTTCTAAAACTAGTTGTACAGTTTTGAATTGCTACCAGCAATGATAAGAGAGCACTAGTTCACCACAAACAATATACATATAATGTATTACACTTACCAAAAAATAAAATAAAATAATTAAAATTTTTAAAAAAATTTAAAAATGGAGAATCATGCTCCTGAATTTAGCGCAAACAAAAGTCAGGATATTATGTGCGATAAATATATTACGGTGACTCTTCATCCCTTTTTCACCAGATCTGACTTTGTCTGACTTGCGGCTCTTTCCCAAAGTCAAAAACAACCACTAAGAGGAACAATTTTGAATGGATTGGAGACACTGAAGCAGGTGTGCAACACAACTGAAGAAAGATACTTCAGAAAGTGGTAAAATGAAGGACTAATTATGTTTGAAAGGAGTTCAATTTTGAGGGAATTGAAAGAAAGTTATTTTTTACTTTGCTGATTTTTTAAACATGTACTTTGTGTTTTGATCATCACCTGTTTTATGATCCACTTTATTTTTTAATAAAATCTTAAGGTGCATATTACATTTTAAAATATGGATTCCTGTTTATCCATCACAATTTCTTGAATAATTTGTTTCATGAGTCTAGTAGCTTGGGCTACTGTTAAAATTCCTTTGTTACATTTATGTGGTCTTTTCATTGAACTCCAATTATCCTTGTCTCTAGTTCTCTATGATTATTCTGTCTTGATTGTCATAGTGTTATAACAAATCTTGAGTAACTTAGTCCTCTGATGTTGTTTTTCCTTATTATTTTTTCTGGGTGAATATTTTATATATTTTGTCTTCATATATATCTAAATGAAATTTTCAAAATTTACAAAGTACTTTCTAGCATTTTGTTTGGGATTGAGTTGTAGCTACTGAACAAGTTAAGAAGAACTGACATAGTAATGGTTTTGAAGATTCCAGTTTATGAATGGAATATTCCTACATATAATTAGCTCTCTGATCTCTTCAATAAATTTGGTAATTTTTTCTTACATAGATAATAGCTATGTTTTGTTAGATTTATTACTGTTTTCATCTAATTTAATGCCAGAATAAATGGCATTATATTTTTAATTTAAAATTAAAATTGTACTTTTATTTTCAATTTCCTGTTGTTCATTACTGGAAAGGAAAGAAACAATTAGATTTTTGTATATTGTGCTTACATTTTAGCACTTTCATATAATTGCTTATTAATTCCAGAAATTTGTTATTTTTGATAGTTCTTTGGCTTTTCCCTCCTAGTTATCTTAATTTCAAAGAAATTGGACATCAACCAAGGAAAATTATCTGGTTGAGTAAAGGAAACTGAACAATAAGTTTTTTTGCAAACTTAAAGAAAAATGATACTTGGATCTCAGGGCAGCACATCCTTTGTCAGGAACCAGTATTAGAACTATCAGATCAGTTGAGTGGTTGGAGTGGAGTGAAATCTTTTCCCAAATGCTCAGAAGCACCAGAAAACTTCTAAAAAGTCCTGATACTAGTTCCTGCTCACCACCTCAAGCCCCCAGGAGGGTTTAAGATCATCACTCCCAGTAGTCAAGGACCTGCCCAGATCCCAACCACATTAGACTAGGTTTGGGAGGTTTTGCAGCCTGATTGGATTACAGCAAGCCACCTTCTTCAATCAGGGGAGTTGAGAGCATGTGAACTGCGTTCCATACTATTGGTCTTTGCCCAGGGAGAGTTTTGTACAATCATCCACAGAGATTAGGTGCCCACCCAGCTTTCTGGAACAATGGAGGTGGCACAAGTCCTGGAGGCCTGACTGAACCACACTCAGCAACCTCCATTCAGTCCCAGGAGCCAAGGGCATAGGAGATGATTTCCAACATGCACAGCGAAAGCCTTGGAACACGGATATATATAGGAAAATGACAAATTGAAAGACCAAAATGCAATCTCAAAACTTGAATCCATCCCAAGAAAGCCTAGGAATCATGTACATAGAAGAAAATATATGCCATAAACCTAAAATACCTGAAGTAATAGCAACTGAAATAAAGAAGCAATTCTGGGAAGCTTTAAAAGAATTCAAATTAGAAAAAAATCTCCCAGGTAAAAGAAGAAATGATAAAATTAATGAAAGAGATGCTGAACATATCTAAAGAAGATACAGTTAAAAAATTACAGGAATAAAACAAAAATATAGAATTCCTAGATGAACAATATAAAAAACAAAATACATGAAGCAGATTCAAAGATATACAAAAACTTCCATTGAAAGTTGTCCAAACCACCTCAAGTGAAAGTGAAGATAGAATTTCAGATCTCAAAGACAAGATCACAGCTAGTGAACAGGAAAAGGAACAATCTTTTAAAAATAAATAGAAATCACAAAATCACAATTCAACAGTTGCAAGATGATGCAAACAAAAACAACATAAGATTGATAGAGATAAATGAAACAGGAGAAAAAACAAATGATATTAAGAGGCTATTTGCAGAATTAAGAGATGAAAATTTCCCAAACATGAGAATGGAAACTGACATATGGATTAGTGAAGCATATAGAACCTCAAATAGCCATAACTAAAATAAAACTATACCCAGACATATAATAATCAGTAGCACAGAAATCTAACATAAGAATAGAATATTAAAAGCTTTTAGAGAGAAAAGACATATCATTATAAAGGAAAACCTATCCAATCTCAGCAGACTTCTCAAAACAAAAAATGAAGTCAAGAAGAGCATGGAGTGAAGTATTTCAGATCCTAAAGGAAAATAATTTCCCAACTAGACTGATGTACTCTGAAAAACTGTTCTTCAAAATGGATGAAGAAATAAGATACTTCCACTGACAAAGAATACCTGAAGAACTTCATGATCACCAAGCCAACTCTGCAAAGAATACTGAAAGACAGTTTAGATACAGATAGGAAAAACCCACTAAGCAAGGCAGATAAACAGAATGGAAAGGTAAAGATACAATAGCAGAAAGATAACATGTCAAAAATTAACTAATATATAACAGTTATAACAATTAATGTAAATGGTCTCAATTCACCAATTAAAAGCAACAGACTGCCAGAATGGATCAAGAAACAACATCCAACTATATGCTGTCTACAAGAAACCCATCTAACCCAAAAGACAACTCACAAGATGAAAGTCAAAGGATGTAAAACAATACTTCATGCAACAGGATACGAAAAAAAAAAAAAAAGTGGTTGTACCTATTCTGTTCGCAGACAATATGAACTTCAAACTAAGAATGAACCTGAGAGATAAAGAAGGTCACTATATATTGGATAGGGGAAAAGTTCAAGAGGAAGAGACAACAATCTTAACTATGTATGCACCAAATTCCAGAGCACCCTGTTATACAAAGCAAATATTAATAGAAATGAAAAATCAAATTAGCAATAAAACAATCATAACAGGAGATCTTAAGACACCACTGACACCAAGGGATACATCAACCAGACAAAAAATCAGCAAAGAAGTAACAGAACTGAATCACACCTGTGAACAAATGGACCTGATAGACATATACATAGTGTTCCATCCAACATCAGAATATACCTTCATCTCAGCAGTACATGGGACATTCTCTAAAATAGACCATATACTAGCTCATAGAACATATTTAAATAATGCAAAAGAATTGAAATTATCCCATGCATGTCATCAGATCATAGCACCATGAAACTAAAAATAAATGATAAAAGAAACTGCAGAAACCCCACAAACACACGGAAATTGAATAATACACTCTTGAGCAGTGGGTCACAGGTGGAATTGAAGAAGAAATTAAACAATACATACAAGTAAATTTAAATACAAATAGAACTTATTGGAATCAGAGGGATGCAATGAAAGCAATCCTCGGAGGAAAATTATTACACTGGGTTTCCACATCAGAAAAGCAGAACGAATATCAATAAAAAACCTGATGCTATACCTCAAACATCTAGAAAAATAAGAGCAAGTCAAATTCAAAGCCAAACGAAAGGAGGAAATTATAAATAAAAGAGCGGAAATTAATGCAATAGATACTAAGAAAATAATACAAAGAATCAATGACTTAAAGAGTAGGTTCTTTGAAAGAATAAATAAAATTGATAAGCCCCTAGACAAACTTATTTAAAAAAGAAAGAAAAGGCTCAAATTCATGCAATAAGAAATGAAAAAGGCAAAATCACCACAGACTCTGTGGAAATACAAAAGATCATCAAAAACCTCTACTCTCATAGGTTTGATAACACAGAAGAAATGAACAGATTCCTAGAAACATATGAAGTACCATAGCTAGGTCAAGAAGATATAAAACTGCTGAATAATCCAATTTCTAGTAATCAAAATGAAAATGTGATTAAGTCCTTACTTACAAAGAAGACCCCAGGCCCAGACGTATTCACTTCAGAATTCTACAAGAAATACAAAGGAGACTTAATGTGACACTCCTCAAAATCTTCAATGAAATCAAAAGGGAAGCAATTATAACTCATTCCTGGAAGCAAATATTACTCTATTTCCAAAACCTGAGAATGATTCAGCAGAAAAATAGAACTATAGGCTGATATCCCTAATGAACACAGATGCAAAAATCCTTAATACAATATTGGCAATCAGGATGCAGCAAATCATCAAGAACATTATAACCATAATCAAGTGGGATTCATCCCAGGCATGCAGTGATGGTTCAACATACATAAATTAATAAATGTGATCCACTATATCAATAAAGCCAAAAGTAAGAATCACATCATCATTTCTATAGATGCAGAAAAAGGTTTTGATAAGGTCTAACACTCATTCATGATGGAATAGATGGTCTTTACCTCAGTATGATAAAGAACATCTATGACAAACCAACATCCACATCATATTAAATGGCCAAAAACTGAAGGCCTTTACCTTATATCAGGCACAAGACGGGCATGGCCCTTTTCAATGCTCCTATTCAACATAGTACTGGAAATCCTAGCCAGAGCAATTAGACAAGAAGGAGAAATAAAAGGGGTAAACACAGGAAAAGAGGAAGTTAAATTACCATTATTTGCAGATGACATGATACTCTACATAGAAGACCCCCCAAATCCATTGCAAGACTCATAGATATAATAAATAAATTCAGCAATGTAACTGAGTTTTAAACATTACTGAAAAATCAATAGTATTTATATACACTAACAACAAAATCACTAAGAGAAAAATTAGAGAAGCCATACTCTTGACAGTGACATCCAAAAAAATTGAAATACTTAGGAATTAATATCACAAAGTAGGTAAAATATTTATACAGGAAAAATTATAGTGCCCTGAATAAAGAAATTAGAGAGGATCTCAGAAAATAGAAAGATATCGCTTGCTCATGGATAAAAGGAATAAATATTGTGAAAATGGCCATTCTTCCAAAACTATTATACAGATTCGAAGCAATCCCAATGAAAATACAATCAACATACCTCTAGAGAAATCACTCCTAAAATATATCTGGAACCAGAAGAGTCCTAGAATAGCAAAGGCATTTCTAAGTAGCAAAGACAAGGCAGGAGGCAACACAACCTCTGACTTGAAGTTATGCTACAAAGCTACTGCAATAAAATCAGCATGGTAGTGGAATAAAAACAGAGCTGAAGATCACTGCAGTAGATCAGAAGTTACAATCACAAGTACCAACACACTCACCACCTTATCTTTGATAAAGGGCCAAACGTTCTCTGGAAGAATAATAGATGGTGCTGGAAAAACTGGCTCTCCGTATGCCAAAAACTAAAACTAGACCAATGCCTATCGCCGTGTACTAAACTAAAATCTAACTGGATCAAAGATCTGAATATTAAAACAGAAACATTAAATCTGTTTGAAGACAAACTGGGTAAAACTCTTGAAAACATACAGGTAGGTAGAGAATTCATTAATAGGATACAAACCGCACGTCAAATACTTCCCAGAATCAATCAACGGGATTGTCTTATTAAAAAGATTCTTCAAGCAATATACTTCAAAAGAAACCTCTAGCACAGTGAAAAGAAAACCCACAAACTGGGAAAAATTCTTAGTGAACCTTAGTCCTCAGAGAAAGCAGGACTAATTTCTGTCTAAAATATATAAAGAATTTTTTAAATAATCAGACCCCCAAAATTCAAAGACCCAATCCAAAAATGGGTTTCTGAGATGAATACACAGTTCCAAGATGAAAAAATACAAATGGCAAATAACTACATGCAAAAATATTCATCATCATTGGTCATTAGAGAAATGCAAATTAAAACCACACTGAGAGTTCATCTCACTCCTGAAAGAATGGCCAGAATCAAGAAAACTACCAACACCAAATGCTGGAAAGGCCTTGGGGCAAAAGGAACTCTCCTGCACTTTTGGTGAGATTGTAGACTGGTGCAACCATTGTGCAGGTCAGTCTGGAGATTTTTTCAAAAAGCTGGGAATGGAAGTCCCATTTATTCCAGCTAGTACACTTGTAGGCATATTCCCAGAGGAACTGAAAACATCATACTACAGTGATATATGTGCACCCATGTTTATAGCAGCATAATTTGTAATAGCCAGATCTTGGAAACAACCTAAGTGTCCATCACCTGTGGAATGGATAAAAAAGTTGTGGTATTTTTATATAATAGAGTCCTCAACTAAAAAGAATGATCACATTGAGAGATTTATAAATAAATAGACACAAATTGAGATCATATTTATAAGTAAAATAAATCAAACTATATGTATAATTACCATACAGTTTCCCTAGTGTAAGAAATGGCAAGAGAACATAAGAGCTTATGGTAATCATGATTCCCCCGTTACATTGCTTTGAAGCCTTATAATGTTTGTATTCATTAGTTATAATGGTTTTATCCTGGTTTGTTTGATTTTACTATCTGTGATAGTATGAACAGCTGTTTTGAAGAAAATAAGACATAATAGTCAGTGCTGATTTAATATCATCTTATTCTGAAGTTTTAGCATTCTTTTATTCTGTTTCCATTGGTTCTATCATATTGTATCTTATTAGATTTTATTATGTGTGATAGTATAAACAAATTTTCTATGGAAAATGAAATGATATAGCAGTCATTGTTCGTTCTCTGTTATTTGATTCTGAATGCCCTGTAATACTTTCATTCTCTTGAATAGTTTTATAATATTTTGTTGTGTTTGATATTATTGTATATGAAGTTATGTTCAGCTATATCAAAGAAAGACACATTATGGTAATTACTATTAATTATATGTTGTCTTGTGGTGAAATATTGTGTTGCTTATACTGTTCTGATTTGATCTGCTTTGTTATGTACACTTTTGTCTTACTCTCTTTAAAATAAAAAAAATTAGAAAACAAAAATGATAGTCATTAATGTGTAAGAATCTATACATAAAATAAACCAAATCTTTAAAGACACAAACTAGCAAAATTCATAGAAGCAGAAGCTGATCTGAACTACATAGGGCAAATGTTTACTGTAAAAATCAATTTAGTAAGCAATATATTTCAAAAAATGAAAATCTCAGTTCAGGATTACTTCATTAAGAATTTCTACCAAACGTTTAAAGGCCCAACTATAATAATCCATATAGTCTATCCCAAAATAACATAAGCAGAAGGGGCACTCTGTAACTTATTTTATGAGGTTAGCATTACTACACTTACATGACAACCAGAAAAAAAAAAATATTTCAACACAAAATGTCTACAGGCAAGTATCAATTGTGAACATAGTTGCAGATATCCATACTATTTTCAGATGTTTGCAGAATTGTATAAAAGAAAATGAAATACAAGTCATTTTAGAACTTTATTTTTATTTATATGAAACACGGTGGCAGACACGGAGGCTAAGTAAGAAGAAACACAGCAAGTTAGGAGGAAGAGTGAGTGTAAGACCCACTTGAATTATACAGGACAGCTGTATCTCAAAACAAAAACAAACAAATGAAAAGCTTAGAGAAGTAAAATGTGTCATGTGTATGTTCCGATTTTCTACAATGAATGTAATCATTATGTTCCACAAACATCTACTAGTAAAATAAAGGATTTTATTTTTAATTAAAGTATAAATCTAGATAACCTCACTAGATAAAAGACATAAAGCACTGAATTGACAAAATATTTACATATTAAAATACAAAGAAGTAAAAATAATTGAAAAATAAAAAGACCAGCAAATTATAGCAATACAAGAATTCAATTTGATTCAAATAAAATTATTCAAAAAGTATAGCCTACTTTCAGATAATACCTTATAGTGGATATATTGTATATTAATGACACAGTCAAATTTCAGCCAATAATTTGAGTCAGATGATGATTTCACTTAACATACCATAGTTGCAATAACTTCAGGAAACTGGGAAATTTTTTAGCAAATATATCAATTATTGGCTATGACAGAGGACCAAGATCACATAAAACCTTCAAATGATTAGTGTATCCAGCAAAAGTTACTCTTGGAAAATCTCGGCCCTCAGCCATGGTTCCTTTAGACAACAAATGGCCCTGTGAAGTTTAAAAATATTTAGTAAGATATAGATAGGATATATATAGAAATTCATACAACAATCTACATTTTTATATTTTCCTAAAAAGAAATGCACACTATTAAGTTATTTAAAAAAAAAAAAAGTTTAGTCTGTTAGCTAGTATGGATTCATGACTTTGATGATGATTATGATTTTATCTAAAATCATACATTAACTTTTTTATATGTAAATTCATACATTTAAAAAATGTTTTAGAGATGTATACATTAGGCAGAAGAGATATGCAAACAAAAATCTATATCACATAAATTTATTTTTTACAAATACTAAACATATTCTGAAACATGAAACTGTTCTTGTAGAAATCTATTGCTATACTTGTATGTAACTCAAACATCACTTTGAAGGTTAGTTGATGTTAAGTTTTATAGCTGAAAATTTATTCAAATTTTTCAGGGTAGTATTTTTAAAACCACCTTTTCAAGATATGATTGAATTACAAAAAGCTGAACTAAATAGCTAATTAAAAACTTGATGATTCTGAAGCTAAACATGCATCTGTGAAACCATCTCCACATTCTGGGACAAAATGATCTGGGGCACAAGGATCAATGACAGTCACAAAACACATAATTCCCTGTGCCTTCACTGTCCTATACAACAATCATTGGCAAATGTAAAGTAAAAGTTTCCCCTGACGTTTTCAGCCTTGTAAGATGTGGTTTCATATTTTTACTTTTAAGTCTTTAATCTATTTTGAATTAATTCACTGTTTTAACACATCAGAACTGACCAATTTATTATAAGTGTTCTCTGTTATTTTAATAAACTCATAATTTTCTAAAACAAATTACATGAGGTTGCATGGTATCATGTGACATAATGTTCCGATTTTATTGTTTTACACATGGATATCTAGCTTTAGAAATACCCTTTATTAAAAAGACAAGTACCAATTCTATCACGTTGACACCTTTTTAGGATTCAATGCAGAATCCTTAAAAGCACAAGCACATATTTGAACATTTATTCAATTTGTCTGTATGTCTGTGCTTATCTCAGTATTCTGCTTCTCCTAACAAGGTGCCACTTCTGCACATGAAACTTTTGGAGTCATATTAGATCTGAATTGTACCATTCTACACTATCTAAACTGTAACATTCTGTCCCCCAGAAAGCTTTTATCTACCTCATTATCAAAATGCATTTAGCCTATCACCATGAGTTCTCAAAGTGTTAACAAGTCCATCAATGCTTCAATGTCTTTCTGCAAAGTTCCCTCTGAGACTCAGGGCAAACTATCAAACTGAGATCCCCTCTAAGCATAAGACAGGAAGCAAAATACTTAAAACATACAACATAACAGGGTAAGCATTCACATTCATTCATTTCTCACCAACCATTAGATTTTTAAAAAAAATTATTTGGCTCTATTCTTGACCTCATATTCTCACTGTAAATCTAGCTATAGGGAGTGAATAGTACCCATGCCAAGATCTGAACATGGTACTGCCTTGAAATTTGCTCAACTAGAGTAATGAGTTCTTCCTTTTAATTAGCCTTACAGTTTTTAGGATATGGAAAAAGTGTAGATAAATTCTTTGGAATAACTGTGCTTAGTCTTGAGTTCAGGTTCAGAACCTTCATTTCTCATTGAAAGATTCAATGTGTGTCAGTATCACAAATACCTGCCTGGTAAACACAAGATCCTAATTTTGATTCCCAGTATTAAAAAATAAAATAAAATAAAAGGTCCCATGGGCCTGGCTTTAACAATGTACCTTCTTACCAGCATTCTGTTCTGAACTTCAATCAGAATCACGCACAGCTATGTTTACAGACTTCCAGTGCTTCTCTAATTCACTTCTCCAAACTCTGTAAAACTTCAGTAAACAGTTTCCAAAGGCGTCTGAAACAATTCAGCTTCTCTATTACACATTTATGCCTTAGTCACTCTCTTGATAAGCATTATGTCTCCAAATTTATATATATATATATATATATATATATATATATATATATATATAGAAAGAGAGAGAGAGAGAGAGAGAGAGAGAGAGAGAAAGTGAGAGTTGAATAAGAATATCACTTTAATGGGAACCCACAAGAGATCTATAAATTGGAATTTTTAAAATTTTTAACTTTTCCCTAGCTACTTGGAAAATTAGCCATGAACAGTGTGTTTCTTCCCTTTAAAGCTAAGAAGTAAGGCAAATTTCAAAATACGCATTATCATAAAAAGCAAGAATTGTAACTGTTTCTTAACTTTTCTCCTAAGAGATTAAAAAGAGCATGATTCCTTTGGAGTTATTATATAATTAACTGACATACTTAAAATAATCTTTAGGATGCATGATTACAAGAAACCACTTAGGATGCTTATATTATTCATATTCAACCTTTAAGGAAAAGTATGGCAGTGAAAACAAATTTCAATGTTTCATGAAAGTAACTCTATGAAAAATTTGCTTTCATTATAACTGACTCTTGAACTGTTAGATGTCAGATAGGCTGAGTCTGTGGTCTCAAAACATCAGGAAATAAAGTTACAAATCAATGGAAGAAATTAGGAGAATTTTATTGGATATAAAGAGAGATGAATAGTTCCTGCACTATAAGAAGTTTCCTGGGTGAGTGGTCATCACAGCCCTTTGTCAGAGGTAACTTTTACAGCAATGTCACAATAGGTCCAGATGCTCTGGTTGACCAAACTGACTACTAATGCCTGTGCAGACTTACTGAAACCCTCTCTTTCTACAAATGCCTCTGTGCTTTCCATGTGCTCTTGTTATGTGATTCTTTCCTTATTGGTTCAATATTAGCTAAGTGGCTATTCTTGTAATCCTATAGGTTAATTATAGCTTGATTCACACTTAACATACATGGTGACTTTTCTGTAGGTGGCTAAGTTATATAGAAATTAACAGGCAGTCAGGCAGGGCTGGGACCTTGAGAGTTTCAGTGTAAAAAATGAGAACACACCAATACTGTGGCTAGAGGCACACCTACTGAAGGCCAGACTTCAAGATAAAGATGCAATGACCAGGCCTACATGAGTTCCTGAGGGATAAATTTGAGATTATACTGTGGTTAGTATCATGTGATCCTGTAAAGTTCAGATAGGCACCAGTCACCTGGTTTCAGTGACCAAAACATTCAGACCTAGTTACACAGGTCAATGACAAAAGCATCCATACCCACCCTTTCCAAAAAATACCTTTGTTTTTTCCATGTACTCCTGTTCCTTGCCCTGCTTCTCTCTTGGATAAACATTATCTAAGCAGCTATACTTGTAATCTTAGATTATGGTTCAACCCACATTTTCCCTCTTGTGATTTTGAACCTGCTTCATGGTTTTGCTCTATGAAACATTCTTAGAAACACAACTTCTGTAGCAACCCACTTTAGGAATCTCTTCTGTCCCTCACAAACTGTATTTCACTAAATGTTTCCTACTCTTAACCTCAGTTCGTTGAAATTTATTCTTCAATTTTGGGGAACAGGAACTTGGCATATCTGACATCTACTCGACTGGGAAGTATATTTTATCTATATAAGTGCTAATTACAATAGGATTTCAAGATACTATTTATCACTTAGGGTGCTACGTAGGTCTGGACATTGCATGTGTATCTTTAATCTTGGATTTCTTCAGATGCATTTGCAGCCACAAGTCTGATTTCTTTATTTTTTGTGCTGGCTTACTTGAGAGCCCAGTCTGTACCTGACTGTATATTAATTGCTATCTAACACAGCTTTTTAATCATATTCAGCATTCTAATGTAGACTCTAAGAAGAACCATGCTGGTGTCCTGAAGTTAGTTTTCATTTTTAGAATTATGATATTTTATCATAGCCTTCCATTTTTATTTCTTCTACTCTCCTTCATTTACTCCTCCAAGACTCTGATACCTTATTAAGAAGCCTCCACAGTATGTCTTCTTGTAACTTCTTAAGGCTGAGTAAAAGCGTTGATGCTTTCTAGCCACAGGACATAAATCTTATCCTAACAGGTGAAAAGGAAACAAAGAATGATGGTGTTATGTTTGATGGAGGGTCATCTTTGATAGTCTGGAAATTAAGACATTAGTAAACCATGGACATTTAAGGTTTATTTTATAACCTGTTGATAAAGTCCGGAGTCACAAATAAACAGTAGAATATTGATGAATAGTGGCCTCAACACCGGTGAAAGTGGGTAGAACATGGCATAAATGTTTTATCTTTAATATTAACCTCTCTATTCTGATATATTTACACACATATAACAAATGCAATTTATGAGCATAAATATTCCATCCTTGTTTCATCAAGAAATTCAATATTGGCCAGGGATGATGCAACTTCACTATAATTTCAACACCTGAGAGGCTGAGGCAGGGGGATCAGTATGAGTTCAAGGTCAACCTGAACTAAATAATAATGAAATAGGGGAAATGAATGTAACTTCTTACCATCTGGAGGTCAGATATGTCAAGTTTGTGTTCCTCAAAACTGAAGAGTAAATTCCAAATGATGTAGGAAAAAGAAACTCCCAAACTACGAGGTGTCTAAAAGGCTGAGTTCATGTTCTCTAAAACTGAAATATGAATTCTAGGAACAATTCAACGTAAGAATAAAAAGAATTTATAGAATGAAAAATATTGTGTCTGAGAGAGACAGAAGAGGTCCCAAAATGTGTGTTACTGCTAACATCATTTGCTCAATAAACAGGGTATTTACTGAGCAAAGCCATGAGGTGAGGTGGGTTCCAAGCAGGAAAGTACTATAATCAATCAACAAAATTACAGATGTAGTCATTTAGTGTAGTCCACTGATGCAATGGAAATGAATTGTGGGATAGTTGTGAGGTGGGATAATACTATCATCAACCGATAAGATTTCAACAAGCAGAGTTGCCTAAGTAATATTCATTATATAGGAATCAAATTGAGAAGCAAGTAATGCATCAAGTTGCACGTGGACAGACAAGTTCTTTCCTGGAAGAGGTAGGTTAAGGAGGTTTGGCCCTCCACCCCAAGGTGTTGAAGTCTAATTTAGGATACCAATCACTGCTGTTCTTCCCTGGGGAAATATGTGGGTGAATAGCACCCCTTTAACTGAAAGAGTAAACATGCCCCAAAATATACAATAGATTTTATTAAATGGGAAGAAATTGTTTGAAATTAAAAAGGAACTAGGATGGGGGAAGGGATAAGAAAGAAAGGGAAAAATATAAGATAGTTATACAGCAAGTTTCTCTTGGTTCTCTGACAGGAACCCTTTGTGCTAATATCATTTGTGGAGAATTTCTGATGCCAGTATTTTCTTGTTCTCTGTATAACTGCCTTAAATATAATAATATGAAAAGCATTAAATATTGTTATTATCCTACTTTAATGTTATGAAAATTTTTTCATAAAATGAATTTTTGAAAGATTACACTTTAACTGCTTAGGTAATATTGAGATATTGGGGAAGCCGGCCATATACCAAGTGTGCTTGGAAAGAACAAGTACCCTGGTCGGAACAGATGAGTCAGGAGGTCTGGGTAATCCACCAGTGAGAATGACATTAATTTATTATTTATCTCTGGGGTAGGCATGTAGGCTTGATAATTTGTCTTTATCTTGAGGCCTTGTCTCTAACAGATATGCTTCCAGCCACAGTTGTAATATGTTTTCATCCTCTGTATTGACTTCCCCTGGGGCCTATCCCTGTCTGACTGCCTATAACATTTTTTCTAGCTTAAGTGTCTGTAATACTCTCCTCTCTGAATGCCATGAGACAAGGGACAATGTTCTTTCTAATTTTGGCCAAAGAAAGTTGTAATTGTGATCAGTAATCAGAGATATCCTACTGATGATCTATCTGAAAGCCCTTGATAGACTCCCAGGTATTCTTGTCTTGCGTAGGTATATATCTTTAAGTATTAAGGAAACAAAACCAAAGAACAAGTAAGTATGCATGCATGGACCACATAAAAATATCAACAAGATAATTATGAATATAAACAAAAGTTTCCAATTACTGGAAGAACCAATAATAGCCTCAGACAAAAAGGATAAGGTACAAGAAATTTAAGACTCTACCATGGCACTGACCTGTTATTTAATATCTTGAACAGCCATTAGTACATTTGGAGGAAGACCAAGAATGCATATTCAGCCATCGGCTTTTGCAGTTATGAGTACTCCATTGTGCTGGATTTAAATGTCTTAATGCCATCTAAATTTGGAGGAAAATTTGTCCCCTTAATTTCACTTTTTCATTTAGGAGAGGGAGAGAGAGATCAGACAAGGTATTCTTTAAAGCTTGTTGAGTAGTTAGCCAAGAGATCAATATGTTGCATAATATTCTCTAATACTAAGGAAAAGACAAAGATACAAGCTAAATGCTTATAACCATCAAAACACATTTCCTAGACCATTGATGTCCTAGACTCAACTGATGATGGGGTCAATTTGTAGGTCAGTTGATATTGTTGGCACTCTTGTCTTGTGAAAACCATGCAAGTGCCAGCATGCATCTTCTATTCATTCAGGTAGGGTCCAGAACCACAAATTGTTTCACCAAAGAACAATGCCATTTCTGGCCTCCCATCTAATTCCAGGATGATTGAACCAGTTTTTGACCCATAAAGTTATGATGTGTATATACTGTTTGGGGAGTGTTTATCCAAAGCAGTTGATAGAGCTATGCCAATGAGACTTTTAAGTCCTCTATGGTTTCATAGGAGTCTGAAGATGGTTGCTTATACTCAGCAACTGTCTCTGGTTGTGAGGTATTGAGTCGATGATAGAGTTGACAGGATAATAATATATGGTCCTTCCTAAGTTGCTCCTAGGAAAGGAGATGATAGGGGAAGGGATTTTACTAGTACTAAATCTCCAAGGTGAAATATGGAATTTATATTTTCTTTAGGTTCAGTTCCCATTAGCTTTGAAGAGTCTGTAGGAATTTAGTCAGTGAGGTGACTTCTTTTAGTGAGGCATCTGTTTATCTATTGAAGAGAAAAATCATTACTGAGGAAAAGGTGTCCATAAAGCATTACAAATGGACTGAGACCTAAGATTTGATGTGTATTTCTTATTTTGACTGAACCACTTTGAAAAGATGTATCTTTAGGGTCACATTTATATTTTTTGCCTTTACTGATCATTGTAACTACCATACTCAATGAAGCTGACAGAGAATGCTCAGTATCTTTAGAGGCACCCCATGTAACTGTTTCTTTAAAAGGAGGCCATTATCATTTTATAAACTCTTAAGTAGTCCCAATCTGGGGATGATTTCTGAGACCAAGACCTTTATCCTTTCTTGTGCTTTTTCTGTTTTATAGGGAAAAGCATCAACTCAGTTCATGAAACTATCTTCCCAGACCAGTAGATACTGGAGCCCCTTACTCTTTGGCATATGAGTAAAATGAAATCACCAGTCTTCTCCAGGATATTTATCATGTGTCTAAATACCTGGAGGGGCTAGGATCCAGTTTAGAATTTTTTTTAGAGCCCACATGTGTTACGTATCTGATACACTGTTTGAAAAAGTTTCTTTTCAATGAATTACTTTGATGCCATCAGATGGGTCTTGTCTCTCCTCAAATGAAAGGTTTGATGTAAAGATTTGATAATTTTTCATTCACTATTAGCAAGAAGGAACAATTCACAATCATCTGATCGTAATTATCTCGATTGAAGAAACTGGCACCCATAGAAGAAAGTCTATTCAACTTATGACTGAGAATATTTGGGTTGAAAATGATCAGGTTATGAGTCCCAAATCAAAGGGATCTCAAGGGGGTTCCTTAAGCAGCTTTTTTGCAGCTCTGACAGTCAGTTACCTTGAGATATTATAGGAACTCCTTTTTGGTTTTGTGTATGGTGAATTACTGTCGATTTGGAGAGTATATGATGGATGGTAAAAGTTTATCTAAGTGCTTATGATACTTTACGGGAAATCCATTGGTTTTCAATTTCTTTCTCACCATATGGGTACATGGGCATGCAACAGTGAGAAAGCATACTTTGAATCAGTAATAATATTGACTTCCTGTCCTGCATTATAAATGTCCTGCATTATAAAGCCCTGGTCAGAGTTATGAGATCTTGTAGTTAAGAGTTAGTCCCAGAGGCAAATGAGGAATGATCATGACTCTGATATAGAGCCACTACTGCATACCTTCTCTTTCTTGTCCCACTTTTCTATGAAAGAACTGGTATCACAGAGTAGGGTCAAATCAGCTTCAAAAGCCTTATGTCTAATATGTATTCCTTTGCTGTGCAAATGTAGAGAATTACACAATAGTCAAAGGCTCCCTTTGGACGAAAAATGTTTTGTCACACTGTGATGTGTATATAGAGTGAGATCTTTGCCTAAAGTCAGCTTGGAAGTCTATGGTACCATAGAGCTATGGCACCCCTTTGTTACAAAGTCTAATTCATGACTCACTTATCCTACAAATCTTGAGCAGGTCTTCTACCCTGTTTAAGTATTCCCAAAGCCAAGCCCACCTTTTATCAACATTTAAATCGAAATGGTATCTTGTCAATAGGCTCAGTACTAGGCATTTAGAAGCACTTAAGTAAACTTCTGGAATGTAGTCTGAAAATCAGGTTCCTAGATTAAAATATAAGTATCTTCCTTTTGATCCTCTGTTAAAAACTCATAGAGGTGTCATGTAATGTCATCATACCCAGCTATACAAAGATAACAAAAGTCTATAATTTCTAGGAATCCACTTAGTTATTTTAGAGTCTTGGGGTGCAGTAAGGAACTTCATGTTCTTTAGATATGAAAAGACCCAAATATTTTACCTAAAAACTTCAAAGTTGTTCCATCGACCCAGAGACTATATTCCCTGTCTGCTAGAAAATTTAGCAGAGCACAAGTGCCTTGCCTAGAGAGCTCTTCAGAGGAGGCAAAGAAGACTATAACATCTACATATTGCAGGATTGTAACTTTGGACCCTACCAAACATGTCAAATCATGGGAAAGCAATTTCTCAAAAAAGATGAGGACTGTCTCTGAAGCTTTGAGCAATCACAGTCTAAGTAGGTTGAGAGTCCTGATCACGAGGATTTTCAAAGGCAGAAAGAAACTGGAAATTTACTTGTAAAGCAATACTAAAGAAGACATCCTTTAAATCTAACATTGAAAACTAACTGGCATCTTCTGGTATCTGAGAAAGGAGAGAGTGTAAGTTAGGTATCGCGAGATAAACTAGTGCTATGGCTCAATTACCAATCTAAGGTCTTGTATCAATCTTCATTCTCCATTAGGCTCTTGAACTTGTAAGATTGGGGTGCTGCAAGGGCTGGTTACAAGGTGTGCCCTTAAATTGTCAATTACGGCAATAATCTTCTTTTAACTGCAGGCCTCAGAGGGCATTGTCTCTGGTGAGGAAAACTAGCAGGACCTTTGAGATGTATTTCCACTGTGACAGCTCTTGTTGCTCTTCCCACTCTACTTTTAGTTGTCTATACCTCAGGATTTATTTTTGTTTCCATAAGAAGAACCGATATACCAGTCCTGGGTACATTCATATTACTGCAAGATATGATAACTCTCCTTCAGAAGGGAATTGTACTTTTAGGCATCCTTAAAAAGAAATCGGTGAAGAAAAAACGGTCCCAGTTACAGCCGAAGAGTTATGAAAAATAGAGAGTTATTCCCTCTCCAGTTACTGAAGGATCTGTCAGAAGCATATTGAACAAATTTTCTCTGGCTGCATACATGTAGATAATTACCTGTTGCAGTCATGTCTTTCAGTCTCAGTTTCCCTCTTTTCTGGTAAAAAGGTGCAGGATTTATGGAGAAACATGCTTTTATTTGAATCTAGAAGTAAAAGCTGGGTTTGAGAAGCTGATTGTCTAATGGACATAGGCTCCCTTTGGAAGAAAGAAGGCTAGCCACAGTGTGATGACTTTTGTTGAATTATGATGGTTGAAGCAAGGCCAGGTTTGAAAATAAAGACCAAGAGCAACTCACCAGTGTTCAGCAGTAGGCTGGTTTCCATTTACTCCATTGTCATGATTACCTGGGTCACCTCCAAGGAGATAACAGTCTGGATAAAAGAAGAAGGTAGAGAATTCTCAAACCCTTTCTGTCCCAATGGAACAGCAAGTGTAAAGAGATCAGTTAAGAACGTCCAAGGAAATCCTGTTCTCCAAGTCTTAAGAATCACTGCTGACCTATTGCCTTCTACTGGCAGATGGAATCCCATGATGTATTAATAGGCATGTATATTTTCTGAATATAAGATAGATTTCCTAAAAAGACATATTTTACAGTGTTCCAGAATACAAATGCAAAACACTTCCCAAGACCCTGCACATGGAGCCAGTGAGAGTGCTTTCTTCAGTTCTTCAAGAGCTCAAACAGGTATTTGGAGGAAAGGCCTAGGCTTGGTGCCAGTCTGAGAAGTGGGAGATAAAAAAGATGGCTACTATTGTGCTCAGAGCCACTGTGTTTTTGCATGGAGGTTCACTCTGACCTCCAGGCTACTTCTTTTCCTAATCAACTGACCCAAATCCACTCTTCAGAGCATGTTTTATTTTTCTTTAGGTAAATAAATGGATATCTTTCATTCTTATTTTTCCCAACTTTTTGTTTAAAACATGAACCTAGGAAACACTTCCAGAAAGAGAACCTAGGAACCTAGGACTGGTAAAATTTTGAAGATATTTTTACCTCCAAATAATTTTATAAAAAAACTTGTAAGTCTAAACCCAAAAGCCCCAATAATAATTATTATTATTTTGTCTGTTTCTTCTTGTGCACAGGTAACTGCTTTAGTGTATCTTCCACACATCTAGGATGGTGTATGTATCATTGAGAAAACGGAAGACAGAACGACTTCATTTCTTTTCATTAAGCATAACAATTTGCTTAAACCTATGTGACATATTTGTAACTGTTCTCCACAAATTGCAATTCTTGAATAAGCAGCATTTCTATTGCCAGAAGATGAAAAAAATCAGAATGTCAAACCTTGGCTCTGATTCACTTCTCAGAATCTGCATTTTAAGGGGGAAATTCATTATGAACATAAATCCCAGGAAATTCATATGAACATAAATTTTAAGAAGCATAGGTATTTTAAAAACAAATACTTTCACTGAAATTTTATTAAACCTTTAATGAACATTTTATTGATATTTTTCATTCAAATTTGTCTTAAGTTGTGTCTTCTGTGGGACAAAAATGACAAAACCATGCAGAAAGTGTACATTGTCAGCTTCACAATATTTCAAGATACCTCCAGGAATACACAATGGCTGGCACAAAATCTTCTGAAATGTCTTCAACTACATGTCTAGCAGTTGGTGCTGCTTATTAGCTAAAAAATGGTTTCAAAACCATTATATCTTGGTTCCCTTAACAGTTCATACTTTAGCTGACATTTCTAAGATACAGCACCAAATTTCACACTTTTTTTTTTTTTTTTTTTTACAGATTCTTCCCACTGAGAACCTCAGAGGGTAAAAGGTATTTTACACTTTCTTTATGGAAATATCTGTCTGGTTGACTGAGATCCTTCGATATCATTTCCTTTTCTACATGACCACACATTGACAATACTGGAAAACTCTTACATAACAAAATTCCTCTAACATAATCTAAATGTCAGTTTATTTGTATTTAATTAGCTTATGCATAAGGCATCTTGCTAGGAGAAGAGCCTGAGACAGAGTTATATAACCAGCCACACTGATAATAATTAAAATAAAAATAGATTATGAGGTAGGACTTTGGATAGGAATATGGAATGCAGTCACCCTGTTTACTAAATAGAGTTGCAGTGTCTCCTTACTAAGCTCCTGTGGTTGGTTGGTTTGGGTGTTTTTATCTTTTTGAGCCAGGATTTTGCTGTGCAGTTCAGGCTGATCTGCAGCTCAGTGTGTAGCTCAGGTTACTCTCAAACTTGTTGCAGTCTTCTTGCTTCAGCTTTCCAAGTGGTGACATTAAACCAGCCTAAGCTCTTGAGTTTCAAGGAATTTAAAGTACAATGAATTTTTCAGACAACATAGAATTCAGTGCACTTCTTCCTAATGGGAAGAATTTCTCTGCTCTATTAAATTTTGATTTTGAGAAACTTAAATACAAAATAAATAGCTTTTTTCTCTAAATTTCCAGATTCCTTTCAATTGTACATTTTGAAGAAGGGGGTTAGGGAGCCTGAGTTCATAAATCCATGGTGCAGCCTGTGATAGATGGCCATTAAACAGCTGAGGAATTCCTATGCTCTGCTTATGATTAGTTATGATTTGTTCTGGATTCAGGGGACAGGTGACACCCACTGGGTCCACTTATGGAAATTCAGGAGATGTTTTGCTTATTCTCAATAAAACTCTTCTTACTTCTTCCTTTCACAAGGAAGTTCACAACTTCTTTCCCTAAAGTTATGAGAACATTAGCTTCATACATATAGGAAAAATTGGGCCCTTGTGCCTTTAATAAGTCTCCTGAAAGACTTCTCAGTATTTACTTGGTCAGTTCCTAAGCAAACCCACTATATGTTTTCTCTTGTTTTTTTTTTTTTTTTTGTTGTTGTTTGTTTGTTTTTTAATATCTTTTTATCATTGCATACAACTATAAAGACCTTTTTGTTCAGTTTGCTGTATGTACAGTAAATCTTCCTATCAAATATTTGACTAAGAACCACCATTTTATTATGAATATTAACTCAATATGTCAAAAGTGTTAAGGGTTAGTATTGAATCAGTGTACAATTTCCTGGATATTAATGAATTTAAACATTGGGAAAAATAGTTTAACACACTTTGGGTATTCCTATAAGATCTTAAAATAGCATAAACTTAGATCTTATATGTCTGAAATAGATGATGTGGTGTTTTGTAGAGGAAAACAGGATGAAACAGAATCCTTCTTCTTCATAACTCAAAGAAGATATTCAAAAATTTTTCTCTAGACAAGTGTTTACTCTAGTAGAAATATTTTTCTGTATGAGTCAAAATGTGCTATGATGTAGCCAGTTCCACTAGAATTAAATACTTAGATTTGATTAAAAAATGGTCTCAGTAAAATAAGATTATAAAATATAAGAACATAATATATATTTTTGACTACAATTGTGTTACCATTTGTGTCTGGATGTTCCTTCATGTCTCATTCAGTCAGGCCTGCAGACATTTTGGAGGTAGCTGAATCTAGAGTTTGTGATTGATTCATAATGAAAAGCTGGATTTAAGGATGCTAGGACAAAGGCTGTGTGATTGCTGGATCAATACACTGATATGATGGACACTGCCCTCATTCCAGCAGTCTGGATAAAATAAAGGGGGCGGGGCACAGATGAGAAGAAGCTTGTTTTCTCTTTTTACTCTCCCTGATTGCTTTTTTACTTTCCATTACCATGAACTGTTACCATTTTGGTATTGCCACTCTGTCTTGGAGCTAGACAATTATGAACTGAAACCTCTACAAACTCTGAGCGAAATAGACCATTCCTCCTTTAATTTTGTGTGTCTGATATTTTGTCCCAGCAATAAGAAAAATAATTAAGATAAGCTGAATTTTCTTAAAAATTATAGAGGAATTATTGTTTCTTGTATTCTCTCTTGCAACATTTAAATCTAGTGGGTAACTTAATTATATTAAATATGATTATAATGTATAATATTCACTTATTTTCACTAAGAATGGAGTTTCTGATCTATTCTGTGATTTCATGACCAACAGATAAAATCAATTTTGTTTCAAATGAGATATTTTTCAGTGTAGTCTTCATTTATTCATCCTTATAAAAGAACTTAGATATTAATAGTTGTTTGTGAGTGGCATGTACTGATAATCACCCTTTGACAGACCATTTAAATGAGGTACATATATTACAAAAGAATAATTGAGATATCTCTAGTCTTTTCTCAGTAAAATAGATTACTATATATGTACATTGTAAATATTTATTGGAAGGCCTACTTCTGATATATTAGTTTCAATTTAATTATAAGATAATCCTGAGGTAAACAACTATTGTAATGTAAAAATTATACATATCTCCAAAAATACTGGTTGCAAGGAGTATCATAAAACATGAAGAAAAGTTCTCTAGAGAGAGAAGATAGAGGATCCCATTTCCAGATGCCACTAAATTCGATGTAAGACTTACTAAAAATCCAAGAAATTGAACTATTTCAAGGAAAGCTTAAAAGGATAAGTTTGCTCATATTTCTCACAAGCTTCTCTGTTTTTCTTTTAGTTTCCTATGTTTTCACCCATTAAGCCTGTAACTACCATTAAATTCTCAAACTTACGTGGCAGTCACATTTCTAGCAGTTGCAGAATGCTGTGTGTACCATAATAATGTTGCCCACTGTCATACTTCATCAAAAGTCATAATCTCATCAGTGCCTTTGATTTCATAAAGGCACTCACATTATGAGGCAGAAAATGCAGACCCTTTGATACACTTAGTTTGAATAGTCTCCAGTAGACATTGGCTGTGATAGCAGTGAAAAATACTTCATATACGCATAAAAGAATTTTCAGCCATCCATTTCCTCCCTAATTGCTCCTTATTAGCACATGAATATTCTAGAAATTTTTTCATGTATGCTCTGAATCTCTTGCCTATCAATGAAATTGTTTTCCTTCTTCATCAAGTGTGTTAGCTGCTAATTTTCATCTTCACTACTCAGGATGATTTGAGATACAGTCCCCCATGTCTCTATTCTGTCCTCCAGTGTGTTAGTAATACCTTCAACTTTTCATATTGATTGCTGTTATTTTTCATTATGCAGGTAAATGGAAGATTGTTATTCATTGCTTCTCACATCTTGCAGCCATTTAGTTGATAATTTTTAATATTTCTCTTCTATGTAAAAGTGAGGAAGAAATTTGAGACTCAGTATCCTTCCGTATTGAAAATAATCTTTTTTAAATTCTGAAGCTGATCAGTTAATATTCTTTTTGATTATTCATTTTTATTCTCTGTTTCATCAGTTTGTATTGTTTCTCATCAATTTCTTTAAGCATAGTTAAAAATTGAACTCTAGTATTTTGGTCCCCTAATTGTTCCAGTTACTAGCAGAATTATATGAAACTTATGCCAACCCTCTGGAAAACCACTGTAAAACTGTTAAATATGAGTCACTACTAACACCTCAATTTGTCAATGATAAACTTGTTCTAATATAAAATATATTTCCATATAACATATTATGTATAATATTTTATATAATAAACTGGAATTGAGAAATTTTTATTAAATCATCTCTGCGTGGATATTCCAAACTGGCTTAACATCAGAATTCCTCTTGCTGATTTTCTTGCACAATTATCACATGCTACCTCCAAGCGATTAATTATTAGTAGGACTAATCATAAAAAAAATCACATGAAATACAAGGGCAGGACATATAGCCAACCTCAGCAATAACAAAAATGATAACCAGAAAGCCATTCAGACACAGAAAGAAGTCATTCCCATTCCTTTTTCGGATATTTCAAGGTCTATTATTTCTTCTCTGTATTAGTATTTTGTTTATTTTTATTTTTCACCTGGATCCCACAGAAATAAGCTCTCATTCCCCAAGTTTTCCATTTTTGCTCACCCAGTACAACAAAGTAATTACTTGAAACCTTACACTTTCATTTTAATTTTGAAATAGCAAACATTGAGCTGACCTATGTAAGATATGCACCAATATTATTATCAGAATGGCAATGAACATTATCATAGGTTTGTGCTATTTTATGCACTATTTAAATGTGTGTTACTAACAGTGCTATGTAAACCGTTTGTTGATTTCCTTTTAAAATTATACTACTTAAAAGACATCAGATAGTATGACTCCACTTTCAAATTTCATAAATGAGCATAGTTATTTATTTTAATGGGTTATTACTTGTTTACAACATTAAGTTATTTATGGTATAGGTTTATATATGGAAGAAACCATGCATTTTTGAATTAATGACACCTGTTACCACATCCAGGGGAGATGTTACAATGAACAGAAGATAACAGACTATAACAATGCTAGCCACTAGGGGCAGCAGATTCCAAATGCCTACCTTCTGTGGGGTGCAGGGTGATGGAACAGAAAAGAAATACCTGGTTTATATAAGCACTAATGGAACAGTGCTGTGCCATCTAGAGAAGAGCAAGAGCAAAATCAGCTTCAAGGATCAACATATATTTTCACAGAAATGATCCACATGCACACCTCTTGTGGTCCAAATGAAGAGTAACATTCCTTCTCTACCAGGTGTGCATGTGGTAGTAGAACTGGCCATAGTCTTTGTGATATAAATGCTAGAAGGAGTGCAAAGAAGTATTTACTGGGTCCAAAGAATAAAGTATGGTCCAAAGAATAAAGAGTATAATATACTCAGCACAACCTATGTAGATTCTGTATTGACACATAAGGAAATGTTTCAGGTGCACAGTACATTTTTTTGAGACCAATAAAATATCAGCAAGATGTGCAAATCTCTTGCTTTTTTTTTTCCCAGAATACTTCTAACAATGCTTCTGATAATGTCAGTTTTGATGTATTTTTCTGCTTTATGCTGAAAACTTGATTCAAAAATGTTCTCCCCTTAATTTTAGAAATACTTGTGAATTCAAAATTAACATCAAAATATCAATATTGATAGTGTGTATTAGGATCACTACAGATTACAAGTATAGATAGTTTGGGGTAATTTTTAAGTTAAGTTAAATTTATAATTCAGTTTCAGCATATCCAAACATCGTATTTGCTTTGCTAATAGATTTATATAGTTTATTCTATGTATGTGATTCTGTCCTTTCATAATTTGAGATTAAAGCAGACTGCTTTTTTGGAATTAATGCAATTTAATTTACTTGTGTAAAAATGAATAAAATCAATTCATACTTTATTATAACAAGGTACAACAAAATTGGTAGAGAAAATTAAGAAATAAGCAAAACAAAGGAAAATACATTTATTCAACATACAAGAATGTGAGATTTATCTTAATATGCATTCTTGTTATCATTTAACATATACCATTTTATGTTATTTATGATCATTTTATCATTTTAAAGGTATATTGCATGAATGTTAAGATAACAAAAGTATAGTAAATTTATTTAATATCTATCAAGAAACTCTATTGAAAATTTATTGCAGTTATTATCTCACAAATATAGAAAGCAAGTTTTTTTTTTTTTACTCATTTGAGAAATAAACCCAGGCCATTCTTTCTAAAATACAGATGTGCCTGTACCCATGAAAAATAAAGACCTCCATTTCATCAAAAGACCGATTAAAAAAAATTACACATGCACAAACACATACGTGTATATGTATATGTGTATTTGTAGTTTGGTTTTGTTTTATTACTCTTTTCAAATGCTCAGATTTATAGCATGGTGATCAGGCAGTTATGAGGTTGTTTCCATGGCTGTACTAACCTCTTGGTTGGCCAACTTTAGAACTCACAAAGCCATTCGCCAACAATAATATTTAATCCAGGGATGCTCTCTGAGTATTCAAGATTCTACCCCTCAGTCAAGTCCCTATAATTTTCTAATCCTGTGCGCTTCCTCTGGTACTATCTTGAGTAGGTAGTTTCTTGTTTGGCCACTTTCAAAAAAAAAAAAAAAAAAAAAAAAAAAAAAAAAAAGCTTTTTTTTCCTCATAAAGATCTAAATGCCAAGACTTTTTTTTTTAAATGTGTTTTAAAGTAAAAGCAAATATAAAGTAGTTTATAGATAAGATAGGAATCAAGGATATTTTATCTTCCAATTATGACTTTTTATTTACATGGCAATATTTATTAAAACTTTTTACAGAAGTATGTTAGACACATTTGGAACTGTAATTTGCTGACCTCATTTTGTTAGGTGGGAGTTTGGTATGATACAATGTCATGTTTCTTTGTAAAAGTTTTTAATTTTCATTCTCAATTTATGTTGTCTGAAAAGTCAATTAGTATGACTCAAATGTGTAACAAAGTACTCATGTTAGATTGTTTACACAACAACATCAAAAAAAAAAAAAAACACTTTGTACTATAAGCCACCTCTCTAAGAAAGCTCAAACTCCACCAAATTACTGGGAATTCCAATGCTACTTCCTTTTATTTGTATTTATTGTCAGTTTGTAGATATATGGGTGTAGCATTTCCTAAAACTGTAATGAGACTATTTTTAAGACTGAGGATAAAGTTCACCAAAGCCTTCCAACTGACTAAGCTTCACATTTGAATATAATTTGCTCTGTGCTTACAGCTACAGTGTCACATTTCTGGTACTAGTTACCTCCTTAACCTTATTTTTCTATTCTTCATGAGGTACAGGAAAGAAGTAGATGATAATTTAAAATAATTTTTAAAATCTATTTTTGTGCACTCCATGACAAAATTTTGTTGGAGTGGAAAGAATAAATTAGGGAAAAAAGTAAAATTCTTGGTGACTAGGAAAGATACAAAAAGATCGTTCAGATTGATAATTAACAACACATACCATATTTCCTCAAAAGTAAGACAGGGTCTTATATTCATTTTTACCTTAAAATACGTAGTAGGACTTACTTATCAGGGAATGAATTGTTTTTTCATATACAAAATTCTACCTTTATTCATGCACAATTTGCATTTATTCTTCTACAAAAAATCTATATTTATTCAGATGCAATAATGTCATCTTCTTCTAAAATATCTTTACAACTCTTCAAATCCAAAATTGTGACTTGAATTTCTTGCAACTCTATTTCCTATAGACCCATAGAACTCATTCTCACGTGTGCAGGAATAACACTGTCCTTAAATGAGCCATTCTCACGTGTGCAGGCATAACACTGTCCTTAAATGAGCACTTCTTGTCTGTGTAGCCTGCTTGTAGTGCACTGACAGCACAGTTGTCTATGATTTTATGCTATCCATTTTTATCCAGGTGAGGACTTCGTGGAGGATATACTTCTCAATGTTTCCACTAAATCATGTGATAATTGTAGAAGTACAAAAGAGGAATAGCAACAAAAATGCAAGCTAGGGAATGAAGGTCCACACAAAATGACAAAAGGTTGTAGTCACCAAAATTCAGAATTAAAAAAAAAAAAAAAGTTGCTTCAGGGCATTAAGTATATCTGTTACAACATATGATATAATGAATTATGAAGATCCATATTAATCAAAACCATATACATTCATTATCAAGTGCACCCATTATTTGTACATTGTGTCTGTACTCCAATTGGTCATTCGGCAATAAGTCTCGGGTTCATCTGGTTACATAGTATTTACCTCTTGTCCAAAAGTATTTGCTTGGATATTTATAAATTCTTAATTATTAATTTTAGAAATTAATGTCAATATTATTATTTACTTTTATTGAATTATGTATTTATGTTTTTATAATTCAGTATATCATTTATTGCAATAAAATACTAAATCTATGTGATTGGCTCACAATTTTAACCAGGGCTTGTTTTGTGATACAGCTTATATTGCAAGCATCCTGAGAAATAATGCTGGAACTTATTTTGCTGATAGGTCTTATACTAAAGGAAATACAGCAATATTGCATTATCAGTAGAAACAAAGACATTTCAGGACAAAAATATATGGTCTAAATATGAAAGACGAATCATACATAAAAGAAATCTCAGCTTTAACAAAGCTTGTTATGGCACATCTGTGGCACAAAAGCATAGAATCATTCATTTGAGAGTAAATCTCTTCCTGGACAGTGGACATTTTAATTAGCAAGTTTGTAGAGTTATAGAGCTGATAGATCAGTCACAGACTGGGTTATTCCCCTCAGTATTATCCTTTGACCATTAAATAAATGCACTCTACCTTTGCATTAATAAGTGTTCTGCTGCTGGGGAAGCGAAACAAGCCTTTGATTTTGGAATTATTATTCACAGTTTATTGGAGGTGATATTTAAAAAAAAATTAAATAGGTAGCTTATAGTATATATAAATTGTGAAAGAAAATAAAAGATATAAGAAACGAGAAAATAGCATATTTAATAAAAGATGGGGGGATATGTATAGTGTTTGTGTTATGCACACTGTTTCCTTTACAGTTATTTTTATTAGTTTATAGCTTTGGAAGCATATTTAGCTTATAGTTGCACTACATAAAAATTACATTCATTATGGCGAGTTGGTACATGTATATAACACATTTTAATTATGTTTATGGTTCTATCACTCCCTTTCATCTCCTCTGCCTGTATCTCTTGGTCCCATTCCCATTTGCAAAAAATCTATCTTCCTGTGTGTTTTTTTATCCCTTTTACTTTGCTTTTTAATTATTTATGCCATCAATTTCTCAAGTAGGAGAAACCATGTGACATTTAAACTTGTGTGTCATATTTATTTTGCTTAAAGTTATCCACTCAAGGTATATCTATTTTCTTATTCCACTTAGTTTAGTGGCACATTTTCTTAAACCATTCATGTATTGAAATACATATAGGACACTTTCAAGATTCAGTTATTATGAGTTGTGTTGCTATATTTATAGTAGGCAGGAATCATTTTACTGTGATGCCTTTGGAGAAGATAACTCTGGGGAAAATATGCAGAAAAAAATACTTTTTTTTTTTTTCTGAGTAATCTTCATGCTGAATTCCGTATTAGTGTTACTAGACTATGTTCACAGCAGCAACACAGAAAGGCTCTTTTATCCTTGTAGTATCACCAGAATTTATTATTTGGCTTCTTAAAGTAGCTGTTCTCCCTCGAGTAAGGTGAAATCTCAGTATTCTCTTAATTTATCTGATACTGAACCAGTTTTTCACTGACCATTCATATTTATTCTAAGAAGTGCCTGTTTATATTTGTTGCCCACTTTTTGATTGGACCTTTCATTGCGGTGGTCTAATTTTTTCTTTAAAAATTATATATTTCAGATATTAGTACTCTCTAAGATAGCTAGCAAAATTCATTTCCCATATGAAGACGGTCTCCTTATTCTGCTGGTTGTTTTCATTGCAATGCAGGAGATTTTCAGTTTGATAAGATCCCATTTGTTTATTCCTGATGTTATTGCCTGTGCAACTGGGGTTCTGCTCAGAATGCCCTTGCTTGTGCATATCTTTAAGAGTTTTATCTCTTTTATCTACCAGTGGGTTCTTTCTGTTTTAACATTTAGACCTTTGATCCATTTTTATTTTATTTTAGAATTTTATGAGATAAATGTAAATTAATACATATATAGCAATGTATATAAATACATATCAAAATATATAGATATAACTTCTGGATGATACTTTCTAAACATTTTAAATATGTGTCTTTAATCACATAAAATACATAATCAAATAAAAATAAAGTACTTTACATATTTTTATTTAGAAATCTTCCAACTATATATCCAATTTCCTCAATTGTAAATTCTGCCTTCACATGGACACTAGAACATAAACAAAATTCAGCCAATTTCTTGCCACTTTATTTCAAAAGACATACTTTTATTTTTCAATAACTCTTTCCTTAATGCTATTTAGTATTCCATAAAATGGGTTTTATTGATAGCATTTCCACTAATATTATATACTTATGTATATATTTTCCAATGCAATAGAAGTTTTCTGTATAATTTTCCAAATTTTCTCAGAATTATTTTTTTAGAAATAATTTTACAGGAATATTGCATTTTTCTAAAATACTTTTCACAGCTTTTTTATTCCTCTACTCATTACTCAGTCCCCAAGTCACTCAAATGTTTAGTGTTTTGTCAAAACAATATCCATTTTCTTGATAATGTCTGACAATCAATTTGGGCATCTATGATGAAATATTGTAGAACTGGAAGCTTAATTGACATAAACTCATCCCACTGTCTTGGGGTTGGGAAATTGGCAATCTGAGTGGCAAAATAGTTAACTCATTTTGAGGAGCCTCCTCCTCTTTGTTCTTAGCTACCTTTTGATTGTATGTTTGCATGCAGAGAAACAGAGGTGTAGACTCTTTCTCTTCCTCTAAGGTTACTAATCCAATTATGAGAGATCCACTCTTATGCCTTAACAAGACTGATTACCTCCCAAAGTGCTCACCTCTTAAAGTCATCTCCTTGGAGTTACACAATGAATTTGGGTGGGGAGGACAATGATGGAATCCATAATATTACAAACAAGAGTTTATGTACTTCTTTCTTCAGTGGTTTTTAAATGGAACCGACACAACTCTATTCTAGCTAATTAAAGCAAGGGATGCTTTAATTGGAAAGATTAAGACAGGTCAAAGAAACAATTAACAAACCAGATTCCAAATGATTTACAATAAATTATTCCCAAAGCACCTTGGTTGAGAAGACAGAACATTCTAGAGGGTAACAATGGTGAGAAGGGCTTTGGCAAAGTGAAAGTTTCCAGAAGAAAGAAAAGGCAACGTCTAGCAGTCAAACATGAAATTATTCACTATCAATATCATTCTTCCTTTATTTTTATAGCATTATATTACCAAAATCATATAGCAATTTAAGATTTACATTGTATCTACACAAACTTTCCATAAAAAATGAAGTGTAGTTGTGTGAAAAATTACCTTTCATACTCATTCAAATCATATTTGAATAGCTCCAAGGGCTCCCCAAGGAACAGATGATGATAAACAAAACAAGGATTGTTGAAAGTGATAGCAAGAAATACTCCAAGCACAGTTGAAGGGTTACATCAGAATTTTGCTTTCATAATGGGCTTGTTAATTCCTAGGTTTGTGATAGTAGAAGATTCAATTAAACTTCTGCCCATCTTTCTTATCTAGAAAGTAGCACTGATGTTAGCGATGGTACAGTGACTAAGACAAAGGAAAGTTTTATATGCAGTATATAATCATATATATTTATTTTACTTGCATGTATATTTTAACATGAAAATCATTCATTAAAATTTTAATAAATGATGTAATTGTAATTTATGAATTTGGGCATATGTGTTGCTCTTTCAATTTGCCTTTCATCTTTTCCAACATCTGTGTCATCTCTGTGAAACATTTTAGCCTTAAAGAAATACAGTATAGAAACACAGACTTCACTGCTTAATTTAGAAATAAGGTAACTAGGATTTAGAATAGTTATATACTTTGGGTCCTACTCATATACAGAGTGTTGAAAATAAAACTAAAGCTTATTTCTCTTATTACAGTTCTGTCCTTATCTTTCATATTTTATCTTTTCCTTTTTCAGGGAAAAGTCTGAAAGTAGCATTATAAGCTTTAGGTTGCAGAAGCCAGGCTTAGTTACTCTCTTTCCCTTAGAGAACTACTTAAACTCTATAAAACCTAGTTTCTTTTACAATTGCTTTCTCTATTTAAATTGCTATTTGATGATTGGAACAATGAGCATTTGTGGATTTACTAAGCATGGGAGGAAATCTGTTACATGCATTATGTTTCAAAGATGATTCTTTTCTTTGAATTTGATCAAAAACAACATTTTAAGTTTTTGAAATGAAGTCTACTGAAATTTAAAATCTTCTGAAGTCAGAGAGAACAATATTTAAGATTCAAATAAAATTTCTAAATCTCTGTATATTCTTCACTATTTAAAATTAGAACTATGGAAATAAAATTGTAATAAATGTGCATTAATGTTATTGCCAAAAGTATCCATTACATTTATATCATGTAGTCCAGTACACTAAGATTATAAAACTGTCTGATTTCTAACAAACATGACTTCTGTAACTATTATTTTTACTGACATATTTCGAAGAACTAAATATTATGTATATTTTAGTATGCTTTTTACATAAATTTAGAATAAAATAGGACGCACTTACATACATAGTTTAGTTATGTCATCTTTTCTCCTTTTATAATGTCATATTATTAGTCACATAAACATTATGTCAAAAGAAATCTAACTTTCTACTCTCAGAAAAAACAATTTAACATAGGTTGCAGATATAGGAATCAGTAACAGTGGTTTGTAACCAAGGATAGCTATATTAAACATCTGTATGTTGTAAAATATCTTTGGTGTTATAGTTTCATGTCAGTATACTAAAGTAGGAAAATCTTGCTGCTTTTAATATAATACTATTCCATACTCTTAATACTTTTTTACTAATCATTGTTAATCACATTATTAATCATGATATGATATTGACATATTTGGAAAACAATTTATTGTTGCTTTTATTAAAGAATTTTACCAAGTTTAAGTTTGTTTATAAAATGTAATATATTTAATGACCTATCTATACTCTGTAGAAATCAATTAAATTTTCTCTAACTTACTGAAACTATCCTATATACATTTATTATGAAATTGTTTTCCTAAGACAAAACTTTGTTTTTCAATAATGTTATGTAAAAAAAATTATAGAGAATAAAGGTCTTTTAAAAGTATGCTTTGGCTTCTGCAGGATAAAGAAATTTCATAATTTTGTAGGAAAAAGGAACATTTTGATTTAACCTGCCCAAGGCATACAATTTGCTTGATGAAACAGTACAAATGTAATATATAGCATTTGGCAAAGGGTACACTATATAAACTAATTTTTAAAAACATATAGGACAAACTAATTTTTGATTGTTTTGAATTCATTTACAGATGGTCAGCAATTTCTTGCTTTGTATTTTAAGTATAAATTATTAGGGAACAATAATTTGTTGTGTGTGGAGGCCTTAAAATGTATTTTATTTGTGAATCTGGAAAATATTTTTGATTGCTTACGTATTCTCTTTCATAAATATTTAGAAAATAAGACCCAAGATACAATTGTTTGAACTCAAGTCATCTTTGAAGAGATCAGTTACATGATTCTCGTATAATTTTTACTTGCTATTACCAACTACTTACAATTGAATAGACAGCTTCGGACATTTAAAAAGCAATTGAAATAGTGTGTCAGGTGATTATATTTCAGTGCTTATGCTTATGTAAATACATCAGTGCAATACTTCACAAGCAGAAACAAAACAACACAAAACTTCATATTCCAGTTACACTTATAAAATGTACGTAGAAAGTCCATGATATTTTGTTTGATTTTTTTTAAAGTTGTAACTAACTTTGGAAGTTAAAATTTATTTTTATGCTAATATTTTGAAGTTGTAACCATTAGGTTTTCGTATTCAAAATTGCTGATACTTTCAAGAGAGGTTGCTTCTTCTGACCCTCAAAAGTACAATTTTAAGATATTTTAAGAATGAATAATAGATCAAGTAAATAATGCACATATATGAAGTATGATCTTATAATCCTAGTGCATGCTTTTTAGAAGACTTGTGCTAATTTTTTGATAAAAAACCTTTGGGAACTTTGCTTTTCACAAATTGTTCAAATGCATTCCATTTTGTTGTGGAACTCCAAAAATGGATCACTCCTCCCATCTAATTATATTTTCAATGACTCACTTTTATAATTTCAGTGTTTAGAAAAATACATTTATGTATTCTGTGTACTCCATATATATTTAATAATCATTACTATGAAGAATATTTCCACTTCAGTATTGCTTCACAAATAATGAGTTTATCTTGCTTATATTGATTCAGTGATTTTATGAGGGTTTTTGTCTATTTCATTTGCAAAATATTTTGTGTTTGCAAGAGAAAAAACAATAAATATTAAGATACAAATTTTTAAAATAAAATAAGCATAATGATTATTACATCGCATATTGTTATCTTCAAAGTGGTTGCTCAGATTATAAGATATGGGCATGAAATTTGATCAAACAAATAAGCACAAATCTTTCTTTTCAATGGACTAATAGAATTTAGTACTATATCTAACTTAACTATTTTTCCCTTTCCCTTCCTTCTTTTCTCCTTTCCCTAACTCCAGTTATTCTTTCCCATTTTACAATATGTATTGTACAATTGGGATCTTATTTACTCTTTCAGTTTCCTACACTAGGAGATAATACCATATTTATACATGTGAGTCTCACTTTCTTCACTTATGAGTATGGACTCAACTGCAAAAATAAATTTTGAATTAACTGTTATCATAGAAAAATTTTATTTAAACAAGACCCTTGCATGTTTGTCCTGCCAGATGTAATTATATTTTGTGCTTTTTTTTCCTCTCAAGGAAGATTGTTCTTTCCTCAAAATTTACAGCATAATTCCATTATCTTGTCTATTTTAAAGAATAAAATATTTCTGTTTATCACATTCAGAGAAAGTATTGCATTATCAATGCAAAAGGACAAGGAACATATTTAATTTCCTAAGCCTGACACTACTGAGAAAAAAATTCCAATGAATATTTCTATTAGAGGAAGTTTCAAAAATCAATTTATGGAGAAATGCAGTATTAGTTTTTGGGTTTTCCTTCTTTTTCAGTATTTTGTTAAAGTTTTTCCATCAGTCAAGAAAAAATGATGGCAGATAGATAACAGCAGCTACAGAGGCTCTCTGAGATAGCTAACCTTGATTCCAAAAACAATACAGCATGAGGAGTCACAAATAGAGGAAGAAACTCCCTGCTGACCCAGGAACGAACTAGGCTGAGAGAAACCAATTAAAAATACAGTCCCAATGCTATGATTGGAACAGCTAAAGTCTCGCTGCCATCACTTGAACTTATGACTTGAATACCCTGCCACTGCTGAGACTGAATGGGCACAGACAGGATAGCATCAACTCACTAGAGATGCAAATGCTCTGTGAGTGGGAATAAGAGAACTAAATTGAGAGCAGAACTGGCTGGTAACCCTGCATCAACCTGCAGTGAGTGAGGGAAATAAAAACTCTTCCATACACAAAAGGCTCCAACAGGCAACATTCTGGGACCAGGCAGATTGGCCAGAACAAGGCCCTGCAGTGACTTCTGTCAGATATTCCCTTCTCAAGTGTTACTGGTTGGGAGCACTTGACCTGCATGACACCATGGACAGAGGCCCAATAGGCTAACCCTAACCAAGTCCCTACCCCGACAGTGCCCCTAATGCAGTGAAGCCTTCAGTGGGTTGACCTGAAGGGGCAGGCCAAACATAGCCTGCCAGGGTCTGCACTAGGACACTGCAATGGGTGGGCCACTTAGCCAGCATGCTTCAGACAAACTGAAACCAACAAAGAAAGAAACTGGGCCTCCTATATACACCTGTATGGAAGGAACAAAAATTATGAGAAGAGGAGGCAACAAGAAAGGGTCATCCCATACACATTCCTGAGAACACTGATCCAGGAAGAGGAATTGCAAAGGAGAATGAGGACATAAAACATGTAATATCAGGCATGCTACCGATAGACATAAAGTGATATCTTCGGGAACTCACAGACATGTTCAAAAGTGAAATATTTAACCAAGTAAAGAAAGATATAAATACCATAATTAAATATATGCTAAGCACCTCACCAAAAAAAAAAAAAAAAAAGATGGTAGAATGAAAGAACAAAAAAAAAAAAAAAAAGTGGGGGAGGGGGAGAATTGTTTGATGGAGAAAATAGAGAAAACAAAGAATACATGAAGCAGGTTCAAACAGATTACCAGGAAATTAAAAAGTCTAATGAATGCTGGAATAACAGCTTCGAAGAAACTAAGGATAGATTATCCAAACAGCAGGACAGGTTTTTAATGTTTTAATGTGGGAACATGAAAGCTAAAATAACAAGGAAATAAGCAGTAATGATACAAAGGCTAAAAGATGACAAGAGGATCTATAACTTAAGAATAAAGAATGTGAATGAAGAAGCAGGGGCAAAAACAAAGGAACTGCAAAGGCTATTCACAGAAATAATTAAGGAAAACTTCCCAAACATAAGAAAAGGAAAAGATACTCAGATGTATGAAGCATACAGAACTCCAGCCACCTACAATCAAAACAGAACTATACCCAGAAATATACTAAGCAATATTCAAGAATTCCAGTATAAGAACTGAATACTAAAAGCTGTCAGAGACAAGAAACAGATCACTTACAAGGGAAAACCCATCAGAATTAAGGTAGACTTCTCAGCACACACTATCAAATCTAGAAGAGCATGGGTGAAATGATCCAAGCCTTGAAAGAAAATAACCTCCAGCCAAGATTGAGATATCCTACACAACTGTCCCTAGAAATTGATGAAGAAACAAGGTGCTTCCAAGATAAAGAGGAACTGGGGGAATTCACAATCATCAATTCAACTCTACAGAAAGTACTCCTGGACATTCTAAAGAGAGAGAAAAGCACCAAGATTACAGGAACAGTGACAGAAAGGCCCCAACAGATGGAGTAAAAAGTGAAATGAAGAAGACAAACAGACAACTAATGATGGAAAAAGAACACAACAGAAATGAGGCAAAGACAATTGGATATAATTCCTAATATAGATGGCCTAGATACAGTAACTTAAGAGAGAAAAGAGAGACTGACAGGCAGAGAGGATCAAGAGGTAGGGTTCATGGAGATGCTCTTTACAGGAAATATAATTAACCTAAAGAAGAGTATATGGACCAAAATCAAATATGGGAAAACAGATCTTGATTTGATAGTGACCAGAGAGTAATAGGAGTAACTGGACCAGTATTTATGAATAGGTTGAACACAGGCTTTAATAAGTGAAGAAATACACTAGAGATCAAGTCCAGGAGTGAGAAACTTTAGAAACACTTAGGTAAATAGCAGTTTACTCCCCCAATATAAAACCGAGAGTGTTGGGGAGAACCAAAAATACACAGTATATCCTGGTGGAGTGCAAGGGGAGGAATAGTCTTTAAAAAGACAGCAGAAGATATTGCTAATAGTGTATCAGGAATTAAAACCCTTATTACACCACTCTGCTTGGCTAGAACTTGTTCCATCTCTTTTTATAAAATCACTGGATCTGAGGGCACAAACAGCTGTCCCGAATATATTAGGACATAGCACAGTGGTCATCTTTAATTTCCTATTAACTAAATTCGGATCCCTGTATGATTTATACTATTGGATTATGACTGATTTTAGTTAAATCTGATTTGTTTGTTTGCTGCTTATTACTGACATTTTATTCAAAACTGTTAGGTTGATGGTTGGAGAGTATAGAAACTATACTGAAAATGACAATGATTCACTACAATACCCATTCTGATTTGATTACTACCTGTGTTTGTTGCTCTACATTATCTACAAAGTTGTATTTCTATTAATTCTGTTATGTGCTGATATATTCAATTATACTTTATCTGATGATATAGCCTCTTCTGTTGATAAAAAGAGACAGCTAGTGACCATGGTAGAACTCAATATACAGCAGTTTTATATGTCATTTTAGTTTTCTGTGTTTATAGGAATATGTTTAGTTCTGTCCTGCTTTGTTCTATTCTCCTTCTAATATAGAAAGGATGGAAATACATGTTAAGACTCATCCTTGCATAAAACCTATAAACAGTTTGAAAACTGATATTATGACACATGATGAAATGAACAAATACTTTGAAGGAAAGAAAGGGGCACTTCAGTACATAGTGCTGATTCTGGAGTTTTATTATAAGAAATCCAGCAATATTATTAATCTTTGTTCAGAATGATTTTAATATAAGTTTTGTTAGGTCTCAACATAAATGAAGATATGGATAATTGCGTACATGTCTAAGTATATAAGATTGATAGTCATGTTACTTAGTTTTTGTCGGATAGTTGAACAGAACTGTTTTCAGTCTCCCTGGCTGAATTCCCATTTATATGTTCCACTTCTATATCTTGAAGAACAATTATTTGTGGGGGGGAAATATGTATAATCAACTAGTGATTTATTACTGTTTATTTCTTCTTTTTTTGAAAGTATGTACTATTTCTGCCCATTTCTGGTTTTGTTTTGTCTTTCTTTAAGTAAAATTTTAAAAAATCAATGACAACATGCATAATCCATTCTGAATTTATTTTTGATGAGGAAATAATTTCCGACCTAATAAAGACACTGTCGTTTATTTAGTTATTAATGTTGAACATTGTTTAGCAATATATAATGCAATTTTGAATGGAAAAGTAAATTAATTCAATAAAAAGAGTCATGATCACTCAATAGAAATATTATCTCTAAATATGTATAATCTAGGAAACAACATTATTTATTGGATTATATGTTTTAAATTGAAATAAAGTATAAGTAATTTAGTTATATATATATATATTGTTTAAGTAAATCACTTATATGATTTATGTGGACCAAAGTAGTATATATTGAAATGTTAAATTTCAAATGCTCTAAAAATATATTCTAGTAGTTGACCTATCGATTCATTTCAGCCCTTTATCTTTATGTGATATGTTATGTGACTATGTATCACATAAAAACATAAAATTCATACTGAGAGTCATTTTATACACTAAATAATTAGGATATTCAGCTTACATATAAGAAATATAAATGGATATATACTTATAAAAATTATGTATTTTACTATTTAATGAACTCCTATGACAAGTCCTACCTGAATTCCTCGTTTTACTGTACAATTATGTTCTATTTGTTTTACAGTAAAGTAAGTTTTATTAATTTTGCACAAACTTCAGTTTGTTTTCCTTCAAAAGTTTTGTCTAATGCCAATAAACATATTATGGCAGAGTTGACAGTTCTTAAAGATGCTTATTATTTGTTTATATTTCAGGATTATCAGGTGATCCCAGAATTACAAACCATTAGCAATATAATATCTGTTATGCCCTTTCTGCCCTCTCTTTATTTCTATTTATTTCCAGCAAATTGCTTTCAGAGTTTTTTCATGATTCTTTTTATGATCATCTGATTTAGAAATAATCAATTTGTAAGTGAATAGTACAGTGAAAAGTGTATAGTAATTGCTGATTATTCTACCTATCACAAATGCCTTATAATGCTTGTTTTACTCAAAGTAAATAGGCATGCATAAAACATTTACTGGTTATTGAAGTTTTACAAAATAAGAAATAAAATCATTTCATTTTTGTATCTGAGGAAATGCATGCAATGTGAAATTATTACTAAAATAATTTGAAAGTACTTGATAGATAAAATTGTAAGCTCAGGAAGTAGAAGTCATTTGAACAATTTTACATATCTAAATACAATATTATCTTGCCTGGTGTGATGGGATATATTTGTAGTCCTAGCACTCAAAAGGCTGAGGCTGGTGGTCACTGTGAGCTAAATTGTTAGTTTGAGGTCAGCCTGGACTACCTAGTGAGACCCTGTCTCAAAAAGAATGAAAAAAAAAAAAAAACACAAATATTGTCTTAAAGAGACATTTTATACTGCCAGTTAAGGAAATATCAACAAAGAAGCCCAAATCATAAATTCTGGCAGTCTTCTGGAGGCATGCTCCAGATCATTTTTTGTGTGTATCTTATCTATGAATAGTGCTATCATGGTATGTGTGGCAGACTGATTATTAGCTACCTGATGATCTTTCTTATCCCAGTCACAAGGACTTGTGAACATTGTCTTACATGACAAAATGTGTGGTGAAGGCAGAGATTTTGAGATAAGGTATTAACTTTACATTTTCTAAGTGGGCTCTGTCCGGTGACACATATCCTTATAAGAGTGAGACCAAAAGTAATGTGACAGAAGAGGAGAAGGCAACCGAGTCACAAAGATTTAGAAGTGATGGACTTGGAATTCAAGGAACCCCTGCAGTCAGAAAGCTGGAAGGGATAAGAAAGCTATATTCCCCAGATCCTGTAGGAAATGCAACCTGGTCTGAGATTGTTGTAAAACTTCTGTAACCCATAAGGATGGGAGAACACATTTTTGTTTTTGCAAGCTCTCTAGGTATGGCTATGTGTCACATCAACCACAGGAAACTAATGTAATGTGGAAATCAAGGGGTAGCAGTCAAGACACTGGCACTTCATAGAATTTTGTCTAAGAAATAAATTGATTAAATAATTGAAAAAGGTGTTACAGAAAAACTTATATATTCCAGATGATTTTGTAACCACTGAAACTTTGTTTCATTATTTTTCAAAATAAAAATTCTTAAGATAATAACTTGAGATAAAATTGAATGTTATCAATTTTTTGAATAAAAATTCTCAGATCATAACTGAATGTAGTAATGGTCCAGTGTCAAATCGTTAGTAAACAATGAATGCCCAGAGCCTGACCAAGGTCAATCACCAAGCAAATGTGCAATCATTAATCCTGATATGTCTGTGTTACTGGAATAAGATATGCCTGTCACATTAGTAAGCCATGCTTCTTGGTGTGTCTGAGTGGGTCACAGAGATGTGACCTTTGATGGCGTACATGGTCCCTAGACTTTTTTTTTTTTCTGGCACTGTTTACCTGCTGTGCTTCTTGGCCAATGTGAACTGAGCAGGTTTCTCTCTCATGCCCTCACACCAACCATGATGCTTCTGTCATCTATAGACTGAAAGGTAAGCCTTTAAATGGTAAGTGTTGAATGTTGTGTCCAACACAGGGAAAACTGTCTGACAAAAAAATCTAAATTTAATGTTTTAAGGTTATCAGAAATGAATGCAAATTCACAGTAAAACTTCAACTCAGAGATAGAGGCAAGAATTTTATGAACAGAACCCCAGTTGCACAGGAAATAGTTCCAAGAATCAGAATATGGGATGATATTAAATTAAAAAGTTTCTGAACAGCAAAGGAAGCAACCAACAGGGTAAGAAGATAGCCTACAGAACAGGGAAAAAAATGGCAATGAATCCTCATACAGAAGACTCATATGTAGAATGAATAAATAAAAAGTATTGACTCCCTCAAATAAAAGACCCAATAGAAAATAACCAAGCCAAATGAATAGATACTTCACAGACAAAGAAGTACAAATGGTCAATAAATATTGGGAGAGTTTTTTATCCTCTCTGGCTATTAAAAAGTAAACATTAAAATGACTCTAAGATTCCACTTTCCACAACAAAAGAGTTGGAATGTTCAAGAAATCAAAGAACAGCCAAGAATGTTAAAGCAAAACAAAACAAAACAAAACAAAACAAAACACCTCCTAGATTGTTGATGGGAATGTAATCTAGTACAACTACCTTACAAATCAGCATGGTGAGGCCTCACAAGCAGAAACTAGAAATTTCATTTGACCCACTTACTCCCCTTATAGGTAACTTCTCAAAGACTTAAAGGCATCATATTAGAGTGATACAGTCATCCCCATATTTAGGTCTGCACAATTCATAGTAACTAAAACTTGGAAGTGGTCCATATGTCCATCAACAGAAAAAAGGGATAAATAAAAGGTGGTGATATACACAATATAATACTTCTCTGTTATAAAGAAGGATATATATAAGTCATGGGCTGGAACATAGATGTACACCTTGAGACCATAATGCTAAGTGAAATAAATCAGACACACTGGTATAAGCACCACATAATTTTTTCTTACACAGTGTAAAAAATTAAAGAACAAAATAAAAGTAGGTAATAAGAAGTAAGGAGGTAGTTTATTTTCAAATGGGAAGGAGAACAAGAGCTAAAGTGTGGAGGAAAAAAAGGATAAGAGATGAAAGACAAAAATGAATTGGGATGTGTTATGTATCAAGGATTATAATATGTGCTGCCAACTTATAAAAAATGAAGAAGGAAGGAAGAGGAAGAAGGAATGAAGGAAGGAAGGAAAGAAATTTCACAGATACAAACGGTCTTTGAATTACAAATATTTGTAGACGTGAACAAACATGAATGCAGTTCGTGTGTCTGCAGGTCATTGTCACAGTTATGCTACTGTATGATTATTGTGCAGGACAAGAGTGGACAGCACTACAGTGCTTGATCAGAGCCCAGGATGTCCAGAATCATTATTTTTATAGTGTGTGTGTGTTTATGCTTCACAATGTATATTTGTGTAAAAGTATACTAAGACTCACTTTGTCTGATTTACAAATGAATCTGAATTTGAACATTGTTCTAGAACAGATCTTGTTCTTAAGTCAAGGATTTATATATACACATACTTATTAGGTAGGTAGACATATATATCTGTATAAGAAAATTTATATATATATTTCTCAATATTACTCTCCAATTATAAAATATTTCTCCATATTACTCTCCAATTATGGCAAAATACATCAAAAAAGAAAGACAACTCACGGATTCATTTCTGACTCTTCATAGCATACTTTGTTAATTTGCTAAATTTAATGTCATTCTTTTCAAATCGTGCAAAATCACAAATAATTCCAATGAAGAAAAATTAATGTTTGAAGATTAAACAAAGAAATGGGTAATGAAACACAGTATGCTCTAGGTCAGCATAAACGTCTTCAATGAAAAATTGCCACCAAGGAAACCAGTATAATTCACTTCCAAAGAATTGAACAACATGTAGTTTGTGACAGCATTTCTAGTTAGAGAATTTTGTAGCAGCTGGCGTTTTATTCATATACGATGAGCATCGAGCAAAAGCCAAGTTTGCAGAGTTGAAATGCAAAGGTCCTGAAGACCTCAACAGCATAAGGTAGAAAGAAGATTCTGCCTGAGGAAAAAAATATCACCACTGTCAGAACTGGCAAACTTGATGCGAAAAGACACTATTTCAAGACCTGTTTTTAAATTCTTTTGCCTTGCATTGCATTGCAAGCTAAAAATAATAAACTTATGAAAGGACAGGTAAGGGTAAGATGTTTGAAGTCATAATTTTAAGTATATCTTAAATAGGTATCATTACGACTCCATTAAGATTTTGAAATGTTTAATGAGGATAAAAGCCTAAGAGAAAAAATAAACTTGGCAAAGTAAGCATGATAACACTCAGGTGAGCAGGCCGCCTCTGCAAAGGAGCCATTATTACACTCTATCAGCATATCATAACTTACTCGGAGATTGCTCGTGACAGTTAAAACAATCTCACATGTTTTTCCTCTCTCATACATACAGCACTGATGAACACCTGGAATCTGAAAGGATTTAGAATAGAATTAAGTGAAATATCAAAGAATATTTTTCAAAAAGACTAAGTAAATATGAAAACATAGCACTTAACATTTTAATTAAATCTTAATATTCTATAGTAACTACTAAATTACTAACAGTACTAAAATACAATATAGACCTCAAGAATGACAGAAGAAAGAAAGCACATTAGAATGGAACACAGCAAGGAATATATGAACGTATTTTTGTGTATGGTTACTGATACACATTAAAGTGAAGGGTTAGTGAATGCAAAACTAGCACGACATGACTGTAATTTAAACCATCAGAAGTGTACTTTATAGTTTATATGCTGAACTTAAATTTTAATGGTGAAAAAAAGAATGATCATGGAAGAAGTAAGTTTAACAAAAATGGGATATTTAATATAACATGATTCAGAAGTATTTATTTGATTTTTTACTATTTTTAATATTGAGGTAATTCACTCATTAAAAAAACAAAAGAAAAACTTAATAAAATTGTGATTATAAATTGTTCTTAATCAGCCTATAAATCCTCTCATTATACTATACCATCTAGATCTACACTATGTGAATACTCAAAACATCTAACAAAAATTTAGTTTTTGCACTGTCAGTTTTTCATTTCACAGTCATAATGTAATTTTTTATTGTGATGTTACATTTTGTAACCTCATCTTTTCCTATATTGAAAGGACCTGTACATCTTTGCAAATCTCTTAGCTTTCTATATTAGTCCTTTTTTATTTTATTCAATTAATATCAGCTTATATACCATTGTTTGATTATGGAGTTAATAACTTTGTGAGTTGTAATGAGAACACACTGAGAGAGGGAGAGAGGCAGAGAGAGAGACAGAGTGCTATGGTTTAAGAACCGGTGGTCAACTTAATGCCAGCTGGATTACATCAGCATGGCATTGAGCATAGATGCTCCACCTGAGGAAAGTTGTCAGCATAAATAGAGAGGCGGAGAAATTTTTAACAAATGCAAAAAAATTTGAGGTGTCAGAAAAACCATTTAAAATGTAACCATTTAGAATTCATTTCATTTTTAAATTTCAAAGTTCAAATAAAACTTTGAATTACAGTTACATAGTTATAAATGAATAAATTCTTTTGCATTTTTGAATGGTCTGTAGAATATTTAAAAAGTACTTGTTTTCTCTTAATAGTTAACACCTTAGTTATCAAAGAAATGCCAATCAAAACTCAAAAGAATGCCTCTTACAACCACTGGAGAAGATAAATGATAGTTAACAAATATTGGAGAGGATATGAGGCAATGACAATTTTCCTGCATTGTTGATAAAAATGTGAATGTATACAACCTCATTGGCAAATTTATATATACTAGTTTTTATGAGTTGAAACTACATGATTCTTTTTATAATCTTTACATCAAATGGAAATTCATACATTAATTTATAAAGAGATGTGCAGAAGACTTTTAGAAAAATATTATTAATAAATGAAATGAGCAAAATTAAATGTTATTTTAATCAAAATAGCATTATATCCTTGGACAATAAATGCATACACCATAAGTAAATCCTAGAGTTTCACTAAATGTGAATGAACAAAAAGACCTAAAGACAGAAAACAACTTGTTCTCATTAGTTCTATGTATTAAACATAAAAAAAACAATCATAAAACAATCAATATTAATACAATTCAGATTTCCTTTGAGTTTTGTAATATCTGATACTTTGACTTTCTCATGTACTTGTAACATTGTCCTGCTTAGAATCATAAGATAGTGTTGTAGATGGGGTTGTACACAGAGAACAATTAGGATTAGGACTTGGAGTTTATATTATTTTTATAATGGTAACCAAGAGTTAACACAGCAAAATGCAGGAAATCTATCCGCAACACCAAAGACATAGATTATTTAGTCAAGAGCCTAAATCCCACAGCAATGTCCCACATGAGTCCAGATAAAAACCCAGAGCTCAGGACAATGCCTCCATGAGTCCAACTGGAGGTCCAGAGCCCATAAGAAGGACTCACACCAGTCTCTTTTATGGATCCGTGCCAGGAAGACCCAAGGATCAGTGGTGGAAGTCAGAAAGGCTATGCCAGCAGGATGAAGGAGCTGTGCTAGTGGGATGAGGGTTCTTCGCTGGAGCTGAGAAGTCACATTCACAACAAAGACCAGGGCTGTCATGAAAGGCACCACAGCTGTCCTCAGCAACACGGAGGCCCTGAGATCCTCCAACCACATGCACAGTCTAGTACATGTAGGAAGCCAGCGTGATGAGTTCATCCTGGAGACCAAGCAGCACATGTCTTCCCTCTGGAGCCAGGAAGCAATGCTCAATGTGAGAACCGAAGCTTCTCCAGGAGAACCAGCAGTTCAAACAGCAACTCGTAGGAGAACCCACAATGCCTCAATGCAATAACGCTTTAATACCTCAACCCTCACCACCTCCCTTTTTCTCCACCTATTTACCCTGGCAACTTTCCTCAGGTGAAGGAGCTTCACTCAATGCCATGCTGATGTAATCCAGCTAACATTAAATTGACCACCATTTCTTAATCCACAAAACCCCCAGAGCTCTTGTTAACAGGAGCTGGAGTAAAGGATATTCTTCTACAGGAATGGCCTAACATTTTTAGACCACTTTTATTCTGGGTGTCGCTAATATTTTCACTCCCATGATGTCTACATTGCTATGTATCTGTACTCCTTATAGCACATGCTTAAGCAAGAAGTCCTAGCTGGAACACCTAATCATAAATAAATAAATAAATGAATAAATATGGGAGTAATTTCCAGAACTTGTGTGAAGAGAGACATGTTTTTCCAGTAACAGAGACTAAATGCTTGTCAATTACATAAATAGTAGCAAAGTCTTCCCAATAGGAATGATTAATGCTAGACTGCTACGGACCACAACCAATCACTAAATCCAATATTAAACATTGTGTTCATTTAGTGTGTGTGTGTATATATATATATATATATATATATATATATATATATATATTTGTGATAGTCCAAGTTCAGATGCTGAAAATTTATTGTTAAACAATGGCTTCTAATATGTTATGAGATGCTCCAGAAGACACAGAATTTTGTCTACTGATTTGCTAGGTGTGTTTCAGTATATTCTAAATTGTAAAGATTACTCCCATAATTCTAAAGACATGTTAATATTATGTTTTCCTTATTTTTAGTAAAACTTTATATTTTTATTTATAGTTCTACTTTTCTCTATACTCAGTGTAAAACTTCCAGCAGAATACAATAATGCATGGCAAGAAGAGGAACCGATATCCATAAAGGAACTAATATCCATAAAGTGTCCACCGTCTCTGATCCTTGGACCATTCTTTGTAAGGAGATTCCCAGAAAAGGCCAGATGGCAGAATATTTCTGATTTTATTATTTGCAAGAGCAACAGAAAAAGTTAGGTAGGACTGCATGCCAATCAGCAGTTTATGATAACAAGTTTGTATGCGCAAAACACTAACCTTTGTTTCCTTAGTATTTCTCAGCTTCTTGGTAGAACTGAAATCAAACGTACCTGTGAAGCTTCCTTGGTATATTCCTCCAAGCTTTTTTCTGTTATAATGGCCAGCGAAGCAATAACAGTTATGATTTGTGTTGTAAAATATCTTTAAATATACTGACATTTAGTCAGCCAAACATTTTTTCACCTGTGTTGTTCTATCATATTTGAAAATTGAACATGCCTTTATTAAATTTAAACATTTCAAAATGATAAGATTCTATGTATTCTGTAAAATTCAAACATTTTAATAATATAGCATGTATGATATGATTGATAATGGATTCAGTGGACACATTATACAACTTAAGTTTCAACCATGGTAATGCCTTAAAACAATAGTATCCTACATAAACAAACAAAAAAAATGTTTTTCTTTGCATTTCTTGGCCCCTGTATTTTATCCTTATCTAATATACTTTTATTTTTTGAGTTATATACAGATTATTCATCATTCTTCCTGGATCAAATAACATCCTTATTTTTATTGTTTGTTAATGTTTCTATCATATTAAGATTTTAAAGCTACTTTTTTCTAATTAGGTTATAATATTAATACACAAATAATTTAAATTTAGTATAAATTTATTTATAAATAATATAGATGGAGTTTATATTTCCCATTATCTTAGATATTCACAAGTGAATATTATATGTTGTTAGAAAATGAGTTTTGAAAATCTATTCTTACCATTCTTTTCATTAAAAATTCTTTTTCTATAAAGCAAATGAAGTATGATTTACTTTAGTAATGTAGCTCAGCATTTGTGTCTTTTCTAAAATTACATGTCAAACTCAAAATATTTTTGCAATCAAATAATATCTGGTAATCTGTTGTCAGTTTATAAATTTCTTTTTAATTTTGTAGAACAAATGAATTTGGAATCAAGACTTAACAAATGATTTCAATGTGCCATCAATACTGCCATTTTATCTAGTACATTTTAAATTAAAATGAACTGACACAAAAGTCGTACTGTATAAAAGGAAATAGTACCATTTAAGATGTTCACAACTACATGCAGCATGTATGAAAAAAATATATACATTCAGACCCAGTTTTATTTTCTAGATTCTGTTAGCATGTCTTTAAAGGCATCGCACAACAATTTACTTCATCTGGAGCTTTAAAAGCTAGGCAGAATATCGCCTACAATTTTATAACAAAAAAAAAAATGTAGATAACCTGTAAAATCACGACTCTGATTCCTCACAAGCTGTGATTGTGGGAAGACAAAATAATCTTAAATTTAAGAGATGGTAGCTGCCACTGATAGTTAGGATATACACACCTACTTCCCAGAATGGAATCCATAAAACCAGGAAGAATTTAGCTAAAACTGATGACCAATTACTTAGGGGCAACTGTGTGTGACATACAGAAGGAACACTTGACACTTCAAACACAATGTGGCCATTTCTAGCCTCTCCAGTGATATTGCAAAGTTTTTAGGTGAAAAACTGGAATCAGAGAAAGCTCTTCTTCAAATCACAAGTCAGAGGTAAGGACAAACAGCTGCTTATGGGTGATGCAAGGCCACAGACCATCTTTCAATTCTAATTTTTTGCCTAAATACTTGCATTTAGATCTATAACCAGTGTAAACCAAATGTCATTAAATGTAATAATGTGTTGTATACTGTTTATTTTTTTTCCATACCAATATCTATTTGTCTTGAAATCAGTTGTTGAAAAGATATCCTTTTCCTCTTGAAATGTTTTGGTAAATAAGTAGAATACAAATTGATCATGTGTGTATGTATCAATTTGGGGTGATTTTATCTCAGTTATGCATACCTCTGGCTTTGTGCATAAACCACATCATATTATTTATTATACTTCTATATTGTTATAAAATCAGTTAATATATACTAAAACTTTGTTCTTTAAATATTTTTGACTAATTTGGTTCTTTGCATTTTCATGTAAGTGGTAGAGTCAGTTTCCCAAAGTTATAAAAGCAGTTTTAAGTAGAATCATGTTAAATATTGGATCATTTTAGGGATTACAAACATCCTTATAATATTGCTTAATCTGGTTAGTAGACATATTATATGTCTCATTTTAGTCAGTCTTTCCTTGCTTTTTTCAGCAGTTTTGGGGGCATTTTAGCAGAGATCTTATATTTTATCCCATAGTTTGTGTTTTTTTTTTTTTTTACATTTTATGTATTTTGTTAAGTTGTAAATAATGTACAGTGTACTGTTTAACAGTAAATTTAAATATATTTTAAAAAGTGATGTTAAATGTATTCAGATTGTTGTGTGACCATTTCCCATATACATCTCCAGAAATTTTTAATTATCCATTAATAATAACTGTCCATTTCCTCTTTCCCTTATTCCATGATAACAAATGTTCTACTTTTTGACTCCATGATTTTTAACTATTCTAGTCCCTTCATGTTCATAGAATCATTCAATCATCCAATGCTTTTCTCATTTTGTTTTTATCTTACTTCACTTAGCAGCAAGTCAATAAAATTTATCCAGAGTGTAGAATGCAACAAAATTGACTTCACTTTTAGAATTGGAAGATATTTGAATTTGTGTATATTCTCCACAAAAAACATATTTTGTTTTTCCATTCATCATTGAAAAAAATGGTATTTGAATCTATCTATTGGTATCTATCTGTTGGTTTTACAAACAATGATGCTACACAATACAAATAATCGAATTCCTGCATTCAAATATTTTAATTAAAATTGTAACAGTAGAATTGCTGGATCACAAGGAAATAAATTTTTAACTTTTTTTAGTAGAACCATAATACTGTTTTTCATAGTAGCCGTATGATTTTATCTCACTGTTAAAAATACATTAAGGGAGTAGCGTGTGGTGGTGCACATCTGTAGTCCTTGGACTTGGGAGGCAGTGGCAAAGGATCACCATGAGTTTGAGACCATCTCAAAAATAATAATACATAAGGAGTCTGATTTTTCCACATTCTTTTCTTTCCACATTATTTTTTGAAGTATATATATATATATATATATATATATATATATATATGATATAAAGTAGTATCTAATGTGGTTTTGATTTGCATATTTTTAATTATTTATGATGTTGACTTTCTTTTTTATTCCCTGATTAGCAAATTGTATATCCTCTTTAAGGAAATGTCTGTTCTGTGATGGGATCATTGAATTGTAAAAGTCCTTTATTTGTAGAGTAATCCATTAGTATACAGGGAGAATTGGTTCCAGGATCCTTCGGGATAACAAAATCCTTCAATGTTCAAGTGTCTCACATATAACAGTATAGCATTTGCCTTTAATTTAGATACATCTTCTCACTTTGAGAAGTTTCTAAATTCATTATAATGATGAATACAAGGTAAATTCTTTCTAGCTGTTAATCATATTATTTAGGAAATAATGACAAAGAAAGATTTTGTGTATAATCTGTATGATACAACTTTGCCTCCATAGTTTCCATCAAAGGTTGATTGAATCCTGATTGAATGCAGACTCCAGACCTAAAGATAGGAAGTGTTCACTGTACATGGTGTATAAATATTATTTTACATTCTCTGGGTTGCTTTTTCACTTCTTTGATACCATCTTCATTAATCTAAACTTTCATTATAATTGTCAACTTTTTGTACATTGAAGTATTTATTGAAGAAATCTTCCTATAAAACTTTCATCAGAATATATCCATTATTATTAAAGATGGGGGTGGAGAGATTATGTACAAGAAATAATTTGGAAACTGTGTTGAACTTCATTTTTTCAAGTTTAATTTAATTTTTTTCTTCCCAAGATGAAGTTTCATTCTATTATCCAGACTAGTCTTAGACTCCTGAGATCCAATGATCTGTTCATGTCAGCTTCTCAAATGCCAAGTTTTATTTTTTTTATAAGAAAACAGTAGAAAAATTTTATTGAGAGAAATAGCTTTTGAGACATAGGAATTGCCTCGAATATTTCTTTCTTTCTCTCTCTCTCTCTCTCTCTCTCTCTCTCTCTCTCTCTCTCTCTCTTTTTTGACAGTGTCTCACTATATTTGTTGAGGCTTCTGCTCAACTCCCTATGTAGCCCAAGCTGGTCTCCAATTTACTATGTTCCTCTTGTCTCAGCCGCCGACTGCTAGGATTACAGGCATGCACTGTCAAATCCAGCCATAAGTGTCACTTTTAATATTTGATTTTCAAAATGTTTGCTAACACATTTCTTACTGCCTTTTGTCCATATCAGAAAACAATTTCTTCATATGAGGTTCAGATGTTAAAAAGTAAAAACTAATACATTAATTCTTTATGTGCATGGGTAAAAGTCCAGAGGTATTACATGGTATTTCAATTGTAATTTTCATCACTTTTTGCTGTTTTACAATAATTGATTTTAGAGTATGAGTCCTCAAAATTATTCTCCACACTTAACACAGTCATGTCTAAGGTAAGAAAAGAACAATGGCTCTACAGCAGGCTTTGGGTGATTTCAATACTTAAAGGCATCTTTCCTACAACTCAATTCAAACTCTATTGCTGTTTAGTGTCCTGGAGGCAGAAATACATGATCTTAAAGTTATTGAACTTCAAGTCTCAGAGCCTTGCTCTGGGTCCAATTTGTATGACTACTTGGAATTACAGTTAGTGATAGACACTTAGGAGAGAAGAAATGAAGACAGAATTCAAGTAAGAAATACTGAAATGTTTCTATGTAAGCAATTTTAGTAAATTGCCTAAAGCAATTCATGAGAAATAGACCTTGATTTCTAGCTCTCCAGGAATTATTTATGACTTTTTCTTATACTAAACAAATATTTACCTTTATTCCCAACTGTGTGCCCACAATGTTATATCCACTTCTTGAAGCACAGGGTGCATTTGTTTCCTTGTTTGAGACACTTTCATCTTTGAACTCGTGAATTCAGTTGGTCCTCCATTGTAGACTCCCAAGTAGCTTGGACTTTTTCTTTTGACAATCTTCAGTTTTTCCCCAGATTGTAGTCTATGGGCAAAACATTTTGCATCTTTAACCAATTCATAGCTATGAGGTTTGGGATAAGTGAGAAGTATGACTTTCTTCTTTGAATACATGGAAAAGATAATTCAAATAAGAAAGGCAAAATATAAAATATGAGATGATGTCATACCAAAAAGTGTTCTTTTGTGTTGGCAGAATTCAGTTAGCATTTTTGAAATGCCCACATATGAATGCTGATTCTCTTTGTCTCTTTACACAAAAGCACCAGATATGACAAATGTCTTAGTTACTTTTTACTCATTGCTGAACAAGATACTTAATGCACCAAGTTGGGAAAGGAAAGATTTATTTCTTACAGATTTTTGGAGGTTTTAGTTCATACTTGTTTGGTTCCAAGGCAGGGTGGCATGCCAGGACCTCAGTTCATGGTGGCTGCAAACAGCAAGCCAGAAACTGGCAAAAGAGAGTGAGCCACACCTTCTCCTGCCATTACTTTATATTCTGGCTCCACCCCTAGGCCAGTATAGCACTCCCACTCCCAGTCCAAGCACTAGACAATGAACCAATCACAAGTGCACAATGCAAATGCATGAGGCCTGGGGGCCACCAACATAAACAATGACATTCCACCCCTGGCACCCAGATTCATGTACATCCTTTATACAAAAGACATTTAGTCCATCTCCAAGAGTTACCAAAGTTAATAGTTTCAGCAATGCTGAAAAGTTCAATTCCCAAGTCTCCTCCAAGATCTATGGCAAACTTAACTGTAACCTCCTGTACAAATGAAACAAGGTTAAACATTTCTGAAATGCAAAGGTACAAGATAAACACTACTATTCCAAAAGTTACAAAGGGGAATATAAAGCATTGGAAACAAAGCAAGTACATCCAGCAGGATGAACATTAAGTCCTAGAGTTTCACGCTCAACATTTGAAGCAATCTGGTTGCAAGCTCCAAAAGGCTTGGGTGACTCCACCCCCATGGCACTTCCAGGGATTTTAGCTCCCACTGCTTTTCTCTTAAAACCTATCTGCTCATCTTTTGCAGCTTTTTTTGGGTCACCCATGTTCCTGGATTTTCCAAACTTCTGGGGTCTCCACTGCACCTTTGGCTTCACCCTTACATTTTTACAAATTGCTCTCTCAGGGGCACACTCCTTGGTCTCTCAGCCCCTTTACAATCAAGGTGGAAGCTGTCTTATCCTCAGAATTTGTGCATTTTCCTTGCACTTAAAGTCAGCACCATGTGGATGAGGCCAAGGTTTGCTGTGATCTGGAGCAGTAGTCAGGCTTATTTCTCTCTTGGGTGTAGAGATCAATAGTCTGGATCACTGTGCTTTTTGAATCTGATTGTAGGAAAAGCTTCTTTATGTTGCCACCATTTTGGAACCTCATGTGGACTGCATCGCCATTCTGGAGCATGGCGCTCTGCACATTACTCCTCTGAGCAAATTCTTTCACTTTTACAGTTTTGAAACTCCAAAGGGTTGGAAATCTGCTGCTTCCTGGGATGACCCAGGGCCATCTTCCTTATCTCTCTGTTTCTCCTCAGCAATCAGAGTCTCAACTCTGTATTTACAATCCACAGCTTTCCTGAATTTTCTTTCTTGACAAACTCACAGTATTGTAAATTACCCAGCTAGGCTCTTTTGCTCTTGATTTGCAACATAAAGCTGGTTAAAAGCCCCCAACCATAGCCATGCCAAGCCTCAATATTCAAATGCCTTGAAATTTCCTATCAGATATTAATCAGTCCATTGCCCTTTGTCTAAGTCTTAGGCAAAGTCTCTGGGCATAAGCAAAATGCAGACAAACTTTCTGCCAAGCCATAACACACATTATGGGGAGTCCAACAACCAATGCAGTCCTTCTTCCCAGCTGAAACTACATTACCAGGAGACTTTCTATCACCCTTCTGGTCTCTTGAGCTCTGACCAGAATCTCCTCTACAGAACAGCCTAAGCTGCTCTAACTCTATTCATCCAGGTGATATGTCTGAACTTTTAAAACACTGCCCACAAGCCATTTCCAAAGCCTCTCGAAAAACATGGTCAGATATAGTCACAGCAAATGACCCTACTCTAAGTACCAAATTCTATCATAGTTATTTTTACTTATCGTTGAGAAAAAATACCTGATGTGTCACGTTGGGAAAGGACAGGTTTATTTCTTATAGATTTTTGGAGGTTTCAATCCATACTCAGTTGGCTCCAAGGCAAGGTGGCATGGCAGGGCCTCAGTTCATGGTGGCTGCAAACAGCAAGCCAGAAACTGGCAAAAGAGAGTGAGACATACTTATTCCTGCCATTACATTACATTCTGGCTCCAACCCTAGACCAGTGTAGCACTTACACCCCCAAACCAAGCACTAGACAGTGAACAAATCACAAATGCACAATGCAAATGCATGAGGCCTGGGGCCACCAACATAAATCATATCAACAAATATATGTGCATGGCAGTTAAAGGATTTTTACTTGAATAAAATTGTTTGTCTATAGTTCTTTTCATGGGATTACTTCCAAAGCTTCATTTCTTAACATCATCATGATAGTCTTATATATAAGTTTAATATTGCTTTTAATTTAGTCATACAGAATCCAATTTGTGTCTATCAGTTATGAATAATTTTTACTAACAAATATTGCCTTCTGCTTTTTGGTGAGCACAGATATGTCTTTCTTCCTCTGCAACTATTCACATCTTCTTTTCTTAACAAAGTGTATGGCATAATGCAGATTGAAAAAATCACTAAACAGAATAAAGCACTATTCAAATCAAGTATATATTCAAATCACTCCATTACTATATGACATTGGAATGAGTAATTGTCCTGACTTTCTATTTCTTCAGCTGAAAATTATCAGTAATACTATGAGATATCTTCACTCACCTATTGCGTACTTCAGGTTTTAAAAAAAATTAAACATGTTTGGCATAATGCAGCTTTTCTCCCAATTCTAACATTTTTTAGCCTTTTATACATTTTTTCCTTCTTCCAAATTTTTTAAACTGATTCATTTGTAGTTGTCTTCTTCCCTTTATTGTCGATTCTGAAGTTTTGCACATTTTCCCATGTTTTTATCATTTGTGTTTCTGCAGTGATTAGATATAATGTTTGGATTTGACCCATGCTTTTAATTCAGGAATCTCAATTAGGATCACTCAATTTATCCTGATGCACTCTAACTTAAAAGTGTAAGTGTAGACGCTGACAGTGAAAGACATTTGATAAATGCAAGTCTCTTTTTCCTTTTCTTTCAGGCCCAACAAAAGATGCAACTTCTCTGATAGGTTTGATGAAGCATGTAGTAATTTGTGGCACATTTCTCTACAGTTTCTTTTCCTGGCATGAGAAATTGAATGAGTTAATATAAAGCAAAAGCCATTTTCTCCTGATTTTATATTATTACAGGAAAAGCATACACATTTGATTTGTACTTCATTTGATTTAGATCCCCTAAAATAAAGCTCTGTGTCAGCTCAGATAAACACTTGAAAATACAATACCTCATTTTTGGACTGACATCACAATATCCTATAAATTTCCTAGCAAAATTGTTTCTGTGTGTGACATAAAAGTATAACATTTCTATAACAGGATGATAACATGTCAATGAGAGTATAACATATTGAAGTTTAAAATTTTCTAGAAAGCCTCATAAATTTTATGGCTCAAAAGTATGCTTAAAAGCTCGCAAAGCTTTCAAAATTCTATTATGTACTATACCAGTTCTGTTTATTTGTTCCTGAATACCAAGAAATGCATTTTTATAAATGGAATATACATCAGGAAGGATTAAGTTTCCATCCACAAATTTCTGAGTGGGTATGAATTGCAGCATAGTTTTCTCTTCATTTGTTCAAAATAATGGCACATTTAAAATTATTTATTATCATATCTCAGAACAAATAAAACCAATATGCTCAGTCTTTGAACATGTTTTAAATTCTGTATAATTCTCATAGTTAAAATGTTGTCTTCAAGCCTGCTTTAAAATAGAATTTCTATGAGTAGAATATAAGGTTGATAAAAAAAAAGTAATACCTGAAAATCTAATGGGATAAGAAGAATGATTTCTCTATAGTGATGATCTCTATTGAAAGATAATATATAAGACTATTCCTGCTTGACCATGGTTTGAAGTTGCATACAGTGTTATGCATTTTCTGTTTGATTTAGATACAATCATAAGGATATAGATAGGATTTATCTGGTGTCCACGATTTAAATTATTTCAGGATTTGAACAAATTCACTGATCTTGAGTAGAAAACATTCCTACCAAATCCTAAAAATTAAATATTCTAGAATTATTGCAAGCAATATAATAAAATCAACATTAAATGCTTTGACATTACTTACTAATATTAGTATGAAAAATATCCAATAATACAAAGTTACTCTGTTTTTCATGATAAGACTTTCCTTGAAAATCAAAAGTTTTTTTTTTTTTTTCCAAGTGCTAAACTTTGTATTTAGGATTATCTTTAATATTAAGATTATGCAATTTAAAAAATATATACACACAAAAATAAGCAACACAACTGCATTTGAAAAGGATATTTCATGTTACTCAAGGTACAGCTAAATCCCCTAGAAAAGAAAAATGGATGATTAAAACAGAGATCTCATGAGCTCTTATGATTTTCTCGGGACTAACTTCCAATTTTTGTCAATCCTCCATCACTGTCTTATTTGTTTAGTTTCCATATGAGCTGACAAATCAGAAAATATTTACTTGGTTTATATATATATATTAAAATATTTATCGTGAGAAAGTACATCCTTGGCTAATGTGAGAGAAAAAGAGAATACCAAATGAGTGAGAATACCACTCTAAAATAAAGAGGGGAGACTGCAGATTATCCAGGAAGGAAAGATAGATGGATTTACCCATAATAGTTACTGAATTTACTATTCAAGCTTTTGTGTACAACCATCAGAATGGAGCAGCACATGGTAGGGAAAATCTTGGAAGGAATGTATGTGGGGACCTTATTTTATTGGTAAAATATACTGTATGAAGATTGGTTCTCAATATTCACTAAATTATTCTGCATTAGATAATTGGAAGGGATTATGATATGGTATGCCTAGGAAAATATGAATAATATTTGAAGCATTCAAGTTATGTAAACATTTCAGAATACAAAGTATAGTGACATACCTGATCCTATATCCCAACTGAAAGCAATTTAATTCTTAGAGAATCATTGGGAGCTATGTTCAGTTAGTGAGAACTCAATCCTGTGATAGGTTATTTAGTAAAGAATGGTTATACTGCATAGAATTCTGTGGGCATCAAAAGGAGTCAAAGTCTTGCATCTAAGAGGAGCCTGTATTATACAGAAACTAAAGAGAATCTGTACAATATTACAAGGAACGTAGTAAACATTTACACAAAGCTGTATATAAGCAAAGGTTGATCACCAAATAGGATAACACCACATTTAGTAAAGCTTAAGTTGTTTCTATTTCTTTAAGTAATAAAACAGTAATCCATTTCTCTGCTATGACCTCACTCCAAATAAACTAAGTCTTGAAAGAAAAAAAGAAGTAGGAAGTAATTCAGATTGATATTTATTCATAAATCTCAAATAAGAGTGTAATAGTCTACTTTCAGCCAGTGTTGGTGATATGAAATTTAAATATTTGCAGTTAAACTATTAAACTTCACTGCATTACTCCACTGAAGTTTTGAAACATACTTTTTGAGACATAAATTATGTCTGTTACCATACTGCATTTATATACGGGTAAGCAATGATGAATATATATATATATGTTATGGATATTTCAAACAAGACATAGCAGGCAAGTGTGATGGTGCACACCTGTAACCCCAGCTTTTGTGAGGCTGAAGTAAGAAGTTCATTGTGAGCTCCAGGTCAACCTGGGTTACATCATGTGTTGAAATATAGCCCAAACTACAGAGTTAAATCCCATCTCAATCAAATCAAATCAAACCAAACCAAACCAAACCAAACCAAATCAGATCAAAGCAAACCAAAAGATTAAGACCTAGGAGACATATAGTATGCAACACACCTGTATATCCTGTCACTGTGAACCACCCCCAGTATAAAGGAAACTAATTGTATATTCTGTGACTACAAATAAATTAATAAACAATAAAAATAGAATTATTCCGAGGGCACTCTTTTGCTTAGAATATTTTCATTTAGCATGATTTGTGACTTCATTTTTTTTCATTTATCAGTAGTTGTTCCCTTCATAAAATTCACTTGTCATACACTTTTTAATCATTCACTTATTGGTGGTTATCTTGTTTGTTTATAGATTTGAACTATTATTAATAATGCTGCTCAAACATTTGTGTGTCAATTGTTATGTGAACATAAATTTCAATTTCTCTTCTGTAAATGCCTGAGAGTGAAATTACTGAGTCTTATCTTAATGAATAGATGTTTTTCAAAGTGATCTTGCCATTTTGCATTTGGAAAAGTATTGCGAAGTGTTTTCAAACCTCCATATCTTCACTAAAACTTACAGTTGTTTTTCTTTTTTTTTTTAATCAGGCATATATCTTAATATCAGTACATATGTCTTAATATCTTCATGCTACTTTCCAGTTCTCTAAAGATTAGAGGTGCAAATAAGTATTTCATGTATTGTATATTTATATGTTTTTTATTCAATTAAAACTTTTGTCTTGCTTATCCTATTACTGATTTGTAAGTTCAATGGATATTGTTCGTAAGTCATTTATATGATATGTGTGTTGTGAAAAATTTTTCCACTTTTGATATGCTTTTTCATTTGTAAAAAGTGTCTTCTAAAAATGAGAATTCTAAATTTTACAGAATTAGGTTCTTCCCCTTTGTAATTTGAATATTTTTACAAAAATACTAGCATATTTTTGTTTGTTTGACCTAAAACAAAGTCTCAAATTTTCTCCTCTGATTTTTTCTATTTTTTTTAATTTCTAAATTTTCTAGGATTATAACCTAACGTCATTAATTTTGTGGTTTTTCTTTTGGAAAAAATGAGTATTAATTACTGAGAATCACTTTTTCTAATTGTATATATAGCAGCTTTACTGATATTTACTATTTTTTTTTGCTTTACCATAATTACCATTAAATTATATTAAGAAAGTTCTTGAAAACTTTTAAACACATATGCATAATTTTACTCAGTTCTATGTTTTCTACTGCTCTGAACATCTAGTATCATACCAACACAGGAAGGATTTATTTATTCTACCTTTATAGTAAGTCGGAAAATCAGGCACTTTAAATACTCCAACTTTGTTTTGCTCTCCATATATTGATTTCAATGTATTTAATAATTTAAGTTCTATAAATTTAAATTTGATTTTAAGCTTGTCTGTTTTTGAAAACCAATGTATAAATCCCAGGTATAATTATGAGTGAGCTGGTATTAAACTTTATATGTCAATTTTAGAAAGTTGACATTTTAATGAAAAAAGTATTCCTATTTATAAAGCATCTATTTATATTTGTATCTCCTTTAATTTTTATCAGTATTTTGTATTTCAATATATGCTTTATTAAACTTTTTTCTAAGCATTTTATGCAAAAATGATATGAAATAAGTTGAATTATTCACTTATTTAACTTTTTTTTCACTTGCTCCTGGGATATAAAAATACATCTGAAAATGTCTTTACTTTCTTGTTTATGTGCTTGATGAATGCACTCATTAGTTTTCATTATAAATTTATGAGTTTATCCAGATTTCCTAAGTAAATAATTACCTATATTAAAATTACAGTTTTTGCTCTCAAAATTACTTTTTGTTTCCCTTTTTTAACGCCTGAAACTTGCAAAACATTACAGCAGTGAGCATGAATGGAGAGGTGATCATACCTGCCTTGTTTTTCAAATTTGTCTTTCCTGACCAGCTAACATCTGACACAATCATTAGTAAAAACAAGTCTCCATAAAAAGCCACTTTGTAGAAAATTTCTTTGATTTCTTAGATGTTATATTTTTTATGAGTCTCTGGATGAGGTTTAAAATTAACTATGCTATTAGAGATTATACTCAGTGGCTTCTTTTGAGCCACATATACCTAAAATTGTTGTCTAATATAGGGGTTAGAGTTATTTGACATTACATTAATTTTCTTAGTTTTTTGATGAAAAAACTAGGGTTAGGGGAAATTATATTTCCTTTGAAGTCGCAGTTATTAAATAGTATATGGAAGAATTAATTTGAGAGTGTTTCCATTGTCTAGTCATTCATTTGCATTATACTTTTCTGTACCTTTATTTAAAAAAAAAAAAACAGATTTTCCATTCATGGTTTGCTCAGCCTTGAATTCACTATGTAGCCCAGAGTGATTGTAAATTTTCAATTCAACTGCATCAGTCTGTTAAGTGTGGAGATTAGAAGTGTACATTAACACATCTAGTTATTCCTATTTATTCTTATATATTTCTATAGAACACACACTGCATTACATGTACAATTTTGTCTAACTCTTACCTAAATTCAGTTATTCAGAAAACATGCATTATATTTATTTGACCACTCATTATGTAGGTAGTAACTCTTTACTTACAGTTGCAAATTAAACATTGGTGCAATGAAGGACTTACAATACAATGAATTTGTGATTACACAAGTCATGACCTTTCATTACTTTATTCAAGTGTGCATATAATTGCAGGAAATGTATTGAATTATGTATAATTTTCAGGTGCATATAAAAAAATAAAATACTTTGTGTTATTTGTGTCTGAGTCGAGTGAAGTCTGACAAAAATAAAACAAGTAAAACTTTCAGATAAATATGTCTGACTCCTCGTTGTCACAGTATCTCTTTCACTGGCAGTTCCTGTCATTCTGTTTGATAGACTGTTTACTGGGTGAATGGATTTCTTTTATTCACTATCAAGTGACTTATCTTTAAGGATGTGGTGTATTGATCTATGGCCTAGTCTTACATATATTGAATTCTAAAAGTGGAAATGTATTGAGTTTATGGCAAAACTGTTAATTAACACTTTATTTAGAAGACATATTTTAAATGAATTGAACAAGCAGCATTTTGACATGTTGGAAGCACACCATTGCCAAATCATAGCTAAATATACATATATATACAGAGAAATTTAATATATGCATATATTTAGAGAAATTTAAATGTTCTTTATTTCACTAGTAGAAAAATATAAATTAAGTTTTATATATTTTCTGGAAGATTATTTGTTCTGAATTTTTATTTTTGTATTATTTATCAGCTGCAATAACAAAAAGTAAAGTGTGAAATCTATTAACTGAACATAGTTAAGGTTACATCTTTATAAGTCAGACACACACACACACACACACACACACACACACAAGAAACCATCACAACAAACACAATAATGAATGTACACTTTACCCATAAAATTTCCTTTCACACTTGGTAATTCCTACCATCAGAAAGCTGTCTCTTGTCTCTTTCTTAGTAATTAGTTAGCATTTTCTAGAGTTGTATATAAAAGGGATTTTATATATATATATATATATAGCCACTATATGACAGCATTCCTCCATTCCTTGTGTGGTTAAGTAGTTCATTTATCAGTATTATATGAAAAAGATATCATTGACCATATCACAATGTTAATGTTACACTATTCATCTCTTGATAGGCATTTTTAGCTCTTTGACACCATTAAAAAACTTTGCTCTGGTGCACCCCTGTAATCTCAGCACTTGTGAGGCTGAGGCAAGAGGATCATTGTAAGTGTGGGCCAGCCTGGGCTACATGATGAGTTTGAGGCCAGTCTGGATTACATAGCAATACCTTGTCTCAAAAACAAAACAAACCAAACAACAAAAGGAAATAAAAATGCAATATATAAAATTAAAATCTTCATGAACTGATTTTGTATGAATATGTTCTTGTACTTATTTTGGATAAATATATAAAAACAGAGTGATTGTCTTTGTTAAAGTATTTTCCACTTGGATTTCCTCAGATCATTGCCAACATGTGATAATGGCAGACTTTCACATTTTAGCTGTTGTGAGCTAGATACCTTGGCACATGCCTGTATCCCAGAATTTAGGAGGCCAAGGGGGGAGGATCTCCATAAATTCAATGACAGGCTGGGCTACATAGTGAGTTCAAGGCCAGTCTGAACTAGATAGGGAGATCCTGTCTCAAACAACCAAAATTAGTAAATAATAAATAAAGTTTAGCTATTCTCATAGTCAAAAGTTTATCTTATCATTGATCAATTCATTTTTCTTTACTGTCCATACTTGTATTTTTAATCTCATTTTAATATTTTAATATTTGTTCTGGAGATTATTATGTTGAATTATTAGTTTTTACTTATTATTTCGAATGGCATGCATTTTATTATAATTATGCCTATTAATTGTGCAATTTTTGTGATATTTTGAAATTTGAACATTTCATTTTTTGATTTTATCTACCCTCTCTGCTACAACCCTCCTCTCTTTCCCTTTCCTTCCCTAGTAAATCTTTCTGTCTATCTGGTATTTTAGGTATGGTATTTTAGGTCTGTAAATGTTTGAATGTTTAAATATTGGCTGTATATATATTTACAATTATGATTGGCTCTTACTGAATTGACATTTGTATCACTGTAAAATGGTTTTTCTTCCTTCTTACACATTGAGATTCTATCTCACCCCATCAATAAATGCTGGCCAGGATAAGAACTGAAAAGGAACTGGTATTCATTGCTGTGACCAAAGTTTGGAACTTCCTGAAGAAACTAAAAATAGAACTACGATTTCATTGTATTCTTTATCCCTTGGAGTAAGTACAAATAAGATTACTGTGTATGCACATTTTTTTATTTTTTATTTTAAAAAAGCAAAACAGAAAAAAGGATAGAAATGATACAGAATTTTAAAAATAGTAGGAAATTAACACTAATATATTGCATATTGTTATCTTAGAAGTAGTTGTTCAGATTATAAGATTTAGTCAAGGAAAAAAGGATCAAACAAACAATGAAATCACAAACTGGGTGAACTAACAGATAAGTAGCGTAACTCTCTATTTTGGGAACACATGCATGTGTTTGGGAGATTGAAAATCAAGGTCAGAACCTCATAATTGAAAGGGCTGCCATTTTAAAAAATAAAAAAGAAACAAATTGACAAATGGTATTATGTAATGAGTTATATAACTGTTGGAAAATTTTCTCAATATTAGAAAAAAATACTTTGTAAATGCAATGTAGAGTTTATAGAGTTCTCTATTTGAAAATAAGTAGAAAGTCAAGAAGTGAGTTTAGATGTTAGGTATTTGGGAGTCAGGGTTTTAATTTATGGTGTTGGTAACGAGAAATCATTAAATGATAAAAATGTTAATCATTTCAAAAATATTTATTTCTTTTTGAACAGTAAATAATCCAAATTCTTTGAATTGTAAGTAACTGAAATTATTTTTGAAAAAATACCTAGATTATAAGTCTAAAAGTAAAATAATTGCTTTGATCCTAAAATTAATATTACTTTAAATATTTGAAAATTTCTATTTAGACATAGAGCCTGTGACTAAATACGGGTTTGCTACTTTCTTGAGTACTGTGTAATGCAGTATTTATTTTTGCAAGTCCTCATGATAGTATTAAGAATTGACAACTACATGTAAACCAATCAAATTGCCTCATTAAGACAAATTCTTAACTTAACTTTAAACCAATTTTCAACAATAACATATGTGTTCCATGAACTATAAGCCCTTTTTAACTAAAAATTTGAAAAAAAATACTATTCTATTATAGAAAAAAGTTTCTGATAAAAGTGGGAAAATACTAATGATGTTATCAACAATAACTTATTTTATAACTGCAAATGTATCATTGCCCCTTTAAATTTTAATATTCTCCTATTTAACCTACGTACTTTTAGAACATTTAAGATTATTTCAGAAAAATACCATCACCTTGGTAAACATATATATATATATATATATATATATATATATATATATATACTGTAAAATTTGTCGTGGAATCCATAAACACAATAATATTCAGTGGCAATATCAAAATGAACACTATAGAAGCATATTTATAAGTTTTGGGTAGACAACCAGAGGCATATTAATCACTTTTTTATGGAAGCTTGCTAATATATTGCTAGTTTAAAAACAAAACCTTAGTCATTGACATGAAATGTTGTATTATCTATTAAGAAAACATATTTTTGTTATAATTAATTCATCTTAAAAATGCCTCACTTATAAACTCAAGATCAGGTATCCTAAGGATTGTATGCATCCATTGCTATATTTATTGCTTTATTCACTTGGCTATATTATTCATTAAAATTGAACCATTCTTTGTGGCTTTGATTGTACAAATATGACAAAACATTACTTCAATTTACAATAGTTACTGCTTTACAATTCCTCAAGTAGACTGTGGTAATTGCTTTATTAGCCACCCAGTTGCTGCTATGCAAACAAAATGCCATTTTGCTGATAAGCACAGTTGAGAAACAAATTACAAGGAAATAAAACCTTGTAAAAATTTGAAGAAGTTCTTGATTTAATATTCTGATAATGTTCAAATCATTTAAAGTTATATTTCCCCAATCAATATATCCAGGAAAGTTAATTTTAAAGAGAAATATTTAATAGTAGGAATTTTATGAAATGCATTAGTACAGAAATTGAAAATCTTAAGTACAAAGAGCTTCAGGTCATTCCTAGTAATGTACACTGTTTACAGACATCTCTTACACAAAGCTCTCTCTTCATAGCTTTGAACATATATAAATCACAAGAGATTTTAAGATACTAAAAGCCAGTGTTTCAAAAGGATCTGGTAAACTAGTGTCTTTATGAAAGAGAAATTCATTTTATTTCTGACACAAAAGAGACTTGAAAGTTTTTAGGCTTCCATTACATTATAACACTTGGAAATTTTAAATTAAAAGATTTTCACTTTAAATTTTATTTTATGACATTTTTCAAAACAGTATCATGTGATAAACCTGTAATATGCAGAAGACCTAAACATAAACTTTAAGAGTTCGATCATTTAAAATGTGTAATGTAATTTCTCTTGCAGTATATCTTTCTCAGTAAGAATTATTATTCTTTATTAAGGAAAGGTGAACCTTTGTATAATGTAAAAACTATTGAAAAAATCTTTACCTAGGGGTATGCAAAATGTTTATCTCATTATCTAAATATGGAAAACCAGAAACCGCTCTACTAGCCACCTAAATTCATTAGAGAATTATATGTCAAACTATTTGGAAGTGCTGAGTATTTACACATGCTTCTCAACATAATTGCTTACATAGTTTTTATAAATTATTCAAATTTTAAAATTTCAAAGAGAAAACTAAAATATCTGATCTGAATCACACATAATACATGAATTATCTGAACTGCATTTGGCAATGCTATGTCAAAAACATTTAATTGGATATCCTCTGAAACTACTAGATCTATGTAAGAATGTCACATAATATATTGATATATACATTATATAATATATATATATATATATATCATAATAATATATAAATCAAAATCACTATCTGAGCCACCTGAGGCTCAATTTTGTAATATAATATTACTAAATCTCAGAAAACTGTTGCTTTTACCCTGGACCAAATAAGGGAAACTTCCAAAAATTGTATTAAATTCCTGAAGTTATTTTTCTGTAATTATCACTTCTTATCACTTCCAAGTATTTAACAGAACCCCGCCTTTTAAAAATGAATGTGCTTAAACAAAATTAAACATCATGTAGTTGCTTAAACTGGAGAAAGGCACTTGAAATCCCTGGTCATTTCCAAGGATTTTGACATTCTTTTTACTTCTTTACATTGAAAGATGCAGATTTTAAGATTATTGGGTAACAAAATGTAATCATAAAATACAACCTTCAATCTAGTATACTCTATGTAAGCCTGTACTAGTAAAAAATAGTATATAAATATAAAATATATTCCCTGCATTAAAAGTAATGCTTTCTTTTAGTTTTCATTGATAAGTAAAAAAGTAAAGATTTCAAGATCATTTGCTTATAAAAGTGAAGATATATACGTTAATGTGCTACATCATAATATTCAAATGTATTTTGCATATTTTATTTAAAATGTTAAAATTTCTATAAACATTTATACTGTCCATTTATTACTGAAAAGCCTATTGCAATGCTGAGCTTAAAGAACACATCATGTCTTACATCATATCTTGAATAAAATTTCTGCACTTTTGGGGATGTCTACAAATTAGTAATTAAATTTTGAAATAATAAAAGTTATTCATAAATCATGAGGAAGATATTTTTTCTTTGCGTTTTCTTCTAAAAATCACATTTACTTAAGAAATACAGACAGACCATATTATAGTTGTTCTCTAAATAAATTTTTGAACAGTTTTAATTATTCTTAAAATATATCTCAAAAGTTACAAAATACAGGAATAGTTGTTGAGCTCTACTCTGATTTGTGATTCTGGCACTTGTTTCTTGTGAAGCTTGTACAAGTCTTCCTGTTTTGTAATGAAATATTCCTAAATTGCCCAAAAGTGTTGCTTTTGCCCTGGATCAAGTGATAACAAAACCAAAAAATGTATTAAAATGATATTTCAAGGTACTTGAATCATAGAAAATACATGCTAAATTGGCAGCATAACGTTGTTCAATAGGCCAAAGACAATGGTCCATATATTTATTAATAAAAACGTATCTAATATTCAAAGTTAAAATCCTAAAACAGATCATGTGAGGCAACTGAGAAACTTCCACTCTTGGAGTCTGACTTAATTGAAGCTTTAACATAATGAAAGAGAAAATGCAAATTAACACAGGGAAAATAAGAATTAAATTCCACTGAAACCATGAAAAATACAATGGCAGCTGTTACCCACCCTTTAACTTTAAACTCTGCAATATCTACTAAAAAATCAATATAGACTTTCTGAGTGTAAAATCTTGACCCAGGAATCATTAATATACACATGGCATTTATTCAATAATACAGTATAGTTTGAGAAAGTGAACCACTAACCAACAAAGCATAGAAAGTAGATGATCACACATATCTATTTAAATGGCTCTCATAGGTATATATATTTTCATTTATATGTATAAACATATAATTATGCATTTGATTATATTTTAGTTTTTAACTTTTAAAGTATATTGTAAGTAATATGTGCATATATTTTAGTATTACACTGCTAAATCTTATGCATTAATTTTGCTCTTATTTTATGATTACTTTGATATAATGTTCTTTTCTCTTTACTTACCTTTCTGTTTATAGATGTCTGGGTTTAAACAGCTTTTTGAGAACTATTAAATTGCTTCCAGCTGTATTGCCTGTTGGATGTTTTTATACCCGAGGATATTGAACAGGAGCATATTCAATATATAAAATTCTTAAAATATTTCCGTGGTATTTTTAACTCTCATTTGTGTTGTTTAGTAGATATTGCAGATCTGCTTTCTCTGTAAAATTTAATGGTTTCAAAATTAATCAACTGAATTGATACAACTATTTTGCTCTTGATTTTCACTTACCAGAACATTAGTAAGGTTGATTATAGCTTCATAAATTACTGGTTATATTATTGAGACACAACCACAATTTTATGATTAACACTTTACTTGAATTTTAAGAAGTATGAAAAAATAAGAAATATAGTGCTTCCTGTTACTTTTGTAACTTATTAACGTGTTTGACTGAAACCTCTTCTGAGCGTGAGTCTCTTAAATGTGTTACTTGAAAACACAGATAAGCCTATTGTGTCTGCACCACCTGAATGATTTAGCTTTAGTGATTTGATTATATCTCTATCTTTAGACAATTAAAAATATTCATTATACAGACAATGCACTTATTTTCACTGATGATTTATACTGAGCAAAAACATGACCCTTCACACAAAATTTGTAATGTAATTCATAAATATCTTTTGCTTACTTAAAATGACATTTGTTTTTGTACTAGGAGTCAAGTTTAGGGCCTTGTGCTTGCCCGGCAGGTGCCGTGCCAAAGTCAGATCCCTAGACCTGAAAAGGATTTCTAACTTAAATCATTTTTTGACTTTTTCCTTACCAGTGACAGTCTTTTCTGTTGTGTTTACATTTTTGATTCATTATTATTTGTTAGGTTAATAAATATTTTATGATCATCATTTTTATTATATAATTCTTCATAGACATAATATATTTTATTCATTATGTATTACATCAATTTGAATATTCACATCTTTATTTTATGTAATTTTCTAATAGAATTGGTAACAACTTTTTAAGCCCACAGCCCCTTTTTTCCTATTTAATTTTGGGAAGTAGTACACTTTGGGAGTGTACACTAATGATGATGGCATTTTTTGCCAGTTTGATCATTAAAACCTTACTCTCTGTATGGCATTTGCATCAACAGCTAGGTAAGATTCTGAAAAATGTTGCTGATGAAAAAAAAATTAATGTAAAAATTGTGAATAAAATACATGAAATTAATTTATTACCATGTTTACTATAGTCAAATGTTCCTAAAAGTCACAGTTTTTCATGGTGTAACACCTGTATTATGTAAAAAAGCTATTCTATAAATTGTCATCTTTTAAATTCTATAATTTGTCATCTTTCTATGTCCCTTAAGTTTTATAGATGTATTTACAAAAGTTTATTTGACATTTCTTTTAAAATGGCGTGAAATTGAATAAAGCATATTCTAAAAACATACATGTCATATAAAATATTTCATGAAAACATGGATTTTAAGATACAACTCTCCAAATTTGTGCATGTGAAGAACTGACATAAGAAAAAGACAGTTATATAGAATTCAGATACATCTTTAATTGTAAAAAAATACCAACTTCAAGTTTCTAAAAGGAATATTTGATCATTCAGTGTATATTTATTGATGTTAATGATGTAAATATCATTCTTTTAGGAATTAGCTATAAATCACAAAATAAAAATTCTAAACATTTAGTAAAGCAATGCAATAAATCATAATAGATTTATGAAAATAATAGAATAAGTTGTAAAATATTACAGACTAGACAAAATTATAATTTCTTTTTTAAAATTTTATTTAAAAGGAAAAAGAGGAAAAAACAAAACAAAACAAAGCGATGTAAGGGTACAAGTAATACAGAACTACAAAAAAAAAAAAGTAAGAAATCACCAGTTAATAGATTACACATTATCAACTTAGAGATAGTTGCTCAAGTCACAGTATCAAAGCATACAAAGTGAACATTCAAACAGAGAGACTGCAAACAGTTGTGTTCTTACATTTTTATTTGACTATAGATATTAAAAACATAAGAATGTGGTACGTACCACCAAAGTGTATTTCATAATATCAAGTGGATATACTTTTCCTGTTAGGTCATGTGCATACTTTATTATATCAGTAGATCAATTTTCATATCTGAGGAGGCTAAGAGCAATGTTTAACAGGTTTCCTTATTTGCTCATTTGTTAATTTTGATAACAGAAATATTTATCCTAAGAATGGCCTGTAACCTATAATCCTAACCCTCTTTTGATGAAAATCAATGTATAACTTCTACTTCCACATTCATTGTTAGTGTGCATCTTTAAACCTTCCCAAAGTTTATGTGTTAGAGGTTTTGTCAACAGTCTAGGGCATGGGTCTTCAACCTTCACTGACATAAGGAACCTGTCTTCTGGAAGACAATTTAGCTGCAGATTAAATTGTATATGTGTGTGTGTGTGTGTGTGTGTGTGTGTGTGTGTGTGTGTGTGTTGGGGTGGCTGACTTCAGAATAATTCAACCACATTAAAGAGCTGTAAATACAGATAAAGCTTCATTTTTTCACCTGACCTCATGCAGTGTCATTTATTGGTTCATGGCCAGGAATCAAGGTCCCTGGGATGGCATTACTGAGAGAGGGATGAGATCTAATGAAATGAAGTTTGGTCATTAGAGCACATTAGAAGAATGTGTTCTTGAAGAGATATTGGGATCATGACACCTGTCTCTCTGCTTCACTTCCAAGTTACCAGAAGATGAATAATTTTTTTTCTTGCAAATGTTCCTGCCAAAGTTCACTGCCTCACCATAGGCTCCAAATCAACTGGGCCTACCAACCATGAATTGAAAGAATTATGCCAAAGTAAACCTTTCCTTCTTTTAAAGGTTTTATCTTTAGGCATTTGTTACAGTGATGGAATGCTATCTAAAACACTCACACACTCAGAAGATTCTTTCAGCTGATGGTGTATCTTAGAGGATATTGTAGGGTTCTCTTTTGCAACAGAATCAATAGAAAATATATGTGCAATTATGCAAAGAGATTTTGTGGGAAAGCTTACAGGATCAGAGATGGTAGAGTCCACAATGCCCATTCATTTCTTGGAGTGCTGAAGGATCTACAGGCAGTCAAAGGTCAATGGAGAGTCAATGTTCCAAATTGCATTGGAAGGCTAAACATCCTGGAGACTGATGTCCAAGGGCTTTGTGAGGAGTGGAGCCATTCCTAAAGAGGAAGATTTCCTTCCTCTTGTCCTTTTTATTCCATTCTAAGCCTATCAGTAGATGGCACCTGCATCTGTGGTGACTTCTCTATTCAGTTTGCTAGCCTGTTTGACAACTGCCAACAAACACAACCAGCGTTTTACTAATCCTCCAGACAGCTATTACTCAAATGGAATTGACGTATCACAGTTAACAATGACAAAGAATCACTAAAGAGTAAATAAGATTATTCTCCATTATAATATTCTTGTCACTCATATTCTTCTGTCTCTAGTTCATCTAATTTGAGAAAACAAAAACATTGCCAGGTTTGAGTTTTATAATGTAGATTCATCCACAGTTTATATGAAAAATTGCCATAAACTGGGTGCAGCCTTCTCTTAGTAAATAGAAAATATCAAAGGCGGATCATGCAATCTGTAATGTAATTGAATCTTGAAAGACTAACAGTCACTAAATGCGGGAAGTTAGGTGTTGGCCTTGTGAGCAAAACTATGTTTCTGACATGAAAGGAGCGAATGGATAAATGACGAAGTGTCCACCACCACCTCACTACTCTTGACCCTGAGAAAAGCTTAGGAAACATGCTATCAGGGAAGATTTTTCCTTGTGCTTCAAGAGAAAATGTACAACCCAATAATGTCTTAGCATAAAACAGTTCTGAAAAGTATATTTAAAGAGCCTTTTTGAGATGAAAATATCAGAGAGCACTCTAAGAATAACTTTATTATTAAACACCTATATCTGTGTATATTGTACATATGTATAATGCTTTTGCTTGTATGTATACACATATATACATGAGTACAGACTTAACTGAATTTTCAAAATAATATGAAACTGTTTAAAAATGAATGTAACATTTAGAAAGCTCTCATGGCATGAAAAAGAGGAATTTCATTGTTGTATCAATTGATGTCTTGAAGAAAAAATAGTGTGATGCATCTCTCAAACTGCAAAAGCAAAAGTTTTAGGAAAAACAAGTGGGATACAAATATTAACCCAGTCCAGAGAATCTGATACTCAAGTTAAAGATAAACTAGAATGAGAAAATGGAGTAAGTGACAACAAAATCATTTCTTTGCATTACTGGACAAGATTTTATTTTTTTGATTTTCAGTGGAGGGGAGATAATATTACAGGTATGGTGTAACCTTCAAAATTGAATAAATTTTAATGTTTAATGGGTTGCTCATTACATTCTCATGAAAATTAACTAAAAACTAAAAATACATGAGCAGATTCTAGCAAGAGGTTTCATTCTAGGAAAAAGAAAAAAATAACGATACTTCCAAACAAAAATAAAGTATGAGTTAATAAACAAAAAGATTCAGATCTGTATAAGACATCTCATCTGTTCAAAAATGGTAGCATAATAGTAAAGTTATTTTAAAAATAAGCAGGCCCATTACCTCATAATCCTCTACCCAGTTGAATAACAATGAGTAATCTTCATAAATAGCTGTTCATTTATCTGCCAATATACATTTTATCTAACAAAATCTATACGAAAAAAAAATTTTAATGTGCCACAAATAAGCATTCGTAAAGTATGAGGCTTTTATAATATCCTAAAATGAAAATTTTTTTCGGTGTTATTATCCAGGAATCCTCTAACATCACCACCTTTAAAATATACAAACTCAAAGTTCCTGATGTAAGTCAATATAAAAATGTCTATTAGACTTCTAATATTTTATAATTATTTTTGATATTACATCATTATTTGTATAATTTTATTTATGTTTCTAGAAAAGTTAATTTTGCCACCAAAACACATCTTCTCATTTTCTTAATATCTGTCCTAGCTAATAAAAATGCTAGAGATTTGTGTCAAACAAATTCACACACCTCATGAATCTTTAGGGAAACTGTGTCTTCTGACAATTAGAAGCTACTTTGGTTTCTTTGTAGGATTTTCAAACATGAAATTAGCTTCAAGTATGTTGAATGTAGCAAAGTGGCAATTTTTCATTGTGAGGCAACTATATTTAAAACATTTTGTTGTAAATTTTTTTTGTGTGTGAGGTCTTCAAATTTTCACTTTCTACATATGCAAAAATGTCTTTTAAACTGAAAATATGAGAAAATATATATGCTTCTTTCATGTCAAACCCTATGGTAACACTTAAAGATAAAAATAAAAGTTGCACTTAACTGATTTAAGCAAATATATTCCAAAATAATATAAATTTATATTTAATTTATAACCTCTAAATGCAAACAATTGTTAATGTAGGCAATTCCATTAGGATGAGTATTTTTGGAATGAAAAGGAGTGACTTCAGTAATTGTTTTATATGCATAAAAATTAGTTTTCTATGATAAATGAAAACAAAACAAAGATCATATATCATGCCAGGCCAAACAATAACTACTATTATTTTCTGGTAGACTTGTATGCAATATTTTAAAATATTGGTAACCAAAAGCATTTTTTCAACTAGCATTTTAACACTTTACTTACACTTGTTGGGAGAACATGGCGGACAGATAACAGCAACTACCGGAGGCTCTCTGAAAAACTAGGCTCAGAAGCCAGGTATGGTGCGGAGTAAAGAGACATAAGCAGGTGGAGTTATGCTCTGCTGACTCAGGAACGAACTCGGCTGAGAGAAACCAACTTGGAATGCAGTCCTGGTGCTAAAACAGGAACAGAAAAGCCTCGCTGCTGAGGCTGGACCCCGCGCCATTGGAAGCCGCGATTTGGGTTTCCCGCCGCGCAGTGGCTGGCTGCCTCTACATCGGCTCGGCAAGGAGAGAGACGCGTGGAAACTCGGAGAACGGGAGTCTGTGAACGGAGTCGAAAACAGGACGGGCAGGGAGGCATGTTCTGACTTGTGGTGAGGTGAGTGAGAAAAACTGACACTCCACCACAGTTTGACTCTGAAAGGTTTGGCCCAGACAGGACACTGTAGCCAGGAAAGCCACAACCGGAAGCAGGAAGCCCCATCTTGCCCTGCCCCTAGGAAGTTACCTGTGACACCATCTTCCTGCCCCTGGGAATTTACATATGGCGCCAAACCTAGGACCAATGGGCTACCTGTGTATCCCTAATGCCCGCCTTAGGTTCCACCCCAAACCGAGGCTATTTACAGGCCCCCACGCCACGTGTCCGCCGGAGAGATTGCCGGACGCCAGCCGTGGGGTGCCGGTCATCTCTCTCCGTGTTCTCAGAATAAAGTCCGCTTTTTATTTTATATTTCTCATCTTTTGTTAATATTTTTCATCTTTTGGAAATAACTCTATCATTTGGTGCCGTGACTCGGATCGGCAGGCAACTGACTCTTGGGCCACATACCCAGAGTTTCCTCGCCGATAACCAGATAACATCTTGGATTAATCCCGAGCTTTTTCCTCTCCCGAGACGTTCCTGTCGCCAGCCGCCTGCACTCCGCATCGGCCAGACTGATTTCAGGTGAGCACTCCCCGGGGAACTTTTCGCACTGGGCAGCCCCAGTGGAAGGTTCTCCCCGTCTGCGTGGGTCTGTGCATTTTCATGTCCTTAGGACTGCCCAGGGCAGGGTTCTTTCTGGGCAAACCTGCGCCCACAAAATCTCTCACATTCTTTGGGTTCGGATAGCCCAAAGCAGAGATTTTTGGGACCGCCCACACTGAAAGAATGCCTCACTTCCCTTAAAGCCTTGCACTTTCACGGGCAAAACTGTTACTGACCCCACGTAGACTCCATTCGTAAATCTCTCAGTGACGACTGGAGTTTACGGTTTGGAACCGTAGCCGCCGCGTGGTACCACAAATAAGTGACGACTTTTTTGTGGACCTCCAGTTTTTTTTTCTTGCCTGAATCAGTCATGGGGAACATATTTTCTAACTCCCAAAAGACGCCTTTACAATGCCTAATTTCCAATTTACGTACTCTAAAAATTAAAGGTACCATAAAAACTAAACAACTAACTTTTTACTGCCAGGAGGTCTGGCCAACCTACCTGCTTATCGGCAAGCCTTGGCCCAAAAAAGGAACATTTGACCCCTGCATTCTGAGGAACTTGTACGATTTTTGTCAAGCTGGCAACAAGTTATTAGAACTCCCTTATGTCCAAGCCTTTCTTATTCTGAGAACACGCCCATCTCTCATTAAGTCTTATGCTCCAGCTGAGATACTTTTAGCTAAGTCTACTGCGCTGCAAACTTTTCCGTCCTGCTCTCCGTTGTTTTCCCAGCCGCCGCCTGCCTACCACCAAACTCATTCCCTGCTGTTACCTCCCGCCGGACAGCTCTCCCCTCCCCCTGTGCCTGATTCTCTCAGCAGCTCTAATCCCTCTCCATTGCAGATACCTCCCACTGTACGATCGTCTCCCTCTCCGCCTTCCAGGACCCATAACTCTCCCAGCAGCTCTAATCCCTCTGTGTCGCAGTTATCTCCCTATGTTCCATCCTCTCCCCCGCCTTCTCCTGGGACCCATAACTCTCCCAGTGGCTCTGATCCCTCTGTTAGTGCTTCCTCACAGTCTCCGACTTCTCCTGAGAATTCTCTATCCCCTAAAGCATTCTCACCGCCTGCCCACCATACTAGGTCTCGGTCGCTATGTCCTTCCAGCAGGTCGCATGATTGTTCCAGCTTGCGTGGGGAACAGTCGCCATGTTGCAACCCTCTGCCACGTGGCATGGCGCCGCCATGTTCTGGAGGGCCACATGGCGACAGGGCGCCGCCATGTTTCGGGTCACGTGACAGGGCGCCGCCATGTTTCCAGGACCCTCACTGTCAACAGGCGTCTCCTTGTGGCTCCTCTTGTGAACTACAACAGCCGCCCAGTTGCAGTGCACATGACGCTTCATTGTGCTGCGGACAGCAGTCCTCTCACTGGAAGGCACACAGTGAGATGCCATCTGCTCGTGTTTCCCAGGGTGACCGGCAGCAGCTCTGTAGCCGCTCTACAGATGATTGCTCACATGTGCCTACCGGAAGGATAGCAGCTCAATGGCCCTCTGCTCCAGAATCTCCTCAGGCTCTGCTACCACTTCGGGAGCAAGTTGGCCCCAAGGAGCTTGTTAACATCCATGTGCGTTTTTCCCTTTCTGATCTATCTCAGATTACCCTTAAATTAGTAGCCTCTCTGTTGACCCACAGAATTATATCAGGCAATTTAAATTTATTACTAATTGTTATGATTTACATTTTAAGGATGTTTATAATGACTCTAGGCCTATAGCTGTGCCAGAGCAGGTCAAGCATACTAACTATAACAAACTTTTAAAACAGGTCCAGGAGGCTAATCAAAACCCAGTTGTGTTCCTAAATTGGCTTTCTAATCCTCGCGCCCTGCGAGCAGTTCCAGCTTTGCGAACTGTGTCGGGCCGCCTCCCAGCCCCTCCCCCATGTGCCGTCCCAGCCCCTCCCTCCCCCATGCGCCGTCATCGCCGCTGCCATCTTACACGTTTCCGGGGGCAGTCTGAGCCCGCCCCTGAATGCTACATCCCAGCGCTTGCCCCACCCACTGGGCGTGCTCTGCCGGAGTGCCGCGAAACAGCAGCTCAGCGGCTCTGCTCAGACATGCTTTTTTTTACAATTTGGCTCCACTCAAAAGATGCTTTTTTATTACAATTCTCAAACCATTTAATCAAGGTTATTGGCCACCTGATAATTTTACCAGCCTTGTTTATCAATCAAAGCCTTCACCAATCTCCTGTTTAACAACTAAGGTTATGAATTCCTTTTTTGCTGGGAACCACTAGCTCTATTTCAAGACAAGGGTTTTCTTCAAAGTTTTATTTTGTTTGTCTTGGTTCCTACTACTGCAAATAACAACTTTAAAAGTAAATGTGTTCAGAATTTGACAGTATTAGATCAGTTTTGATTGATTTATTCATAAGATTGCTAAACCTTTACTGCAAAATGTTTCCATTAAAGCCTTGTTTGGCAAACTAAAGCTTTGTTAATTCTACGTGTCACCCTATAAAAAAAGCCGTATGCCATCCAGATAAAGCCTGCTCTCTAATCTAAAATGCCAATATTAAATTCCTGCATACTCACTTAATTCTACTATAGTCCAAATCCCAAACAAAAAGGCAAAACTTGACCTTCAAACCTTAGAGAGATCTTAATATGGTTTTTCATAATTTTAACACTTATGACACTTGGAGTTCTGAGACAGGTAAACCTACACAAGGTGGACCTGCCTGGCCCCTCCATGGACCACGATCAAATGCAGCAGAAGATACTGGGCAAGAAAATGCCCCACCCTGGCATTCTTTGAGACCTTACTCCAGGGCTACTGGATTGTCCTAGCCACCAGAGAGTGGGTAAGTCATCCTAAGTAATAGCCCTCACAGGAAATGTCGATACTGCCAGATTTGTCACCGACAGAAAATCGCTGCTGGAGGCTGAGGGGGTTCAGGGCAACAACAGCCCCCTTTAAGGTGTCCATCTCAGATTCCAAGTCGCAATACAGTCTCAGGTAAGACATTCTCTATATTTGTGGACATAGAGGCCATATATACAGAGTTCTTCCTGAGTTTTCAGGCTGCTATATTAAGTCCTCAATCTCTATGACAGGGTATTGATGGTCAACCTATGCCATTTACAAACAGGGCCTATTTTGTGCAGGTCCCATTCCTAAATCTTAAAATGCCTTTTATACAGGCTGACTTAGACACACTGAGGCCTCAACAGCTTCCACCTGTTGTTGCTGGTGGACCCTTCCTCAGTGATATAGACCACCCCCTTCCTTTCTTGTTCACCAATTTCTCAGGTAACCCTAGTCAAGACTCACAGATACATTTTTGTCTTCTCACTTTGTTTATACTTTTTCAGGAGACATAAAAGCCTTTCTCATACTTGCTAAAGTTCTGTTACAGCAAATCATTCCAAGGACTACAACCAGGTTACAGGGACCCATGCCCAAATCAAAATTGCTGGACTGCCATCCTGGTTTCACATCGCTCAGGCTAAGAGGTGCCCTTCCAGCCTTAAATCTGATCATTCTGAGTGGTCATCACATCTTCTGTCGCCTACCCGTCTCCGTCTCACAAAGGCCTCGCAGCCACAGTTAACAGGCTAAGTCATGTTTTGTTATCCATTTTGGTTCCTAATTTCTTACATTCTATTAATGATCATTTTTACAGCAGGACTCTTTAACAGTATTGCCTACAGACTCCAACATCATGCATACCAGAGACAAGCCTCACCAACCTACCGTCTTAACTTTTATGCTTTCAGATGGGGGAGTAATCACCTCTCATAACTCCACTCCTCCTAACCCCATGTTTAATTTTCAGAATTCTGCCTTACCATGGAAATGTTTCTACCTCAACATGGTCCTGATAGAATGATATGTCTAAATCAAAGGCACCTTTCCTTCTACCTCACCTGGGTCCTTAAATATGACAGTGCCAAGTCTCCTCATAACATCTTGTCTCTTTGTTTTTCCAGTCTGACATACATGCATTCACCAGTGAAGCTGTCCTGGCCAAAACACCTGGCACCAGCGTCTACCTGGGCATCAACCTTCATCCCGTCGACTCCCCTAGGCTCCAGTACAGCGCCCTTTGCCAGCAGGAAGTAGTTAAAGAGAGAAATCTTCGCCCCTTTTCATAATAATCATAAGACGGGATATGAAAGGTTTGGCCCAGACAGGACACTGTAGCCAGGAAAGCCACAACCGGAAGCAGGAAGCTCCATCTTGCCCTGCCCCTAGGAAGTTACCTGTGACACCATCTTCCCGCCCCTGGGAATTTACATATGGTGCCAAACCTAGGACCAATGGGATACCTGTATATCCCTAATGCCCGCCTTAGGTTCCACCCCAAACCGAGGCTATTTATAGGCCCCCATGCCACGTGTCCGCCGGAGAGATCGCCGGACGCCAGCGGTGGGGTGCCGGTCATCTCTCTCTGTGTTCTCAGAATAAAGGCCGCTTTTTATTTTATATTTCTCATCTTTTGTTAATATTTTTCATCTTTTGGAAATAACTCTATCAGACTCCAGCAGACTTTCTGGGCCCGAGCAGTCCTGCGGGAGCAGGGCGCGGTGGCGACTCCAGCCACACATTCCCCTCTTGGGCGGGATTGGTGAAAAGTGCCTGGCCTGCATGACGCTGCCGGCGGACCCCGTAGGCTGGCCCAACCCAGATCCCAGAGCCCGACAGAGGCCGGGAGGGGCGGGTCCCCGCGTAGGCTGCCTGGTGCGCAGCGGTGAGTGGGAACACCTAACCAGCGCAATTCGATCAGGCTGTGGCTGACAGGGAGAGAAGCTGGGCCTCTCATATAAGCTTGCATATATAAGGAACAGAGAATATGGGAAGAGGCAGCAACAAGAAAGGCTCCTCGGCCCCCAATTCTGAGAAACAGGCAATAGCGGACACCGCACCGATACACATAAAGCACCATATAGAGAGCCTCATAGACCAATTCAGGAATGAAGTTATCAACGACCTGAAGCTAGAAGTATGCAAAAGAGTTAGAGAAATGCTAAGCCCCACCCAAGAAAAAACAGATGGTGGAATGGAAGAACAGAAAAAGAGGGGAGAATTGTTTGATGGAGAAAACAGGGAAAGCATAGAATACATGAAGCAGGTTCAAAGGGACTACCAAGAAACTAAGAAGTCTATCGAAGACTGGCATAACAGCTTGAAAGAAACTAAGGACAGACTATCTGAACTGGAGGGCAGAATTGTAATATGGGAGAATGAAATGAAAAACTTCTTAAAAATAACAAAGAAACAAACAGCAATAATACAAAGACAAGAAGATGATAAGAGGATCCATAACTTAAGGATTAAGAACATAAAAGAAGAAGTAGGGACACAAACAAATGAACTACAAAAGCTACTCACAGAAATAATCCAGGAGAAATTTCCTAATTTAGCAAAAGGTAAAGATACTCAGATGTATGAGGCATACAGGACCCCAGCTACCTACAACCCAAACAGAGCAACACCCAGGCATATAATAATAAAAATTCCAGAAATTCAATACAAGAACAGAATATTAAAAGCTGTCAGATACAAGAAACAGACCACTTACAAGGGAGCACCCATCAGAATTACAGCAGATTTCTCTGCACAAACCATCAAAACACGAAGAGCGTGGGGGGAAATAATTCAAGCTTTGAAAGATAATAATCTCCAGCCAAGATTAGATATCCTGCACAACTGTCCCTGGAAATTGATGGAAAAGCAAGGTGCTTCCAGGATAAAGAGGAACTGGGGGAATTTGCAACCACCAATTCAACTCTACAGAGAGTACTGCAGGATATTCTAAAAAAAGAAAAATACAAAGAATCCAGAAATAGTGGAGGCCACAACTAATGGAGCAGAGAACAAAATGAAGAAGACAAACTGACAGCTACTGACAGAATAAGAGCTCAACAGAAATGAGGCAGAGAAGATTGGATGATAGGAACAGCTATTTTGGAGAAAATGACATCTTAATAGGTAATACTGATTTAGTATCATCTTGTTTTGAAGTCTCATCTAGCTTTTGTCCTTCTGTCTCCAATGGTCTAAATAGGTTGTATCTTACTGGATTTTATTATGTACGATAGTATAAGCAAAAACCTTTTAAAGACAAGGAGATTATACAGAAACCATTATTCATTTTCTGTTAGTCGATTCTAAATACTCTGTAATGGTGTCATTCTCTTAAATGGTTTTACATTGTTTTGATATACTTAATGCTACAGTATATGAAGTTGTACTCAAGGATTTCAAGGAAAGAGACAATATGGTAACTACTTTTAGGTCAGGATTATCTGGTGGTGAAACACTATTCTGCTTAAATGGTTATGTTTTGATCTGTGCTGTTTCGTTGTTATGCCCTCTTTTATCTCAATCTCCACTCCATTATTTACTTTTTTAATACTTTTTTAAAATTTTTATCCTTTTAATTAAAGGAAAAATAATAGCAGGATATATTATAGTAACCCACTTTGACTTTCCATTACCTCGATTTAAAGCCCTGTATTACTCTCACCATCTGGTTTTTAACTGATGTTCCCCTATTCTGTTTTGCTGGATAGTATCAGGTTCGAAAATTTAGGCATCAGCTGTGAAGATAATGAGATTCATTATAAAGCCCATTCTCATTGACTTTTATCTACTTTTGAAGACCTACAATGTCTCCAATGTTTTGGTTTTGTCGGTTTTGTTCTTTACTGTTTTGTTCAATTGTATTATAACTAATGGTATAGGCAATTCTATTAGAGATAGCGGGAGGCATTATGGTAACCATTGTTGATCACCTTGTATTATGTTTTCACATTATCTATTATGTCCACCCTTTTGACTTGACCGATTCTGTTCTGTTATGTCACATTTGGTTTTACTCTCTTCCAAAAAAGTAATAAGAACCGTGAAAGCAATGAAACCCAAAATGTGTAATAGTCATTGTACAAAAGAGAGGAAAAGAAAGTGCTCTAAACTATATAACTGCATGTATATTTAAGTGTATAAGATAGAATATGATATCACAGAGTTTTATTGGATCATTGAACAGAACTGTTTGCAGTATCATTGATGGAATGTCCACTTTACAAGCTTTAATTTTGTGACTTGAACAATTATTTCTAAGATGACAATATGTAATCCATTAACTAGTGATTTCCTACTGTTCATTTTTTTTTTCTGCAAATCTATATAACTTGTACCCTTTCTCTGCTTTTTTTTCTTTTCTCCTTAAATAAAATTAAAAAAAAAAACACTTTACTTACACTTGTTTAGACTCCAAATGTTACTTTTTTGTTTACCAAAATGTTAATCTGAGACTCTCACTTCCCTATTGCAGCCTGGCAGGCACCCATTGGACTCCTTTTGTACACCTAGTAACTGTCAACATATGTGGAACTGTGGAGGACGCAGACATATGTTCAGGTTGGAAATGGAGATTCTTTAACTAAATGACACTGAAATAATTTTTATAATTTTATACGTATTTTTGAAAACACTTAAAATATGATATTTCACATCACAATCTGTTTTTCATCTTCTTTCAAAAACACAGATAGCATTTATAACCATCAACCCAAAAGAGCTGTTAGAATACAATATTCAAATTGTTTCCTCACGCTGACCTATACAACACACATGCATTGCACTGCCTTTGATGAAACCATTTTCATATAACAACCGGTAATTTCTTCTTCAATCCTTTAGTTTTTATTATAGCTATTTATTTGACATCTTTTTTTTTTCCCCTTTTAGAATATAAGAACCGAGGAGTAGCCCTTTTGTTGGTGGTGTTGTGTATTCCAAGCACCTAGATAAGAAAGAGCTTGCCACACAGAAGCACTTAGTAAATGTCTGATGGACTAAACATAATTAAATGAGTGAATGAACAACAGGTCTTCCTTAGTTTTAATTATTACCTTGGCATTTGAGCTTATATCCCATGTTAGGCTTTAATAGCTTTGGTGAAACAGATGTGGAATATAATGAAGAAAATGAAAAAAAGTTAATCAAAATATATAATTCTAAAAAGAAGAAGAAATACATACTCAATAAACGCATAGCATTTAAAAGGTAAAACTATTTAATCTTTAATGAAGTAAGGAAAGCACTTTTAATCTTATTCATTCTTGTGTTTAAGTTGACACCACTATAAAGACATGACTTTGATATTAAAATTTATTACTGAATATGAGAAAAACAGCAGCTATATACAATAGCCCACTTATCATGCATTTGATTTAGGAATTAGTGTGTCTCTTTATATTTATTCAGAATTGTTTGAGAAAATTATTCTCTTACCTTAAAAAATGAAAATTTCATACTGAGCTCATTTCATTGTCTTTAAAATATGAGCTGTGAGTGAATGTGGCTTATGTACTAAAAGTGTCTGGCAGTCATCATGAGGATTTTCTTAATTTTTGACAGGGTCACTAATGCCTCCTACACGTGGTCATTCCAAAGTCATATTGTGAAAGCCCTGGCCAGGAATGAATGATCAAACTAAGTGACTAAAGTGCTGGACAAAAGAACAGAGGCTCTACATGCACATGAATAGTTAAACTACCCACAAAAAACCATGCAGGCTCTGTGAGGAATGAATGACTAAACCATGGGGCAAAAGCACACAGGTTAGAGGAGAATCCAAAGGTTAAACGACAGGATGGATGCTTTAGAATAATTAAGGAAGTCATTTCCGGTCTTTGTCCTTTCCATTTCCTCCAGAAGACTGCCAAGCCTTGAGACAGCCCCTGATCCAAATCTGTTTTCTCCTACATTTTCCTCTTACGGGGACATGAGGATATGCTAAGTATAAATCAGATCTCGCTAAGTGGCTCTTTCTTCCTCTGTCTTCTTAAGGACTGACCATCCTTGGTTGGGAAATGCCCCTCTGGATCTCTGGTTGACTTTAACTAAATCTCATGTCTAAGTAATCTGTTCATCCCCTACCGTTTCCACTGCTACTCACAGTCACACCAATTTACAAATTCTCTATGAGACATAGTAATACAATCTGTAGTACTTGTCTTCCAATAGTTGATCTCTCTACCTTGAGGGACAGATGAACTTTGGCTTAAAATTATATTACCAGTGTCTACAGATGAGGCAGCTCTGTGTAACAGCATCTGAACTGTAAAAAGAAGTTCAAATCAAAAAAAAATTTAATAGACACTTTCATGATTTGTTGATGACTATTAAAAAGGAAAAATTGGAAAGCTAGATAACGTGAAATGGTAAAGAATAGTTTTTCAGAAATTACAAGAGTACTTTGAAGTGTTTAACTGTAGTTTACGTGTTTCAAGAAAGTGAAGTATCTCATAATTTATTAACATCATAATAGTGCAGTTATTTGAAAAATAAGACCTTACTGATCAATATTTTTATTTATTGATTTTGACTATCAGATTCATTTACTCCACAGCATTTACATTTTATTTTAGAACAAAAAGAATAAAAACAATATATATAATTTCAAAACAAAATAATAGGAGATTAAAACAGTAAATATACTGTGTATTGTTATCCTCAAAGTAGATGTCCACATTGCAAGTAATAAGGATGGAAAAAGCGATCAAACAATGAAAGCACAAACTTAAGATTAGTAATGGTATAGTTATTTATCGTGTGTGTGTGTGTGTGTGTGTGTGTGTGTGTGTGTGTGTGTAATATTTTCCATTCTTTTCTCCTGTTCATCATTTGTTGATGTTAATGGCATCTTTAGCAAAAGATTAGATTTTAGAAAATTAAATTATGATTTATTTAATACACATCAAGAGAGATAGCAAAAAAAAATCGTCAAAGGAAATGTAATTAGGTATAATTTTTGAACCATTCTCTACAAAGAAATATTGGTGACATTTTATATTAAGGCATTTTTTCCAAGACAGTATTCCTTATGATTTTGTAAAGTTAGGTGAAAATTCATAAATATTTTGTTAGGTATTTATAACACACTTATTAAATGATGTGACAAAGAATTTGAGATATTGACTCAGGTTTGTTCCAAATAAATATCTGTCCTTGTTGATGGCACATTCAATCAACTGCTGTGGATCAGACAGCATTCTTCATGAATAATAGAATATTTGTCTATCTTTCTATTTATAAGATTCCAAAAGTTTCTTGTCCACATTTTCTTAACTTTTACAAATTTGTAAATTTGGCGTATTTACAGTTCATAATGATTACAGTAATAGTGGGGAGTTGATATGTGTGTATCACATATTAATTAATTTTATTTCATCTCTACTTCTTTTTCTCCTTAACTATATCCATATCATTCTATCTGGTTCCTGGAAATCATCCTACTATTTAGTGCTTTATGCTGTTTTCTTACAGTATCTTTACCTGGAGTGCTGCCTCGCACACTGTTATGTGGATACATACTTACATTTCAGGATATTCATCTTTTTCCTTAAGTATGTTGCACACTTGGAATTCTCTCTATTCTATTTCCTTAATAATCTTTGTATTTAGTAATTTTTGTGCTATGGTGATAATTAATTTCCCTGTTTCTTCCATTTCATTATGATATGGCCACAATTGCTCAGTACCAGCATAAAATGATCTTTATACATATAAGAGTTGGATATCTGAAATGAAATATCCAGGTAATACAATTTTACTGGATTTCAAAAATCTTTTCATAAGAAAGCATTAATTCTCCACTAAAGTTGATTTTGTTGCTACATGTAATTATTTTATTTTATTGCAAGTAAAATAAGGATGCATAAGAACAATTGATTAGTTCCTCTTGAACAAAATAAAGAGTTTATGTCCGTTTTTTGCTTTCTAAAATGAAAATCCATCTGTAGGCAACATGAATAATATTTTTCTAGAGAAAAGTTATTAATTTTGCACAGACATATAGCTGTGTGATTTGTTTTTCATCTTTTTTTTGTGTGTTCATTCTTTGTAAATCAGCACTACTACATTGCGTTTGTACATCCTGCGTTCTAAAAATGCTTTTAAGGCATTTTGCTTTATTAGATAATTTAGATGCACATGAATTTTGTATTTGCCTATTTAATGAAGTGAGGATATACACATTTTTTTCTCTTCTAGATAGGTTCTTTTTATTTAATGTGTCATATTATACTATGAACAACTACTTATTTTCAAGGTATTTTCATTCATTTTTTATTTAATTTTTATAGAATTTAAAAAATGTTCTGCTGATCTTTAAAACAATTTTCTCTGTTAATTCTTTGAGATTAAATGTTGCAACCTATGGGAAAACCATTTATTGATTATGCTGCAAGCATTGCTGTGAATAGTTAGTAGTTTCAGGCTGTCCACAAGTCACTCCATGTTTATCCAGTAGATTCTGCTCACTCTTCCTTTCTCCCCCACACCCATAACAATTGCCAATCAGGGCTGGACCCATCTTAGTAAGCACATTTGTGTGTGTGTGCTACAGTTTTACGGAGCTTTGTTTTTATTGTCTGATGAACTTTGCTTTTTAAAGAAAGATTTAATGAACATCTTGCATTTACTATAAAAATGGATAACTCAATTCTTTTCTTTCATCTCACCTGTATTTAAGATTCATTATCCTTCTAAGTTCCAGTCAGTGGTTTTTTTTTTTTTTTTTTTTTTTTTTTATCAAAATGCTATTTATTTGTATGTTCTGGCTGTTAATCTGGAGTTCAACTTTAATTCCAATGCTTTTCCTATTTGTCCTTTGTTTTGTTTTAAGCAAACAAACATGTCTCTACCAATGTGTGAACATTAAACATTATACTGTTGCAATTTTCACATTTTACCAAGCCTGCTGCTTCCATTTCAATTAATGTCTGGAGAATCTCAGTACTTTATTTAGTATAATTCTTAACTGCCTTTTAAAATTTATTGCTTTATTAATTCATAAAGTTAGTCAATTAAAAATTTTCCTTAAAACACAGCATTTTATCAAAAAGACCCTTAGTACTTAGTCACTAAGCACACTAACATTGCTTATTCTTTGCCTTTTTTATCAGCATATGCTACTTTATATTTTATATTATCTGTTTTCAGATGTTTAGGAGAGCAACATATTCTCTCTTTCTCTCTTTCTATAAATATGCATATAACCTGACAAATTGACTTTTCACTTGAAGGTAATGTTTCTTTTGCAGAGTAGTATTAAGCATTAAATAATACATTAAAGAGTATTTCTGAAAAATTTAGAGCTTAGAACAAAAGTGTTATTGATGATACTGTTTGGAGTTTAAATTTATTAAAATTTATTTTATAAATACATTTAAAATTCACTCCTTTATGAACATGCATATTTTTATAGAATCTTTAATAATTGTTGGTATCTTTAACTGTATGTACTTATATAAATTTATATAATATTTCAATACCAGTATTTCTGTTTCATATATACATTTATATGTATTATATAATTATGCACAATATTGTGTAATAAGAGACTTAGAGACTCATATCTTGTAATTTATAACATGTTAGTAATGAATATTTATTGAATTTATAAACAGTATTTGTTTTTCCAGGATATTGTTGTACAGATTTTTATACAATGAGATTATAGATTTAATAAGGACTAAAAAGTTATAATAAATCAAGATGCCTGAAATTATAATTAAGCTTTACATACAAATAAGAGTATAAACACCAACCTAAATTAAATATACTTATTTGTGATATTGAAAGTAAAAATAATTTTAAGTGGTACCATTTAAGTGCAAATTACAGAATAGGAATTTTATTAAAGGCAATCTAAATAAAATGCTCTTCAGCTTTCAGTAATAAAGATCATTATAATAAATGGAATGATTAAATAGCATATTTCTTGAAAGATAAATTAGATACACTTCTACACTTTTGCTGATAATGAATAACTAGTATGTGTAGGAGAAATTTCAGGTATTTTTAGCATTTTATACATACAAGTTAATGGACACAATGCTAGTATTAGTTAAGCTCCCAAGTTCTGAGGTTTCCATGTCCACTTAATATAAATTGTAGTGACTTGGGTCATTTTGACTATAAATCTAAAATAAAAAAATCAGCTTGGTAGACCAGCAGTCTTATTTTTAAAAGCGAGCCATATTACATTAAGTGGAAAAGAAAACAGATAAAGTTCCCTGACTGGTTCAAACCAGTATCCCTGATAGTACTTATGATGTCTGTGTAGTTCTTATGATCTGCGTATGACTGTACATGAAATTCTTTAGTGAATTAAGTGAAATACATGGGATGTATTGAAAGCCTATAGAAAAAACAGATCTGAGGGTCCTACAGTACTGGAGCACTTCTTTTTTCTTCAAAAATTAACTGGTTTTCTCTTTGAAAAATAGTTCTTGTCTTGTTTCCATGCTTTTGAAGAAAGCAGAACCCTAACGGAGAAAGTTATGCTGCTTCTGTGGTTGGGCTGTGAACTGAATGTGCCTTCCACTATTGTTTGCTCTTCTGAGAATTATCACTTCCATTTGTTTTTCCAACTAGGAGTTTATCTACCTTTGTTATCACTGTAAATACATGCATTCTTTTAGTAATCCCCTAAAGTCATAAGTAAAAATAATAAATTCTCAAAACCTGTTTGATCAAATTTTCAAGTAATAAAGTTAAAAGCAACTGTATCCCTAGTATTTAATTTAGTTTTATTTCACCTATTTCTATAACTATTTCCCAAACATCTTCCTTCCTTTTTTACAGTTTATTGTGTTTTCAGCTATTATTTTCTCAAGGCTTGATGATTTTTAAATCTTGTCTTTCTTTGTGTTTTAATTTTTTTTTTTTTTTTTTTTTTTTTTTTTTTTTTTTTTTTTGAGACAAGGTTTCAGTATGTAGATCTCTGGCCTGGAACTTGTGGTGATCCTCCTAATTTAGCCTCCCAATTGCTGAGATTACAGGCACACACTATCACATCCAACTTACATCTTTTATTCCTAAAAAAATCTACAAAAGCTATGAAACTTCATTACAAAATTTAAGTGTTCATGATTGAAGTGTACATGATTGAATTATCGATGATTGGTACAACAGCTTAATTTATTCAATTTGCTTTGTATCAAATGAATTTTGAGTTATATTCACAGAAAATATTCTAAAGTATTCAATTAACTGAAGTGAAAATGAATTCATTTTGACTATATACTCACACAGGATTTAGTTATTATCACCCCATAAATACATTCACCCATAGTAGGAAATATTAGTTAAATTTTCTTAAAATTTCAGAATTTACAAAATTCATTTTACTTTATTCCTGTGTGTGACTGATTTACTACATATGTGTAACAGATTTTTTTTTCTCTTTTGTTAGTTACATGTATACAGTACACAATGATTATATAATTGTAGGGAATTGGTATATTCACATAACATATTAATTCCTTTTTCTCCCTTCCTCCACCCTTTTTTCCCAGTGTCATATCCATTTATTTAAAAGACCTTATAAAGTCAACTATGATATATACAGGTTAAAAACCAGATTAATAGCCCAAAGAACATACAAAACATATAATAGAATTGTACTAACTCAAGGTACACTTTTGTTACCTTCTCTGCATTGAATTACAAATATATATTTTTTCTTTTTTTTTTTCTTTCCTATTATCTGGCTTTTATTTCACATAGATAAAAAATATATAGATATATAGATAGATAGAGTTTTTCATATAAGATCATATGATATTAAGCTTATGTGTCTCAATTACTTCACTTAACATGATCACAAGTATCATCTGTTTTCCAAATATGGTCTCAAGTTTACCCTTTTGTGGAAGAATAGTACTCCATTGTGTGTAACTCTCACATTTTTTATGCATTCATCTCTTGGTAGACATCTATGCTTTTTTCAATATTTAGGTATTTTATTATCAATTGTGCTGATATAAACATACACATGCATACATCAAAAAAAGTATGCATACACAATTGTGGCTTAATATCTTTAACTCTGCTGGAAAGAAGTCTAAAAGGGAATAGCTGGGTCTGTCTTTTCGAGGAATCTACGTACTGATTTCCATAGTGGTGGTATCAGGTTACATTCTCACAAGCAATGAGAAAGGGTTCCTTTTTCTTCCCAAGCTCATGAACATTTGTTATTGTTTAATTTCATTATTGTTTGATTTCTTAATGGTAGTCATTCTTTCTGGAATGAGATGAATCTCAATGTTTTTTATGATTTGTATTTAAACAAATACAGTGGTCAGTGATGCTGAACATTTTTTCATGCTATTTTTTGCGGTTTCTATTTCATCTGAGATGTGTCTATTAATTTTAGATCATTTTTCCATTGGATCTTTAAATTAGTGTTCTAATTCTTTTTTTTTTTCAGTTCTCTATATATATTTTAGCTATTATAACAATTGTTCCACTTTAAACTCCTGTAAACATCTTCAATGACATAGGGAAACAATTACAGATATGTGCTTTGTTGTCAAAAAAATGTAAAGTTAGTTTTCATATATGCCTCTACACACATTTTTAAAGAATTTGTTTCATCATAGTTTGCGTGATTTTTGTTTTAAGATGCCTTTAGTAAAATACATTATCTAAATAGCAATAATTTAATTTCTTACATAATTAAATTTACCATAAATTCTACATCATTCCTGTAGCAAAATGACATATTTTCTATCTTTAGTCACATAATCAATATTCCATATTAGATGTAAATTTTCTGTTGCACTTCAAGATTACATGGACACAGTAGAAATATATTTGAATCTTAGGTTAAGTTCCTGTATAAGAAAGAGAAACAGAAGATGGTTCCTATAAAATGAATTCAAATTATGAAAATATTCTCCTGGATAAAATAATCAAAAAGGAGATAATCAAAAAGGAGATACAGCGACGGTGGGATTCAGGCAGCTTATTCATCCGCCCTCTTGGTAAGCGCCTGTGAGGTGGGCCTGGAGGAGAACCATTACCTGTGAGCCTACTGCCACACGGGCTGAAAATCAAGCACACCCCGTCCCCCCTTAGGTATTGAGGATAGATGATTCCATATCTCTTTGGAGGATGACCACATGCAGTATAGCAAATATGGGGGATTTCCTTCTATTTTCTGTTTGAAGGGAAAGGTTGTTTTCACTGTTTTGTTTTGTTTTGTTTTGTTATGTTTCTTTTGCTCTATTCAGTATTCCCAATTGGTTTTATAATGTTCTATTTTTGGTTTGATTTTGCTTACCTAATTGACTGGACAACTATTGTGAAGTTAAAGAGATATACCATACTATCTATTACTGCTATCCCAGTATCCTACCGGAAATCCTGTACCAATTTCACTGCATTGTCTCAATTGGCTTTGTTCTGTCTTGTGTTGTTGCACTTTTACTACTTTCAAAGTAAAAATAAAAAATAAAAATAAAAAACAAAGCACACATCAAGGAAATGTCTTTTTATTCTAGAAAATAATATTTCATGATCAATTATTTCTTCTTTAGAGAATGAAGGAAATTTTGATAACATGCTTTCATGTAACACCTATCTCTGTACATAGATCTGTACATTAAATTGCTCTCAAAGACCTGTGAACCAAGTTTGTTGAAAGAACAACTAAGCCATGATTTATCTTATATTTTATAAAGGGAAAATTAGCTAAGACTTTTGTTCATTGAATTCCTTAAAGAAGACTTAGGTCAAATGGAATCACAGCAGTACACATATACAAAAATCTGGGTCAAAACAATTCACACACATAAATATCTTATGTGCTTATTTTGTGTATGTGTTAATACTTCCTTGGGAGTTTCTACAAAAGCTCAAAAATTGTTCTTGGCTATAAATAATCTTGCTAGATCAATAAATGATCTTACTAGAGGGCAGCTAAATACAATTAATCAGTAATTGTCTTCTAATGCATTTATACTGAATGTAAGTTAATTCTTAATGATAAAAGTATATAGTAATACATAATAAAACCTGAAACAACACAGAAGCAAAGTGTTTGTTGTTGTTGTTGTTGTTGTTGTTGTTGTTGTTGTTGTTGTTTTGTACTAGGAATCAAACCTGGGACTTTGAACTGGTGAAGCAGGTGATATGCCACTGAGCATCATCCCTGGTCTGAAGTAAAGATTTTATCTAATTAAAAGACAATGATGTATTCTAAAATATGTATTAATGAGTATAAACACTGATTGCATCAATTACAATTTTGTGTATATTAAAATTTTGGAAGTAAGATCCAAATTCCATATGGTTATGAATCATGCAATTCCATAGACAGAGATTATTGTTGTTCCAATATATTGCAATGTTTTATTCTTTTTTCCATTTTCTTTTTGTGCCTCATGAGCCATTTTCTCATTTATGTAATAAACTTGAATATTTATTACTCATTAGCGTTTTTTGATTTAAACTTTATCATATTTATTCAAACCAAAACAATTCCTTGACTTGAATTTAAATTTATAAAAATGGAAATACATAATAAATCATTCTACAACATTCCTGATTTGATATTATAATATTGAAATTTAGCTATGTTGATGAATGTAGCTTTAATTCTTTTATATATACTGTATAAATTGCCCAGTTTAAGAAAAAGCAAAATTTGTGTTTTTTATACTTTGAAGTCATTAATTTATTTTCCAAAATACTTTATGGAGTTTTATTAAATTTTTCCCCAAATGATTAACAGTGTTCCTCCATGGTTTATAAAATTACTATATGTGAGTCATTTTAATTTGTCTAGTTACTTTTAGTTTTCTATTCCTCCTTAGTCTACTTTGCTGTGGTAGCATTAATGTGTATCAATAAATTAATCTCAATTTGTCAAGTGCTATTTTAGGCACTCACTGTAGAACTGGAGGGTTTCTGTGATACAGTTTCACAGCAATTTATGACATATCTCATCCCTGAAAAGCCCTGCACCATTCTCAGTTTCCAGCAATGGGAATGAATCCTAATTTAACTATGATTACAGAAGACCTTGATTTAAATTCAAACTCAAGCATTTGAATTTATAACTTGTTTTTGTTGTACTTTTCTGTTTCCTTTTTTACATCTAGAGATCTTTCATATTTGAATCTCATGAATTTCTCACCCCTTCAATCTGGGTTATTATTTTGGCTATTATATTAAATAAAATGGATGTTTCTTTATATACTAATCTATCATATTAAAATTAATACCATTAAAAATCTTTAATTTTATTATATAATCATGAACAAAGCAAGATTATATTAGTAGAATAAATGCAAATGTAATTTAATCCTGTTATTTGTGGAAATCAAAAATTGATACATATATTACCTCTGCAGAAATATTCATTTTAATATATTCTTACTGAATATTACCTGACTAGCTTTATTGTCACATACAATTTCTATGAAAAAATAATATCATCCAAATTTCAAACTTAATTATCAATCCTGTTTTTCAGTTTATTTCATTGATTTTTATTGAAAAAGAGCTATAGTATTTTTTAAATTTGTGTGAAATATCTCAGTCTGTCACAACATAGATTTCCAGCTCCAGAATAAAATAAAATTAAATACTACAGTGAGCCCAGTAAAACTATATTAAAATTATTTTTATCAAACTGATTTACAAAAATAAAATATAAAAATGTTCTTAAAATTTTAAGGGTAACAGTATGTATTTAGATACATATTTTCATACCTGTTTTATCATTTTTATTTTATAATCAAAAAATTCAAAATAATTTGAATTATTTTGAAAAGGCATTAGCATATCTTGTCCCATTTTTGCCAGTTTTAAGGAAGATATATTTTTTCCTTAAGATGGTTATTTTCTCAGAAGGAGCAAAATGGTTTCAGTCATTCAAATACAGTTACATGTACTTTAGATCCAATTCATCTTCAAAGTAAAATCAGTAAATTAGAGGTATTATGATGACTAGACAAAGATTTTTCAGTGGCAAGTGGAACCAATTCTATCACCTAAGGAAAAGAAATATCAAGCATCACTTTCAAGTAATAGTTCTCATGTCCTTCGTATCGATTTGGCAAAAGTTTGACCTTACATTTATACCAAAGTAATTTAAAATAAAGCTTCTATTTCTTCTAGAGAAAGATGTGGATTCAGTACATGCACAATGTTGAAGTTAAATATAAACAATAAAAATATTATTTTTGAGAAATAGTATGACTATTTAAAATATATCTTAAAATATATCTTTTTTTCTTGTACACAAAAGTATTAAGAAATTGTTACTAGCAATTCAATTAATGTGTATTATTTCAATATTAAACAATTAAATTATTCCAATTTAATAATAGAAATACTGTCATTAGACCAATGAAGTTATAAATTATGTTTGTAAGAATAATTTATAATACTAACCTCATATATATTTTTCTTAACACATTTGACACTATAAGTCTGCTAAATAAAATTTAGCCACTACTGTAAGTTCACTCGGGTGGTAATACATCATTAACATGAGTGATAGTTGCTCACAAATTTTAATTATCTATAAAATAAAGCCAAAAAGCTGCAAAGATTTGTGAGAAAAATTCGTTTTGAAGTATTAGATATGAAGCAGTTAAAATAGTCATTCCTTGCATTGCTAAATGAAAATACATTTTGCATTAGTGGAAATCTTTTATGACAGGCAAAAATAGAGGTATTTTTGTAGCAAAAACAACCACAAAAGAAAAAAAAAATACAGTCCACACAATTATCTAAGGGTTATGTTTTGTGTACCGAATCAATAAAACTTGTCAAGCTTAAAGGAGAGTAATGGAGGAAAAAGGTGTTTATGAAAGTTATCTTACATGAAGTCTGTTATATCACATTGATTCTATTGTAATTGGTATATTACTACTCCAACTGTTCATTGAAAGTCATAAATTTCTGAATGTTGTAGTTGCAGAACCATGCTAAATACATCATCTCACACACAACTGTCTTATTAATACCACATCACTATGTAATGGTGGACATGATTGTGATTTGTTTTATAGGTAAGCAAAAAGAGCCTCTGAAAGATGCAATTATTTGTCCAAGTCAAGTGGATAATAAATGGTAATTTATAGACATCATCCACGACTTAGTTTTAGAACATGTCTCTTTACAAATCATAATTACAAGAGCAACAGAAATACAGTACCAACTGTATTACTCGTACTAGTTACAGAAATACAATTATGGAAGAATCTTACATTGGTCTGATATGGACCTAGATACAACACAAAATGAACACAGTAACCTGCAGCTGACCCTTAAAGGCTTTTGTGACCAGACAATGAAATTTCTATATCGCTCTTTCTTCTTCAATCATAACAACTTTACTCTTTCCAACGGTAATGGCATCATTAGTCACAAGAAGTTCACACCTAGTACTGCTCTGGCCAGAGGATCTTATGTCTTTCTTGGCCTGATAATCTCAATTACACCTACAAAGTATATGTCATAGCTCAGTGCTGACCAGAGAACTTCACAAGATCTTAAGAAAATACTAGCTAAATCAAATCAGTATATATGTTACAAGTTTTGGATACTGTTAGATATCACAAGAGGAATTTGCAGCAGATACAATTTTATTTTCTCTTTTGCATCTGAGGCATCATGACTGTGCCCGTTAACTACTCAATGTTTGTTAAATGATTGGTGAAAGTGTCAGTTGAGGGAGTTAGTTGACACATACATATCCATCTGTTCTTCTAGAGTGAAGTTCCTGAAGAAAAGCCACAAATGGTTTTTATTCACTTCTGCAGTGCATTTTAAGTCCTTATTAAGCACTTAATGAAATAATGAATTTTATTTTGAACTAAGAATGCCAGACAAGTTCACATTGCTTCGGTGAACGAAGTTTTAAATTTCTTCTTGAAATTCTGTTTTCTGAGTGACTGCAGGATATTCTATGAATGCAGATCCTGAGCCACATAGGAGTTGACAAGAGCATTTCATTTTGTTCCTGTCCGTCCAGTAACAGGATGAAACATTAGGTTTAGCACAGAGATTGAATGGTAATCACTTATAAAACCTGGGTTAGAAATGCTTTGGGGGTCCTTCAATTCAAATGTCATGTTAATCATGGGGAAATGTAACCTCCTCTAATTTGACCCTGAAGGAATAAAGCTCATTACGCAGTCTAGAGTTCTCATGTCCTTTACTGCATATCTATGATTAATAAAGTTGCTTAACTTGTACAAACGTTGTCTTAACAAACTCATGCAAGTGAATTGATACTGGTGCATAGTATTGGTGAGGTACTATTACTTGGATTTGATACCAGTATGCACTGAATCTGCTTTCAAAGGCCACACCATTTTTGTCAAAGAAAATACTGTACATCTTACCAAAAATTTGAGTTTATTCTTTTTGTATCTATATCTCCCAATACTAATTCAGTTTAACATAGGTTAACCATCATAGTGGTTAAAAAATCCAATAGGAAATTTCTCTATTTGGACATATTTTAAATTTGTAGTTTATTTGTTTTACAAAATTTATTAGATAGTTAATATTATTGTTGCCCTCTATGTCATTTAGAGACATGAATCTAAAGCTATAAAGTTGAAACAATTTGCTCAGAGACCAGCTTTATTAGACTTGTACCAAGTTTCATGTCCATCTGCCTTTGAAACCAAACTTATGCTCTTTCACATACACTGGAATGAGTGTTTTTGTAGGCTAATTTCCTCAAAGGAGGAATTTCACTTCACTGAGTGCGCTGGTTGTCCTCCCTCTTCCTGAGACAAAATGCTTTACTGATGCACTGAAGGAGGAAATGGTTTATTTGACCCACAGTTTCGGGTGTTTCAATCCCTGGTTTTCGCTCCCAGGCACAAAAAAGAGAGCTGAAGAAAGCTCCTCATTTTGTGGCAGCCAGGAAGTACAGCAAAGCAACCGCTCCAGCAAGAGATATACCAACACAAAGCGTTCAGATGGCCACCTCCTCTAAGTGGCCCCAAGATGCCTTACAGCATTTTCAGCTAGAGACATTGACATTGGTTAGTTGACCCACTACAGGACCAGCACCTGCATGATTCTACCACCTCTGCAAGAGTCTCCTAATCCAATCAAGTTAACCATTATAGTTAACTGATACGTTTACTATATAAAAAAAGATTAAGATGACACATACTCTAATTACATTCTATTGATAACCACCCAAAATATATATGGACCAAAATGTCACGTTATACTTCAAAAATAAGTACAAACATCATGTTCTAATAAATAGTATATTTTTCAAATTTAGTGTGCTATATCTTAATTCAGGTTGAAAATTCTCTGGTTATCATTTTTGTCCAAAATAAAAAAGTATTTCAATAAAATGCTAAAATTCTATTTCAGCTGAGTTTCTCATAATCAGCATAAAAATGTTAAAGTCTTAATATGCTCAATATTTTAAAAATTATTTCAGCATGTATTATTTTAACTATTAAAGAACATGTAGAATATTTAAAAGAATCCTGGTAATAAATTCAGGTCTATTAGCTTTAATTTATGAGGTTTATATTTCATAAATATAAAGGAATGTATAAGAAGTACATTTTTTAAAGATAAAATCAAAATAAAAATTAATATTGGAATATGAAAAGAGAAGACTGTTTTTAGGTAGTAAAAATAAAGTTTTGTTAAGAATTTCAGATAAACTGAAGAGAAAGATTTGTATTCTTGAAGAGAAAAATAATGTAAAGAGAAAAACAGAAGTTTAAAATAAACTGCTTTTTATTAAATCCAACCTGAAAAGTGGGGCTTAATTTGTTCAAGATTTTGCCATTGGCCAGACTCTCTTTTGTCCTCCATCCTGGTAGGTTTCATGTCCTTCATCGATTATTCATTATTACCATTATTTCAAAATTTACATGTGGAAGACTGACAAGTAAGATGCCTGCATTAGGTATCTTGTTGGCACTTTAAATTGTATCTTGAATATTTACCAACGTGTATTCAAATAAGCATTCAGGAAGAAAAATAGACTCAGTTACATGAAATATTATATTTAAAAATTGCACAAAAGTTCTTCATTACAAGCATGTTTTTATATTATCCTAATCAAATTCTATTATTATAATCTGAAATATAAACATGTCTAGAAGAGCATTTATATAATACCAGATAATATATGATTCCTAAACTGGAAAAATATAAAAACATAATAAATGTATCTTTGCTGAATATATACATACATACAACCACACACATATGTGTGTGTTATTTGAAGTTTTATCTTCAGAAATTAGATTAATGTTTAATCTTTTTTAAAAATTTTATTTCAGGAGAAAAAGGAAAAAAAAGAAAATTGTACAAGATATACAGAATTTCAGAAAAAATAAATAGTAGGAAATCACTAGTTAATAGATTACATATTGTCATCTTAGAAATAGTTGTGCCAATTATAAAATTAAAGCATATAAAGTGGACATTCAAACAGTGAGACTGCAAACAGTTCTGCAAACAGAACTGCAAACAGTTCTGTTCAATGATCCAACAACACTCAGTAATATGGTTATCTATTATATACACTTAAATATACATGCAGTTATATCATTTAGAGAACTATATTTTCCTCTCTTTTGTACAATGACAATTACACATTTTGGGTTTTATTACTCCCACAGTTCTTATTACTAGTTTTGAAGAGAATAAAACCAAATGTGATATAACAAAACAGAGTCAGTCAAATCAAAAGGATGTACATAATACAGAATGTAAAAACAAAATGAAAGGTGATCAACAATGGTTACCATAATGCCTCTTGCTATCTTAAAAAGAATTGCCTATATCATCAGTTATAATAAAATTGAACAAAACAGTAAAGAACAAAACCAATAAAACCAAAACATTGGAGACATTACAGGACTTAAAAAGAAGATAATAGTCAAAGCAGAATAGGTGTCATAATGAATCTTATTGTCTTCACAGTTGTGGCTATATTCTTGAACTTAGTACTATCAAGCAAAACAAAATAGAGGAAAATCAGTCAAAACAAGATGGTGAGGTCAATACAGGGTTTCAAATCAAGTTGCTAGGTAATCAAAGTGGGTTACTATAATATATCCTGCTATTTTTTATTTATTTTCCCTAATTAAAAAGATAAAAATAAAAAGTAAATAATAAAAAAGGAGATTCAGATAAAGAGGACATAACAACAAAGCAGCACAGGTCAAAACATAAACATTTAAGCAAAATAGTGTTTCACCACAAGATATCCCGACATAATAGTAGTTTCCATAGTGTCTCTTTCCTTAAAATCTTTGAGTATAACTTCATATACTGTAGCATCAAACATATCAAGACAATGTAAAACCATTCAAGAGAATGACAATATACAGGGTATTTAGAATCAACTAACAGAAAATGAACAATGATTTCTGTATAATCTCCTTGTCTATAAAAGTTTTTGTTGATATTATCACATATAATAAAATCTAATAAGATACAACATGTTGAGATGAATGGAGACAGAAGAACAAAAGCTTGATGGGATTTCAAAACAAGATCATATTAAATCAGCTCTAGCTATTATGATGTCTTGTTTCCTCCAAAATAGCTGTTCCTACCATCCAACCTTCTCTGCCACATTTCTGTTGAGCTTTTTTTCTGTCATTAGTTGTCTGTTTGTCTTCTTCATTTTGCTTTCTGCTCCATTCATTGTGGCCTCTCTGCCACTGTTTCTGGAATCTTAGAATTTTTCTTTTTTAGAATGTCGTGCAATATTCTCTGTAGAGTTGAATTGGAGGCTGCAAATTCCCCTAGTTCTTCTTTATCCTGGACGCACCTTGTTTTTCCATCAATTTATAGGGACAATTGTACAGAATATATCAATCTTGGCTGGAGGTTATTATCTTTCAAAGCTTGAATTATTTCCCCCCACGCTCTTCATGATTTGATGGTTTATGCTGAGAAGTCTTCTGTAATTCTGATGGGTGTTCCCTTGTAAGTGATCTGTTTCTTGTCTTTGATGGTTTTTAATATTCTGTTCTTATATTGGATTTCTGGAATTTTGATTATTATATGCCTGAGTGTAGTTCTGTTTGGGTTGTAGGTGGCTGGGGTCCTGTATGCCTCATACATCTGAGTATCTTTACTTTTTGCTAAATTAGGGAAATTCCCTTGGATTATTTCTGTGAATAACCATTGTAGTTCATTTGTTTGTGTCACTACTTCTTTTACGTTTTTAATTCTTAAGTTATAAATCCTTTTGTCATCATCTAGCCTTTGTATTCTTACTCCTTGTTTCCTTGTTATTTTAGCTTTCATGTGCCTGCATTACAAAGCTGTCCTCCTGTTTGGATAATCCATCCTTAGTTTCTTTCAAGTTGTTATGGCAGCTTTCATAGAGTTTTAGTTTCCTGGTAATCTCTTTGAACATGCTTCATGTATTCTATGTTTTCTCCATCAAACAATTCTCCCCTTTTATTCTGTTCTTCCATTCCACCATCTGCTTTTTCTTGGGTGGTGCTTAGCATTTCTCTAACTATTCTACTTATATCTTGCTTTACTCCATTAAATACTTCACTTTTGAACTCATCTATGAGGCTCCAGAGATATCACTTTATGTCTATTGGTGCCATGTCTGATATTGCTTGTTTTGTGTCCTCATTCTCCTTTGCATTAACCTTTCCAGGATCAGTGTTCTCAGAACTGGGGACTGAGGACCCTTTCTTGTTGCTCCCTCTTCCCATACTTTTTGTTCCTTCTACACAAGTGTATATAGGAGGCCCAGTTTCTTTCTGTGTCAGTTATGGTTTGTTTTAATCTGCTAGCTAGGTGTTCCCGCCCACTGCAGTGTACTAGGGAGACACAGACCTGGGCAGTCTCTGCTGGGCCTGCCCCTCCAGGTCAACTGACTAAAGGCTTCACTGCGAGGGTACACCACCTAGCTGTGGAACCTGGTTTGGGCTAGCCTACTAGGTCTTAGTCTGTGGCGTCATGCAGGCTAAGCACTCCTCACCAATCCCACTTGAGAGGGGAATATGCAACTAAAGTTACTGCCTGGTCCCAGAATGTCCTCTGTTGGAGCCTCCTAGTCTATGGAAGGGTCCCTGTTCCTCTCACTCACTACAGGTCTATGCAGCGTTCCCAACAGTCCCACTCTCAACTCTGTTCACTGATTCCGACTCTCAGAGCTTTCACGTTCTGTCCCTGCTGTGCTGATTCAGACACAGCAGCAGCAGCAAAAAATTCAAGTCATGGTTTCCAGAGGCACGGGTTCCTGCTTCTGTGCTGAGATTGTATCTGTTCCAGTTATAGCAACAGGATTGCATTTCCAGTTGGTTTCTCTCAGCTTAGCTCATTTCTGGGTTGTCAGGTTACATATATCTCCCCTTGTGTAGGACTCCTCAAACTGCACCATTGCTGGATTCTAAGCTGGCTATCTCAAAGAGCCTCCATAGCTGCTGTTGTCTATCCACCATGTTCTCCTGGAAGTCCAACGTTGTTTAATCTTTTAATTTTGATATTTCATATGAGCTTAGATACCATCAATTTTCTACTTTTCTGTGTTTAATAGAATCAAATTTCTGAACCTTATAACAAGTGATTATCCTACCTAGTGATTATCATTGTAAATAGATTCTCAAAATCTATCCTTATTTTACTTTATTAAGTTCAATTTACAGATGACCATCAATAGCTTGAATTTTTGTGGTACTTGTAGTGCAATACCATGCTGTGCATGAAAGACATTCCCATGGACATATGATGCACATGTTTACTGTGCTTTTATATATCAATGTTTGTTCATTTTAGTGCATAAAGAAAACTATGTAATTGGTCGAGGCATTACTTGGTTTCCAAAAATGTTAATCAAACTCCTTTAACAAAAATTGTATTCTCCAGGCAAAATAAAGGGTGCATGAAAATCAAAATGTTCAAATTAGTTAACTGTATGGCATATACTTCCGTCTCACACACACCAGTCTATTCTGCACTGTACAACATTAGGTCAAGGTAAAACTAAGTTGCTAAAACAAGGGTTTTGACAGAATACTGTGCTCAAACTGTTGAAGTGTTATACAGTTTACAGTGAAACAATTGTCTCATTTTAGGATAACCTATATTTTAACATATTAACTTTGTAGAAAATAGTATTATTAAGTACTTGTGAAAATAAACATTAATCTAATTAATAATGAGCTTTATGTTCCAAAACAAACAACTACCTTGGAATATTGAGACAAATAAGACAAAATTTCCCTTTCCAGGAAATATTCTGGTTTTTTTCTATTTTTTTGCTATATAAGTTTATTGACTTTAAACTTTAAAATTAATAAAACTCAAAATTCTTAGTTCTACTGTCCTATTACTTCTAGGCAGCAATTAATTACATTTAATTGCATTTAGCCCTCTGTTTCTTTGGTTTTCTCTGATCATTGATATCTATGTTAGGGGAAGTATAGGTTTAATTAAAAAAAAAAAAAAACAAATATAGTGGCCCAGTTAAAACAACAAATTGCAAATGGCTCTGATAAAACTTTTGGGTTAACTTTTGGTTTTGGTTTTTTTTTTTTTTTTTAGCTTGCTTTACTGTTTAAGGTAAGTATTTGTCATGATAATTTTAGGATGTAATTTGATTTACTGCAGTTCGAAAATATTTTAAACAAGAAATTTGCAGATTTGTATTTATACACACAAAATGGGGATATATTTATGCATGTAGATATATATTAAAACTTGTATACATATGCATATATACAGAAAACATGTACATACATGTTTATATATGTTTGTGTATAATTAGTAATTTTGTTAATTACTTTAAGATTTACATAAAAAGTATTCAGTTATACATTCTCCTTAGTTATTGGACTATTATTATTACTCTGAATAAAGTCTGAGTCATCATTCTTCACAGTTATTTCCTTTTATGTGTATTCATATGTAAAATTAATATATAAAATGTGACAATCATCTTAATGTGTTTGTGAGTTTTCAAATATTTGCCTATACAAATATTTAGCACTAGGTCTAGCACTAGTATCTAGTATTCTATTGATGTAAAATTGAAAAATTACACACCATTGTTTTAAATTTCATTTTGAGTCATAAAGATGAATTCCTATATTATTTGACTATGTCTATCAACATTCAGCACTACCAGCACTAACTTTATCTAATATTCTATTAAGGAAAAATTGAAAATGTACACATAATTGTTTTAAATTTAATAGTAGGTCCAAATGATAAATTCCTATTTTTTCCTTAAGTTTGTAGTTTTCCAAAGTTACCCATCCCTACTTTATCTGCATAAGTAGCCCTCTAAATTTAGCTGAGATTCATAGTGCAACATTACTATTTTGTGCTGCATTTATTCTGTATTAAAGTGAAACATATGGATATCTTCCTCTATTACCTATTCCAATACTGCAGAAGATAACCAGGATATCTTTCCTTGAATGCAGAAAAATTGCTGCAATATTAGTTTAGTCTTATTCCCATAAATTGATATGTATAGAGCAACCTATTATATTCTATTCTCCCTTCAATTAGATTTAAGTGATGCAAATAAGGCTAGCTGAGGTACTGATATGTAATCCTGGAAGTCAACCTGAAGGTTTACTGTTTCCTTACATAGTACTTTCTGTAAAGGATTGAACACAAACAGATGGCAGAGTCAGTCAGCCCCAGGAATGTCAGCTGGGCACTAGCTTCAAAATAAGAGGCTATGACTCCCTAGGACACAAAGTTTACGTATCAGAAGTAGAAACCTAGCCCTCTAAAACACTCTAATTGAGTCTTGTGGACTAATCGTTTTGCATATCATTCTCCCTGCATATTGCAAACATGATTTTCTTCCCACCTGGATAGCCAGCTCAAGTTACTCATATAGTTTCCACCATCTTCACTGTCCCACATCCTTGAACCACTCCCTTCTTCACAAGATAATAAATTCTAGGAGAGGCCTTGGACAAGGCCTTTGTCCTTATATCCTCACTTAGATTGGATTTGGGACCTTTTGGCTTCCCGTAATTTGAATATGTCTTAGTGTATGTGCATAGGAGGTAGTAGATTGGAATTAGCTTACTGGAATTCCAATAATGTTTTTATGGGCTTACAAGCATAACTTTCCAGATCATGATGTGGATTGAGAAGGGATTATAGTATTTGGATCAAAATATATAATGGATTATAATGTATGATATTGGGATTTCAATACAATACATTGCTTTTTATCTTTTTTTTATTAACTACTTTTCGTTTATTGAAAGCATTCAATTTTCTTTTTGATGCTCAAAAATATTTTTTATATATTTTACTTGGTATTAATTTAATATATCATTCTTCAGAAAACTCATGCAAACCAAAACTTTTGTTTTCATTGAACCAAATGTATTTGGGAGTACTTTAAAGCCTAGTAATATTCTTGTTTTGCAGAAACTGGAATGTCTTTCCCATTTCCTTAAATCACTTTTATTAGAGTTTTAAAATTTTATCAATAGAATTTTCATTTTGTTATTATTATTGTTTTATTTTATATTTTGTTTGAGTAGAATCATACATTATTTTTATTGTTATTTACATATACTCTATTTCTAAATGTTATTTTCAAGTGATTTCTTGGTTTTGTTCAGTAATGTCATTAAATTTCTAGGTTCATTGAAGGTACTCACTTGGCCATGACTCAGTTTTAGTGACAGAAAAGAACCATCAGTTGAGGAATGTAGTCATCCAAAGCTAAAGATGATAGCCAGAAAGGACCTGAAATCTGCTACCAACCTTAATAAACTAAATAGATTCCTCCCAGGAACTTCCAGCTGAAGAAATAGACCTTGCTGAGTACCCTCAAAACTTCAAAAAAATGAACTTTACAAAGTTGTTAATTGCATGGTGATTTATTAAGTCAGCACCATGAAAGTATAATATAGTCAAACACTAAGCTTTTTATTCCTTGAAGCACCTTTCTGAGATAAACACTCTATTCTGCATTATTTTTTCAGCTCAGGCAGGGGTACTAATTAGCTTTCCAAGGCCATGCAACTAGCAAAAAGTAGACACAAAATTTGAACCTGTCATCTGATTCCATTAAACATCTAAACCTCATGTTATCCATCCTGAGAATAATTTGTTAAATGACAAAAAACCTACTTCATTAAATGTATTGTCAAACATTTTGTTTACAGCTTTTACTCCACTGACAACCTTTATTACTGATGAATGTTTTCCTCCCTTTTGGTAAATCAATGTTTTGTCGGTCCTAGCAAGTCTTTGTGCTGAATCTTATTTTTGATTTTTTCCTCTTTTTGTTCAATTTCTCACCTCCTTACTAATTCTATCTTGCTTTCAAGTTATAACTACTTAAATTGACTTCTGTAGAAAGCTTTCACTGGTTGTGCCATCCTTTCTTTCATTTCCTACCTCTCTATGGCATAGTTCTTTCTTATGAAGTACCATTTTTCTTCTGTATCCTGCCTTGTGTAGTTCACATTTTTGATATATCTTTTTCTGAAATAGAAAAATTTCAGAAAATCGTGACAAACCTACATTTTACTAGCTACATTCTCATATGGTGTGTACGTAACAAGTATGCAGTAAGTCATTAATAACTAATTTGTTTGCTGGAGGATGGGATATTTCTCCCACTGATTTCTTGCAAAATCTGTAAGACATTTTGGAGAATTTTGCAGATTGTCTACTACATTAGGAATACTATGTTACATAATTGTAAATATAAAGTACTGTTGTATGGTTTGGAGAATACTATATAAACTTCATTTAAGTGGACAATACATTTGTAAAATCAGTTCATCTGCAGTTACACATTTTTATTATTCTTACAAGGTTCAAGATTATTTAACACTGAACTAGTTTCTTTTATGGTATTTTTTTAAAATTATGTTTTAAGGACCTACACATTTTAAGGAAATGTCTCACTCCAACATGAAGTACTGTAAATTATTTGACAGGGAAACTCAATAAACTCTGTTCTGACCCAATGGTCAGGAGTTAATTGGTATTCAAATTTTTCTTACTTGCTCATCTACCAAGAAAATAATCATCACTTTGCTCCTCCTATTGAGTAGAGAACATGATGTTTAATGCTTGCTTCAATTAATTATTCTTCACATCTTTAGTCTTTGTTCATACCCAGAAAAATGTAATTGTTCATTTTCTAAAATGCAATAGGACTGGAATTGTCACTGTGACTTTATGCCAATTAATTAAAATCCTCCTTTAACTTTAACATTAACCTTTTTATTTCACTTCAAATTTAGTGAAAAGCCACTTCTTTGTTTTGGTGACAGCAATAGAACTAGAAATAATCTTAACAGTATACATTAGAAATAATTTATTTAATTAAATAACAAATGAAATGAAGATATTAATAAGTGTACAGTTAATACTTATTTCTGTCCTTGATTTGACAAATTGCAATAGAGGAAAAAACTCTGAAGTTCTTTTTCCTTTTCTATGCTCATTTCCTGGCTTCAGAAGATCTTAACTTCCATTAGCAAGTACACATTTTATCTGACATCTGGGCTTGCTGTTTGCAGAAGTGCTGCCCTGCCTTTAGCTAGTCCACCCCTGTCCTAACAAGTACTGATTGGAAGATATTTGACATTTACTACTATTCCTATAGAAAAATAGTAAAATTTCATTAAAGGAGAATAAACTAACTATTTTTAAAGTCTGTCCTTCTTGTATATTCCAGGGTCTTCTAGGCAAGAAATGATGATGATTTGTAAAAGTGGAAAAAAAGGGAGAATTGAATGCTTTCAGATTAATAGACAAACAGCAAATTATAATCAAGAAATAAAAATTTCTCTGAACACAGTATTCCCCACCCCTTTGTCCCTTTCTGCTATTAAACAAATAATAACATAAAACAAATTTATTAAGTTATATTTTTATACCATATTTTATTGATTAGGTACAAAAGTCCCCCAAAATTCAAATGTGCTTGGAAGTGGAGTTTTTGGAAGTTAGTTGGATCATGGTGGCTGTGATCTTCTTTAGTTGTTTATACCACTTAGGAATTCATAGCTGAACGTGCTGAGGTGGAGAGTGGTCACAAAGGCAGTTCCGAGGGTTTATATAATTTCAGTCATTGACTACATATTTCTACAAAATCTAAAATGAACATAGTTACTAAGCACATTCAATGTGTAAGTGAAATTATTTCTGTATGTGTTTCATAGTTAGTGCCTTTTAAATTGCTCATAAATTCATCTAACATGATGTTTGTTTTATTGACAATATTTTTATTGTCCATGATATTAATGAGATTAGTATGACTAATTTGTTAAGCCGGTATTGGCAATTTATATTGTTTTTCTCTATATCCCTCTAGATTTTTAAAAAGCAATTTTAAACTTTGTCAAATTTTTCCATATGTTCTTGTTTCTAAGTTTATTTTATTCGTTCCTATTTATTTTTCTGTCTGCCTTGGTGTAAACAGGCTTTTCTTCAACTCTTACATATTAAAAGTTTACATATTTAGATAATTTTCTAATCTGTGCTTTTAGTATTATAAATTTTATCTTAACTACTTCTTTCCTTACAGTCAATTTTTATTTTTGTAGCTTTATTATTTTTTTTCTTGAAATATTTTTACTTCACTTTAGAAAACGGTTTTGAACATTAGAGTATGTAAAAGGTTGTCTTATTGTTTTCTAATATTTGAAAATTTCCCAACTATCTTTCTACTATTTGATTTCTAATTTAACTCTATTCAGATATAAGAATATATTGTATAAGATTTCTATTTTATCAAATTTTTTAGAATATCGATTTGTAGCACAGAAAGTGTTCTAACTTGCTGTATATTTTGTGGAAGCTCAAGAAAAATGTGAACTCTTCTGTTATTGATCTATAAATGTAAGTGAGATGAAAATGTTATTCATGTCAAACACACTCATTGATTTTCTTCTTGCCTAACCTACTTGTTACATAAAAAAGAGTAACAAAGTCTTCAATTACAGTAGTGAATTTATTCTTGCATTTCTGTCAGTACCAGCAAATACTTATGCCCTCTATTGTTAAATGCATACAAATTTTAGTGTATTAAGCCTATAAAAATTATTTTTATCACTATGTATTACCTTTTTATCAATAATGATATGCCTGTCATTTGAATTGTAATCTCTAAAACTGATACATAGATTTCAGTTTATTGTATTTATAGTTACTGAATTTTATTTCTTTATGGGTATGTGTATAGTACATAAAGTTAACATTCCTTTTCTGGAGTTGCTACATGTACATTAGAGCACACTTCATCACTGTTTTTCATCCCTTTCCCCTGTCTCACTCCCCACATCACTCTATCTTGTGATTCTCTTCCCATTTGAGGACGATCTATCTCTCCACTTTCTATAAACTAGTTATTATTTGCTCTTTATATATATTTTGGATTTCTCATATAAAAGAAACCATTATTTAAATTGGTTTCCCTGATTTATCTCACTTAATATTTTGCTGTAAAGATGCATTTGTTTTATAACAAATGACACAAGTGAATCTTTATTTTCAAATTAATATATTTTAGTTTTATTAACTAGAATACTACAATATTAAGTGTGTCTCATTCTCTTGAGATAATTATATAAAATCTTAAGACATAGCTTAATATTTAATTATGTTGTATCATCACCAGTTCACAAAAAACAAGTTGATCCAGTAATCATTAATAGTAATAATCACTGATAGAGGCAGCAAATGATTTTTTTTAGTTTTGAACATGAATATAATCTTTCATACTAAATTTTTAATACATTTTATGTTATTCTTTTATGTCTGATTGCTGATAACCTAGCTGCTTCTTCATATATTAAAATTTTATAGACATTATACAGTAGAATAATTCTTTTATGCTTTATGATTTTTTTTGGTACCAGATATCATTCAGGACCTCTTGCATGCTAAGCAGGTACTGTGCCACTGAGTTATATCCCTGGCCCTTGTATTCCACTTTGATAATCTTGTTTACTCATTTATTTATAACACATTTCATGTGATTACTGTTACATTTGGATTTCTATTTACTATTTGTCTCTTTTATCACTGCATCATTTGTTCTTTCCATTTTTATTTTTGTTCCTTTATAGTCTTCTTTTCTGAGTAAACAATTTACATAAGTAGTATTTAGGCAGTTAAAATACGCATATTTTTACATGAAAATCTTTCTAAGACCAAAACAATATTTTATGTCCTATCTTATTTAATTCTCATTATGACTTCATGTTTGAATACAAATTATATACAACTGCATTTCCAAATGCCAAGCTAGTATAGGATTTTCATGTTATCAGTCTGACTCATCAATAGATACCCACTTAGTGATTTCAGAGCAATGACTTGTATTGATTTCTCTAATGTGACCAAGTTTATTGTTGCACTAAAGTTTGATTATATTTTCTGCATATTTGTAATCATTAGGCTATTTTGAAAAACTATAACATTTAGAAATTTTGAATTATATGAATGGTTTAGTGAGCATTATTTTTCATTTATTTAGCATGTAATTTCTGACACTACGATAGCTGACTTTAGTGTTTATCTTCTCACAGTTTTCACATTTATGGTTTTATTAAGTGATGTAAACAAAATAAAATGGTAATGCCTTACAGAATATTTAAACTGCTTTAAAATGCATTATCTATTTATTGTTACAGCATATTCTTCACTAAAAGGCTATTTTTTCATTTAAAATTTTTATTTTAAGGAGAATAAAACAAAACACTACAAGAAGATCAAAATAAAACAATGAAATCAACATAGGATTTCAAAGCAAGACAATAGGCAATGATAGTGTCTTGTTTTTTTCAAAATAATTGTCTGTATCTTCACATACAATGAATTCAAAACAGAGCAAATAGTATAAAACCATTCAAAACAAAAGAATGAAAGCATCATATGCTTTCAAAACCAGACAATAGGGAAATCAACAACAGCAATCATAATGTTTTTTGTTCTTTTCAAAGTAGCTGTCCATACCTTTACACAGATAGAAATCAAATAATAAAAAACACTAAAACTAATCAAAATAAAGAATCAAATCATTACTGGACTTCACAGAAAGATGATAGGAAATTAGCAATGGCTCCCATTCATTTTTTTTTCAAAGTAGCTGTTCATATGATTTCACATAATAAAAGCCATTCTGTTTTTAATAAAATAGAGCAAAACAGAAAAAAAGGGTAGAAACGATACAGAATTTCAAAAAATAACACTAAGAGATCATCACTAGTTGTTATATTACATATTATTATCTTAGAAGTAGTTGTTCAAGTTACAAAATCAAAACATAAAAAATGAACAATGACAGCACAATATATTCTGTTTCATGCACTAAAAGAATACTTGGTAGTATGGTTGTCTATCTTTCCCACTTACACATACATACAGTAATATGTATATTCCTACAAGTTTTTCATACTTTCAAGCACTTTCTTTCCCTTTTGTCATTACAATATCTATTATACATTTTGGATCTTATTACGCTTTTAGTTATTTATTATTATTATTATTATTTATCTTTTACATTAAAGAGACATTATGATATTTACAAAAATGAAGCTGATATATTCACTCATGAAGATAGTCTCAAATTGTCTCCATTTACTTATAAGACTCAATATCATCTTTTGTAGCTGAGTAATATTCCATTGTATAAAAATATCATATGCGTCTAGTTTCAGGCTTTGGCATGCAAAAAGCCAATTTTTCTAACATCGTTTTTTAAAGAGGCTATCTTTCTTACAGTGAACATGTTTAGCCCCTTTTGGTAAATATAAGGTGGCTGTGTGTCTTCGTAGAAGTCTTTACATCTTCTAATCTGTTCCATTGATCTTCAAATCTATTTCTTTGCCCATACCACGCAAATTAATAAAATCAATTCTTGCAAACTCTTTAGATAAAGTTCTAGACATGCATAAACCTATCCATGTGCATCTAGCCTTTCTTCATTAAAGGGGAAAATCAAACCAAAACAAAACATATTTTGAAAAAATAAGAAAGAAAAATACAAATAGCAATAACAAATAACCCACAACAATGACAATATAGTCTTTCAAAACAAGTTGGTATGAACATAACTAAAGTTGTTATTTTGCATAGTTATCTTCAAAAGTGTTACTCAGGTAGTCAGATATAAAATGTAAATTAATCTAATCCTATGAATGTTAACTATTTTGTTCTAAGAACTAATAGAATTAGTAGCACAATCATCTTAGTTATCTTGTGTGTATATACAAATTTATACCATTTTCCTTTTCCTTTCCTTTTTTCTCCTTTTCCCTGAGTTATTTTTTACCCTCTGAGCAGTTTCTTACCCTTTTGTAATATTAATTGAAGATCTTGCATCTTATTTACTCTTTCAGTCTCTTACACTAGCGAGACAATATGGTATTTACACGTCAGCTTGATTTATTTCGACTATGAATATGGTCTCAAGTTGTATCCATTTATCTATAAATCCTTCAATGTGATCCTTCTTTATAGCAGAGTAGTACTCCATTGTATAAAAATACCACATCCTTTTTATCCATTTCTCAGTTGAAGAGCATTTATGTTGCTTCTAAGATTTGGCAATTACAAATTGTACTGCTATAAATATTGGTTCACATATATCACTGTGGTATGATGTTTTCTGTTCTTCTGGGAAAATGCCCAGAAGTGGAATAGATCAGTCAAATGGAACTTCCAATCCTCAGCTTTTTGAGGAACCTCTACAATGATTTTCACAGTGGATGAACAAGTTTACACTCCCACCAACAGTGAAAAATATTTCCACAGCATCTTGAGCATTTTTTTTTTTGGTAGTTTTTTTGATTCTGGCTATTCTTTCTGGAGTGACATGGAATCTCAGTGTGGTTTTAATTTGCATTTCCCTAATGACTAGTGATACTGAACATTTATCATATTTATTTACCATTCATCTTTCTTCAGCTAGGAATTGTGCATTCATCTCAGATGCCCATTTTTGGATTTGCTCTTTGAATTTTGGGGGTCTCATTTTCTTGAATTCTTTGTATGCTCTAAATAGAAGTTCTTTGTCTGAGGGAGAGATGACTAAATTTTTTTCTCCAATTTGTGGGTTTTCTTTTCTCTCTGTTGAAGATTTATTTTGATGACATGAAAAAACTTTTTAATAAGATGATATTCCAGTTATTGAATCTGGGAAATATTTCCTGTGTAGTTTGATTTTTATTCATTAATTCTTTGCCTACAATTATGTCTTCAAGATTTCTATGTCTTTCAGTAGATTTAGTGTTTCTGTTTTAATATTTAGATCTCTGATCCATTTTGATTTTAGTTTAGTGCATTCTGTTAGGCATGGGCCTAGTGTTAATTATCAGCATACGGAAAGTCAGTTTTTTCAGCACAACTTATTAAAGAGGCTATCTTCCAGGGAATGTATTTGGGCCCTTTGTAAAAGATAAGGTGGCAGAGTGTCTTTGCTAAGTTTGTCTTTGTGGTTGTATCTTCTAATCTATTGCACTGATCTTCAGGACTTTTTTTATTCCAGTGCTATGCTTATTTTCTCACAATAGCTTTTAGTATAATTTCAGGAATTGTGATGCCTCCTGCCTTGCCTTTGTTGTCCAGAATTGCCTTTACTATTTTATGTCTCTTTGGGTTCCAGACAAACTTTAAGAATGATTTCTCTAGATTTGTGATGAGTGCTAATGATATTTTGATTGGAATTGCAATAAATCTGTATAACAATTTTGGGAGAATGGCCATTTTCACAATTTTTTTCTTCCTCCCCATGAACAATGAATGTCTTTCTATTTTCTGAGATTCTCTTCGATTTCTTTTTTCATTGAATATATCTTTTACTTGCTCTATTAGTTTGATTTCTAATTATTTCATGTTTGGGGATTCTATTGTGGATGGTGTGGCTTCTCTTATTTCTCTGTGTGTTTGTTGTTTGTGTCCAGGGATGCTGTTGATTTTGGAGTGTTGACTGTTTTAACCAGCTACATTGCTGAATTTGGTTATTATACCTGAAAGTCTTTCAACGGAGTTTTGGGGTTTTTCTGTGTAGAGTATCATGTCATCTGGAAATGATGATAATTTAGCTTCTTCTTTTCCTATCCTTATTCCTTTTACTTCTCTCCCCTGTCTAATTGTTTTGGTTAATATTTTCAGTACTACATTGAACAGGAGTGGTAATAATGGACATACTTCTCTTGTTCCTGATTTTAGAGTAAAAATTTTTATTCTTTTAACCATTTAATATGATGCTGGCTGTTGGTTTGTCACAGATGGCTTTTATCAGATTGAGGTAAAGACCATCTCTCAGTTTTCTGTAGTGTTCTTATCATGAATGAGTATTGGACCTTATCAAAAGCTTTTTCTGCATCTATTGAAATGATCACATGACTCTTAGCTTTGGCTATATTGATATGTTTGTTATATTACATTTATTAGTTTGCACATGTTGAACCATTCCTGTATTCCTGGGATGAATCCCACTTGTTTGAGGTGTATGATCTTCTTGATGATTTGTTACATTCTGTTAGCCAAAGCTTTATTGAGAATTTTTACATCTATGTTCATTAAGGAGATTGACCTGTAGCTCTCTTTTTTGACTATTTTTCCTCTGGTTTTTATATTAGGTAATACTTACTTCCAGGAATGTGTTAGGGAGAATTGCTTCCCTTTGATTTTCACTGAAGAATTTGAGGAGTGCTGGAATTAAGACTTCCTTGAATTTCTTGAGGAATTCAGCAATGAGTCCATCAGAACCTGGGCTTTTCTTTGTTGGTAAGGTTTCATTTTTTAAACATTTTTAAAGAGAATAAAACAAACAAAATAAAACAAAGCAAGTCATAACAGAACAATGTAACCACACAGGACTTCACAAAAAGACAACAGGACATCAACAGAGGCTACCATAATAAATCTTGTTTTCTTAAAAATAGTTGACTATACCTTCACACACAACAATATCAAATATAATAAAGCAGTATAAAATCAATCAAAAGAATGAAAACATCACAGGATTTCAAAACTAGATAACAGGAAATAAACAATGGCTACGGTAATACCTCATTTTCCCCAAAAAAGTTGTCCATACCATCACATATAATAAAACCACATAATTATGTTTTTAATTTCATTAACTTAAATTGAGTTATTCAGCAGTTTTAGATCTTTTTGTTCTAGCTTTGGAAATTCAAATGTTCCTAGTAATCTATACATTTCTTCTGGGTTATCAAATCGGAAAGCAAAGGTTTCTGAAGTACATAATGGAGATCTTCTGTATATCCTCATGGTCTGTAGTGATTTCAGCCTTTTCCGTTCTTATTGCATATGTATGAGTTTTTTCTTCCCTTTTTAAAATAAGGTTGGCTAGGGACTTATTATTTTTATTTATTCTTTTAAAGAACCAACACTTTGATTAATTAATTCTTTGTATTGTTTTCATTTCTATTGCATTAATTTCTCCTTTGATCTTTATAATTTCCTCCCATTTATATCTTTGGCTTGAATTGCTGTTCTTTTTCTAGGTGTTTGAGGTGTAGCATCAGTTTGTTTATTTGTGTAGATTCTGTTTTCCTGATGTGGGAGTTCCCTGCAATGGATTTCCCTCTGAGGACTGTTTTCACTGCATCCCACATATTCTGGTAAGTTGTATTTGAATTTCTATTTGCTTGTACATATTGTTTAATTTCTTCATTAATTTCCTCTGTGACCTATTGATTATTCAGGAGTGTATTATTTAATTTCCATGTGTTTATGGAATTTTTGCAGTTTCTTTTGTCACTAATTTCTAGTTTCATGGCACTATGATCAGATAATATGCATGAGATAATTTTGATTCTTTTTCATTTACTTAAGAATGTTGGTGGGCTAGTATATGTTCCATTTTAGAGAGTGTCACATGTCGCAGCTGAGAAGAATGTATATTCTGATGTTGTTGGGTGGAACAATCTGTACATATCTACTAAGATCATTTGTTCACATATTTGGTTCATTTCTCTTATTTTTTATTTGCTAATTTTCTATTAGCTGATCTGTCTCTTTGTGTTGATGGGGTTTTAAGATCTCCTATTATATTTGAATTATTGCTTATTTGAGTTTTCATTTATATTAAAATTTGCTTTACATAACAGAATGTCCCTTATTTTGTGCACATATAATTAACATTGTTATCTCTTCCTCTTGAAGTTTTCCTCTTTTTTTATCATTCTTGTTTTGAGTTCACATTGTCTGCAAATGGAATAGCTATCCTTGCTTTTTTTGGGGGGTTTCCTGTTGCATGAAGTATTGTTTTCCATCCTTTGACTTTCAGTCTATGAATTTCCTTTTGGGTTATTTGGGATTCTTGTATACAGAAAATGCTAGGATGTTGTTTCTTGATCCATTGTGCCAATTTGTTTCTTTTAATTGGTGAAGCAAGGCCATTTACATTAATGGTTATAACTTATATATAGATTTTTGTCATATTATCTTTCTGCAGATTGCTCTTTACCTTTCCCTGTTTAATTGCCTGCATTGTTTGGTGGTTTCTCCTGTTGGTGTTCTTGAAGTCAAAATTATTTTTATGTCTATCTAGAATATATTTCAATACTTTTGCAGGTTTGGCTTGGTGGTCATGAAGTTCTTGTCATGTAAGCATCTTATTTCTCTGTCAATTTTGAAGGACAGTTTATCAGGGTACATCAATCTTAGTTGGAAGTCCTTTTCCTTTAGGGTCTGAAATACCTCACTCTATGCTCTTCTTAACTTCACTGTTTGTTTTGAGATATCTGCTAATTATGATGGGCTTTTCTTTATAGGAAAACTGTCTCTTTTCTCTCACAGCTTTTAACATTCTGTTCTTATGCTGAATTTCTGGGATGTTGATTATTATGTGTTTGGATATAGATTCATTTTAGTTATGGCTAATTGCAGTTCTATATCCTTCACTTATCTGTATATTAGTTTCCTTTCCCATGTTTAGTAAATTTACCTGTGTGAATAGTCTTTTGATATCATTTGCATTGTCACCTTCTTTTTCATTTACACCTATCAATATTTTATTGTTTTTCTTTGCATAATCTTTCACTGTTGAGCTTTTTTTCCTGAATCCCTGTTATTATTAAAATATCTTTCCTTTCCTGTTCAGTAGCTGCAATTTTGTGTTCAAGTTCTGAAAATCTATTTTCACTTTCTTGAAGTGATTTTGCCAGCTTTTGATAAAATTTTGATTTCCTGGATATCTCTTTGAATCTGTTTCGCACATTCCTTTGGTTTCTTATATTATTCATTCAAGGTTTCCATCTTTTTGCTGTGCTCCTCAGTTTTTTAGCTATCTCTTCTTTAGATGTGTTCAGCATTTGTTTTATTACATCTATCACTTATTCTTTTACCTGGGAGATTATTTCTGATCTGAGTTACTTTAGAGCTTCATGGAGTTGTTTCTTTACTTCAGTTGATATCATTTCAGATATATCAGGTGTACGGTTTACATTTTCTTCTAGTCCATGACTCCTAGGGTTATTTGGGATTGGCTGGAGGCTTAAAATTGCATTTTGATATTTTGTTTTGTCATTTTCCTGTATTCCTCTGGAGGAACTGAATGCAAGTTCTCACTTGCTTCCTAGGTTGAGAATATCTGTCAGTAGTGTAGGGAGTTTTCCCAATTGAGTGGATGTCATTAGTCAGGCTTTACCAGTTCTATAGTGACATTCAAAATCTCCTCAATTGTGGAAAGTATTCTGGGTGGCCTTGGCACTGTGAAGCTCCCTGGTGCTGGAGTCTGCTGGTCAGGACTTTATCGGGTTATGAGGGGCATACCAAGGCTTAACAGCTAAATGGAGTATGATATACAGGCCTTCTGCTCATCCTACATGGTACACCAAAGCTCTCAAGCTACGTGGGATCAATGGGAAGGCCCTACCAGGTTCTGAGTGAGGTGCCAAGTTTTCACAGTTGGATTAGGTTTCCTGTGCACTCCTTTGTCTCATGCCACTGAGTGCAGGTGGTTCCCCACTTGGGTTCACTGTGTAGGGCCCAACCAGGCCTTAGGGAACTTACCTGAAGGTCTGCAGCTGATTGTGGCACTGTGCCGGGCCTTACCAGGTTCTGAGAAAGGTACTCGTCTTTCACAGATCGGTGAACTTTGCTATACAAGCCTTTGATTTGGGCCACTGAGGGCAGACAATTCCCCTGCCACCCAGGGACACTGGGCAGGGCCCAACTCATTTTTTTTTTTAATAAAGTAAGTAATTCAGTGTTATTTTGGTTATTATTTTCTTAGTCTAAGTTTTACATTTATTTCCAAGAGCTTTTGCAGTAAACATGTGTATTCCAAATGCAATGTTTTGTGTCTTAAATAGAATGCCTAAGATACATTTTTTAATGTGTTTTGTCCTTGCTATATAATTTTCATGAAACATATTCCATCATTCTGAATATTTCTCAGATGTATTAAGTGAATCTTGTTCTCTTTTTCATGCTACCTATTAATGTAAATAATGAATAGTTTAAATTATTTTATTGCCTTACTGATAAATTAATTTGCTTTTTATTAATACTAGAAGGTATAATCTGCATGACATATTATTCATTCTACATTTTCGACTATTAAGCTGGAAACAGAAAAGTTTGCTGACATCTACATTTTGTCTTACCCTTAGAACTATCGTTGCCATTTTTCTTACATTTGCATTCAATATGAGTATGATGTTATTGTTTATTTAATCAATCAGATTTAATTTATATTTCATTTGATGGGTGTTATTTAGTTCACTAATTATTTCTCAACTTCTGTTGAATTATTATTACATTGTTGCACCAGTGTTACTTACTTTATTTAAATATTGATCAAGTTAATTGCATCTATACAGATATTGAAGTTCCTTCAGTTTTATTTTTAGGAGATTGGGTTTATTTTAACTGATAAATACTTATTTAGATATAATTCACGTATTTAAAGTTCATCAATAATCTGCCTCCCCATTCTGGCTGTACTTGGGGAACTTTGGAGTTTCCAGCAAGCAGTTGGGCACATACTATCCCCGGAGCTCAGGCTATTTGGGATTCTCGCACTGTCTGGGTGCAGAGGAAGGGCTGGGCAGACCTGGGGCACCTGCATCCACCTCCCCATGTTTCTGGAGGACGGTGGATATCTCAGCAAGCGGGCTAGCATCACCAGTTCCAGATGACCCGTGGCCTGTGGTAAGTGCCCAGTGCACTCTGCCCCAAGCCCAGACTGTTCGGGACCCTCCAGGCTTCCGGGTGCAGTGAAGTGGCTGAGTGGGTTTGAGGCATCTACATCAACCTCCCCATTCCAACAGCTCTTGGAGAACTGTGGAGATTCCAGCAAGCAGGCAGGCGCACAGTTTCCCTGGAGTCCAGCTTATCTGGAACTACAGAGTTCTAAAAAGGCAGAAGAGGGCCACTGGTTCTAGAGGCCCAGTGGCCTGGGCGACCTGGGTGCCAGAGTCCCAGGAGGTGGGAAAATAGAACTGGATTTCCAACACACCCAGAGGAAGCTTTCAAATAACACGTGAAACACAGAAACATAGGAAAATGACAAAACAAAAGACCAAATTACAGCCTCAAACCTCCAGGCCATCTCAAGAACCCCTATGGGCGATGTATATAGAAGAAAATATATGCCATACAATTCAAATATTGGACATAATAGCTACTGAAATAAACAAGCAACTCCAGGAAGCATTAAAGGAATTCAAACTTGAAATAATCTCGCAATAAAAGAAGAAATGATAAAAGAAATGAAAGAGATTCTGTATATATCTAAAGAAAACACAGTTAAAAAATTGGAGGAACTACACAAAAAGATAGAATCCCTAGATGAGCAATATAAGAAACAAACAGAATACATAAAGCAGATGCACAGAGATATACAGGAAATAAAATAAATAAATAAATAAATAAATAAATAAATAAATAAATCTCCACTGAAAGCTGTAAAAACCACCACAATGAAAGTGAAGATAGAATTTCAGACCTTGAAGACAGGATTGCAGCTAGTGAACAGGAAAGGAAAGATCTTTTAAAAACAACAAGAAATCAGAAATAACAATTCAACAACTGCAAGAAAATGCAAAGAAAAATAACATAAGATTGATAGGGATTAATGAAAAAGAAGGGGACAACATAAAGGATGTCAAGAGGATATTTAGAGAAGAAATAGCTGAAAATTTCCCAAGCATGAGATCAGAAATCGACATCAGGTTCAGTGAAGCATATAGAATTCCAAGTAGTCATAACCAAAATAAAACTACACCTAGTCATATAATAATCACCATCCCAGAAATCCAACACAAGAATAGATTATTAAATGCTGCCAGAGAGAAAAGACAGATCACTTATAAAGGAAAACCTACCAGAATCACAGAAGACTTCTCACCACAAACAACAAAGTCAAGAAGAGCATGGAGTGAAGCACTCCAGATCCAAAAGCAAATGATTTCCAACCTAGACTGATGTACCCTGAAAAACTATCATTCAAAATCGATGGTGAAATATGATACTTCTATGAAAAAGAACAGCTGAAGAACTTCATGAACACCAAGCCAACCCTGCAAAAAATATTTAGAGACAGTTTAGATACACAAAGGAAAAAACCACTAAGCAAAGCATATAATTAAGCAGAACAGAATGATAAAGATGCAACAGCAGAGAGATAGCATGTCAACAATAAATCAATATATACCAGTTATAATCATTAATTTAAATGGTCTCAATGCACCAATCAAAAGACACAGACTAGCAGAATAGATCAAGAAACAAAATCCAACCATATGCTGTTTACCGGAAACCCATCTATACTCGCAGACTGAAAATCAAAGGATGGAAAACAATACTTCATGCAACAGGATCCCCCCCCCCAAAAAAAAAGCAGGAGTAGCCATTCAGTTTCAGACAACGTGAACTTTAAACCAACAAGGATCATAAGGGACAAAGAAGGTCACTACATACTAGTAAGGGGGAAACTCCAAGAGGAAGAGATAACTATCTTAAATATATATGCACCAAACTCCAGAGAACCCAGTTTTATATATATATATATATATATATATAAAACTATTAACAGGAATGCAAACTCAAATTATCAGTAACATAATTGTAACAGGAGACCTTAACATGCCATTGACACCAAGGGACAGATCAACCAGACAGAAAATAAGCAAAGAAATAACAGAATTGAATCACACCTGTGAACAAATGGACTTGATAGACATAAACAGAATGTTCCACACAACAACATCAGAATACACATTCTTCTCAGCAGTACATGGGTCATTCTCTAAAATAGACCATATATTAGCTCAGAGAACATATTTAAACAAGTGTAAAAGAGTTGAAATCATCCCTTGCACGTTATTGGATCATAGCACTTTGAAATTAGAAATTAATGATAAAAGATACTGCAAAAACTCTGCAAACACATGGAAACTGAATAACATACTCTTGAGTAATCAGTGGGTCAGAGAAGAAATTAAAGAAGAAATTAAACAATACCTACAAGAAAATGAAAATGCAGCTACAACTTACTGGAATGTGTGGGATGTAATGAAATCCGTTCTCAGAGGAAAATTTAGTGCACTGAATTCCCACATCAGGAAAACAGAACGAATACAAATAAAAAACCTGATGTTATATCTCAAACAGCTAAAAAAAGAAGAGCAAGTCAAGCCCAAAGCCAAAAGAAGAGAGGAAATTATGAAAATCAGAGCAGAAATCAATGCAATAGAGACTAAGAAAACAATCCAAAGAATCAATGAATCAAAGAGTTGGTTCTTTGAAAGAATAAATAAAATTGACAAGCCCCTAGCCAACCTTATTTTAAAAAGGGAAGAAAAAGCTCAAATTCATGCAATAAGAAATGAAAAAGGTGAAATCACTATAGACTCTACAGAAATACAAAGATCATCAACCCCTATTTCGAAAACATCTACTCTCAAAGGTTTGATAACAGAGAAGAAATAGACAGATTCCTAAAAACATATGAAGTACCAAAGCTAGGTCAAGAGGATGTAAAACTGCTGAATAACTCAATCTCTACTAATGAAATTGAAAATGTGATTAAGTCCTTACCTACAAAGAAGAGCCCAGGCCCAGATGGATTCACTGCAAAATTCTATAAGAAATACAAAGAAGACCTAATGCCGACACTCCTCAAACTCTTCAATGAAATTTAAAGGGAAGCATTCCTTCCTAAGTCATTCCTGGAAGCAAATATTGCTCTAGTACCAAAACCTGAGAAAGACCCAACTGAAAAAGAGAACTATGGACAAATCTCTCTAATGAACACAGATGCAAAAATCCTCCATCAAATATTGGCAAATAGGATGCAGCAAATCATCAAGAAGATTATACACCATGACCAAGTGGGATTCATCCCAGGCATGCAGGGATGGTTCAACATACATATATCAATAAATGTAGTCCACCGTATCAATAAAGCCAAAAGTAAGAATCACATGATCATTTCTATAGATGCAGAAAAAGCCTTCATAAAGTCTAACATTCCTTCATGATAAGAACTTTACATAAATTGGAATAGATGGTCTTTACCTCAATATAATAAAGGCCATTATTGACAAACCAAGAGCCAGCATCATACTAAATGGCCAAAAATTGAAAGCCTTTACTTTAAAATCTGGCAAAAGACAAGGATGTCCTTTATCACACTCCTATTTAAAATATTACTGCAAGTACTTGCCAGAGTAATTAGACAAGAGAGAGAAATAAAAGGGGAAAAGATAGGAAAAGAAGAAGTTAAATTATCATTGTTTGCAGATGACATGATACTCTACATAGAAGACCCCCTAAACTCCATTGAAAGACTCTTAGATATAATAAATAAATTCAGTAATGTAGCTGGATACAAAATCAATACTCAGAAATCAATAGCATTCCTATACACTAACAACAAAATCACAGAGAAGTAAATAAGAGAAACCACACTCTTCACACTAGCAAGCAAAAAAATAAATAAATAAATAAATAAAATATTTAGAATTGCTCTTATGAAAGAAGTGAAAGACCTATACAGGGAAAATTATAATACACTGAAAAAAGAAATTGAAGATGATCTCTGAAAATGGAAAGACATCCCTTGCTCATGGATAGGAAGAACAAATATTGTGAAAATGGACATTCTCCCAAAACTGTTATACAGATTCAATGCAATCCCAATAAAAACACCATCAACATACCTTATAAATCTAGAGAAATCACTCCTAAAATTCATCTGGAACCAAAAGAGACCTAGAATAACAAAGGCAATTCTAAGCAGCAAAGGCAAGGCAGGAGGCATCACAATCCCTGACCTGAAGTTATACTACAAAGCAACAGTAGTAAAATCAACAGGGTACTGGACACAAAACAGAGCCAAAGATCAATGGAATAGATTAGAAGATACAAACATAACTACAAACACACTCAACCACCTTATCTTTGATAAAGGAGCCAAGCAGGTTCACTGGAAGAATGGCAGTCTCCTTAATAAATGGTGCTGGAAAAACTGGCTCTCCATTTGCTGAAAACTAAAGCTAGACACATGCCTATTCCCATGTACTAAATTAAAATCTAAATGGGTCAAAGATCTGAATATTAAAACAGAAACACTAAATCTATTGGTAGACAAATTGGGTAGAAACCTTGAAGACATGGAGGTAGGTAGAGAATTCATGAACAGGACTCAAACTGCACGGGAAATACTTCCCAGAATCAATAACTGGGACCACCTCTGATTAAAAAGTTTCTGCATGTCAAAAGACATCTCCAGCAAATAGAATGCACTTCTATGATATGAAAAGAAAACCCACAAACTGGGAAACGATTTTAGTGAACTCCCCCTCAGACAAGGAACTTTTGTCTAAAATATAAACAATAAAAAAAGAAACTCAGACCCCAAAATTCAAAGATCCAATCCAAAAATGGGCATCCGAGATGAATAAACACTTCTCAGATGAAGAAATACAAATGGCAAATAAATACATGAAGAAATGTTCATCATCATTGGTCATTAGAGAAATGCAAATTAAAACCACACTGAGATACCATCTCACTCCTGAAAGAATGGCCAGGACCAAGAAAAGCAATAACAACAAATGTTGGAGAGGCTGTGGGGAAAAATGAACTCTCCTACACTGTTGGTGGGAGTTAGACTGGTACAACCTTTGTGGAGGTCAGTCTGGAGATTTCTCAAAAAGCTGGGATTGGAAGTCCCATTTGTTCAAGCTATTCCACTTCTAGGCATATTCCCAGAAGAACTGAAAGCATCATACCACAGTGATATATGTGCACCTATGTTTATAGCAGCATAATTGGTAATTGCCAGATCTTGGAAACAACCCAAGTGTCCATCAACTAAGGAATGGATAAAAAAGTAGTGGTATTTCTATGCAATGGAGTATTACTCAGCTATAAAAAAGGATCATATTGAGATGTTTATCAATAAATGAGCACAGCTTGAGACCATATTCATAAATGAAATAAATCAATTTCACATGTGTGAATACTGAATAGTTTCCCTAATGTAAGTGATGATTCAAATATATAAAAATATGTGGTAATCATGATTCCCCATTATATGGCCTGGTAGCCTTATAAAGTTTTCACTTATTAATTGGAATGGCTTTATTCTGGGCTGCTTGATATTATTGCCTGTGATGAAATGAACAGCTATTTTGAAGAAAATATGTCATCATAATAGCTAGTGTTGATTTACTATCATCTTGTTTTGAAGCTCCACCAAAGTGTGGCTCTTCTGTCTCCATTAGGTTTATCGTGATGTGTCTTGCTGGATTTTATTATATGTGATAGTATAAACAAAAATTGTTATAGGCAAGGAGATAATATAGAAACCATTGTTCGTTCTCTGTTAGCTGGTTCTAAATACCCTACAATGCTTTCATTCACTTGAATGGTTTTACACTGACTTTATATATTTGAAGCTATAGTATATGAAGTTATATTCAATTATTTCAAGGAAAAAGACACTAAGGTAACTACTATTAAGTTGGGTTATTTGGTGGTGAAGCACTAGCTTGCTTAAACTGTCATGCTTTGACCTGTATTGTTGTGTTGTTATGTCCTCTTTTATCTCAATCTCACCTTAGTCATTAAAAATTATTTATTTTTTATGATTTTTTAATTAAGAGGAAAAGTAAAAAAATAGCAGGATAGATTATAGTAAATTCTTTGATATCTTATTAAGTTGACTTGAAGTCCTGTAATACTCCCACTATCTTGTTTGGCTGGTTAGACTCTCTTCCGTTCTGTATGATAGCATCAAGCTTGAGGGTATAGGCAATTACTTTGAAGGAAATATGATTCACTATGATGCCCATTCTGGTTTGACTAATATCTTCTTTGGAAGTCCTGCAATGCTTACAAGGTTTAGATTTTATTGGTCTTGCTCTCTACTGTTTTGTTCAATGTTACAATACCTAATGAGATAGACAATTCTTTTTAAGGAAGCAAGAGGCATTATAGTAACCATTGTTGATAACCTTGTACTCTGTTTTTACATCATGTACTATGTCTATCCTTGGTTTTGACTGACAGCTTTGTTTTGCCATATTTGACTTGATTCTCTTCCAAAAGAAAAGTAATGAGAACTAAGAAGTAATAAAACCCAAAATGTGAAAATTGTGTTGTAAAAAAGAGAGGGAAAAAAAGTGCTCTAAAGGATACAACTGCAGGTGTGCTTAGGGGTGTTACATAGATGACCATATTAACATTTTTGGTTAGATCATTGAACACAACTGTTTACAGTCTCACCACTTTGTATGTTTTGATATTGTGACTTAAACAACTATCTATAAGATGATAATGTGTAATCCATTAACTGGTGATTTCTTACTGTTTTTTTTTTTTTTTTTTGTAGTTCTGTATTAGTTGTACCATTGCACCACTTTGTTTTGTTTTTTTCTCTTTCTTTTAAATACAATTTAAAAAAAAATAAAGCTCATCAATAAAATGAAGTCATGTGACATGAATCATGACATCATTTTTTGTAATTGAATAATATTCTATTATATAGCTGTACTACATTTTATCTTTGCTTCAAGAACTTGGGAATTATAGACAATAGTAGTGTTTGTTTTAACAGGTCAAAACTTACTACTTATTTAACTTACTTTAAAATTAAGCCATCTACTATGGGTGAAGTAGTCACATCTGATTTTGAATCTCATATAACTAATGACAAAGAGGTTAAACATCTTTTTCCTGTGCATATTGTTCACTTGAATGCTCTCACTACGGAAATGTGTTTTTGGATTATTTGCCAAATTGGAATATTTGTGTTTGTTTCCTTGCCACTTTGCCTTTATCAATGGCCTTTCCTAGATTAAGGTTTCCTATTGTCTTGAAATTTTTCTCTTTAAAGCATATTGAATTTTTTCAAATGTCTTTTATGTTTCTAATATTAGCTTTATTCTCATTTCTATGATATGTTTCACTTATGTATGATTATATTCTAAATTAATCTTGCATTCCTGGGATAAATATCTACTGGTTGTTAAATATAATTTCTTCAATATGTAGATTGTTTCTTCTACTAGTATTTTCTTAAAATATCTGTGTCTAAATTTATGAGACTTTCTCTATTTCTGTGCTCTCTTTAGAGTAGGATGTGCATGAAATGAAACACAATCTTTGCTGTAATACTTCAAGTAGAACAAATGTAAATTGGTGTGTGTGTGTGTGTGTGTTTGTGTGTTTGTGTGTGTGTGTGTGTGTGTGTGTGTGTGTGTGTGCTTAAAAGCCAGACTTTCATTGTGATATGTTAGATATTCTTGGTAAGATATTTCTCTATTTGCTGCAAAGCATTAGAAAAATTTTGAAGTTTTTTCTTTAATTTTCTGATGTTATATGATTGATTCATGAGGAAGTAGTTCTGATACAATGCTCATCCTCCTATTTTAAAATAAGTTTTCTTTTTTTACTTGAAATATATATTTTTAACAGGTATGAAAATATATATACTGTTGTTACCTAAAGTTCATATCGTTTTGTAAAAGCAAGTGTACATTTTTAATACCTTTTAAGATATGCATTTTACTGTGTAGTCTTTTAAAATTATGTTATTATGACATATTAGCAATAGATTTTAGTGTGATATTTCCATGTATGCACACAGCATGCATTGGTCAAATTCAGTCATATTATTTCTTTGAAACATCCTCTTCCTGTACACTTACCAATATCTGATAATGACTGATATACTATAAAATCAACTTGCTTAGCTTCTTCTTATGGGAAAAATGTGTTGTATTAAACATCAAAGATACATTATCTAACTTTAAAAAGTTGCTCCTGGTTACCTCAATTTTGCTACTGACAATATTTCTTTTTTTTTTTTTTTGACAGAGTAATATACTATTGTTTTTTAAAATATATTTACTTCATTCAGTAAACTTTTGGTGGGCCTCTTGCCGGATTCTTTACCCAAGCTATTGTCAATAATATCAATAAACATGAGTTTCCTGTTATCTTTGGTATGCTGATTTCATTTTCATTGCCTGTATAGTCAAGAGCATGAAGGCTGAATTATGTGCTAGCTACATTTCTAGTTTTCATGAAGAATCTCCATAGTTTCTCCATCAAAGCTACATTTATTTGTATTTCCTCCAACATTGCACGAGATACAGGCCTTCACATCCTTGCTTGCACTTTTTATTTTTTATGTTCTTGCTAATAACAATGGAAAGTGGGTAAGATTTTGAATTTTGGTTTTGATTTGCAATTCTTTGGGGGTAATTATATCAAGCATTTTTCATATATTTGTTGTTGATCTATATGTATTCCTTTGAGAATTATCTGTTCAGATAAATTTTAATGATAATTTTAATTAAATATTTTTTATTTTAAGAATTTCTTAAATTTTTATATATCCTGGTTATTAATCCTGTGTTGAATGGCTAAGTAGAAAATATTTTCTCCCATTTCTGAGGCTCAATATTTACTCATTATTGTTTACATTGCTTTCAAAGAAGTTTTAATTTGATGTGGCATCATTTATCAGTTTTTTTTTTTAATTTGCTTTCCTTGGCTTATGATTTTTTTCCTAGAAAATTTCTGTTCATACAAATGTCTAAGTATTTTCTCTGAATTTCTGTGTAGTAATTTTAGTTTTCAGCTTTACAGTAAGAAAACTAATCTATTTTGTCATGATTTGTGTTGAGTGATAAAAATAGGTATCAAGTTGCAATCTTCTACCTGGGAATATCTGGTTTTCCGAACATTATTTGTTAAAGAGGCCTTACTTTCTTCAATGTATGTTTTTGGAATTTCTGTTGGACAGTGACTATAGGTATAGGTTATTAGTGACCTATCCTGATATAGCAGGAAAAACTCTCAGTCTGCTAGATGTGTGGTATGAGTCTGGGTTTTCTAAAATTGAAAAATGAAATTTATGAATTATGCAGAACCTGTCCAAGATTCCTGACCAGCAGTATCAAGAATGTGGTGAGGAAAAACAAACAAACAACAACAACAAAAAAAAAGTAAAGTATATTATTCCATTGTTGTACTAAAATGCTAAAAAGCTAAAATAGTTAAAAAGAAAGTAATTAGCAAAAATAGTTAGTTAAAAAGATGGTTATTAGCAGTATTGTCATTCAGTGCTGTGCTCATTACCCTAGCACCAACCACATAGTGATAGATTAACTGAGAGTGTCATCACACTGTTCTGTATGCGTTGTTCCTCGAGTAACCTGTTTGCTGTGTCAACCTTTATTACCTTTGTAAGAGACAAATAATGCTGTGTAAAGAATTGTTCCCTTTTTGAGAGACAAATGTTCCTGGAATTGGCAGTCCAAGGGCTATGAATTGGCTAAACACCCACTGTGAAATGCCTCTGACCTCAAGCAAAGGGGAACAAAGGTCCACCTTGTTTGTGTTTATCACTGCTATGTACTTAATGGTCAATGAGCTAATCACAAATGAGCTATAGAAATCTGTCAAAATTCTAACCCAGTTGCATAGCTTTGCAAACTCCATCTGCACTGTGTTGCTGGGTACCAGCTTAAATAAAGTGCTCTTTTAAAGATGTGTTGACCCTGTTTTGATTAATAACTTGGGGCCTTGTCTTGGGATACAACATCCATCAATGGTTGGAAGTCAATGTCTCTCGCTCTGCCTCCCCCACTCCCAAAACAGGCACTATTTATTCAGTGCATACAATTATGGGAAGTGCTAGCAAAGGGTTACAATTCATCAGAAGACTCAGACTCAAGAGGGCATAAATAATCTTATGCTTAGAAGTATCTTGACTATGAGTATAATCCTGTGTTGACTCATGAAAGTGTAAATCACTTTATGCTTAGAAGGGTCAATAGGAAATCTCAGATAGGTGGTACCAATAATGCCAATCCTTCCTATTACCTTCCCTATATGAAAATATGCATAATTATCCATTTTGAATTTATGGTCCCCAACAATGAACAACAGAGATTAAGAGTGTTGTAACTCAAAAATGAGGCATATTCCGAAGAAAAAAAGAAGCACTTTATTTAAGGTGGTACCCAGTGGCACAGTCGCATTGGAATTACAGAGCTGTGCAACTAGGTTAGGTCCCTGGGAGGTTTATAAAAGGAAAAAAATCACAAAGCAAAGGGAGAGGGATGAGGGGGAATAAGGTCTTTTGTCCCCTGATTTGGCTTGGAGACAAGTTTCTTAGCTTTACAGGATATTAACTTGTGGTCGGCTAGTTCCAAGAACAAGTTGCCATTCTCAGAAGGGAGAAGTTTACAGGAAACAGAAGTTGGAACCAAGATCAGGGTAATATGCATACAGAACAAGATGGTGGCACTTTGGTTAGGTTACAATATTCCCCATTGATTTTAGTCCATGAGTCAAATCATTGGCTCATGGGAGAAAACTTTAGATAGGCATATCTGCTCATAGCTTTGTGTCCTTAAGATCATTCATTTAACAGTTTGAACGCAGTCTTTGACATAGTTTACCAATATTTGTTTATAACACAAGGTCCAATAGTTACACAGAGGAGGAGGATTAACAAAGGCCCTTAGATTGCTGCTATCAAAGTTGTTAACCAGGGGAAAAAGAGAACCAATTTTCAAACTAGGTTTTTTTGGCCCGTATGGCTAATTTTCATTCTTGCAATCACTTTTTAAGGATTGACAAGTTCTATCTGATGACCCCAGAATGGCTGGTGTACAGGCAGCAGTTTTTTTCGTAAAGCCAAACAGAGACCTTCCTCTTTTAAGAAGAGGAAATCTAGTCCCTGTTGTTTTTGTAAAACCATCTCAGCCAGGGAACTCAAGGAATCTTCCATCTTGGAGACAGAATTACTGAGAGTGGCTAGACCTTGGGCAATAAGTGCACTTAGGTACCATTAATTTTGTTCTCCAATTACTAGGCTGGACACTCCTAGACCCATTGATCCTACCACTTCAATCCCCAGTAATATGGGTGTAAGAACAGGGTTTCTTGAAGGGGACAACTGTCCACTTATCTGCAGGTCAATTGCTATCAAAGGCCAGGACTGGTTTGAAGTGGGGATGATTGATCCAAGCAGTCTTTCTTTCAACTTTGCCAGCAGTTGGCATGCTGAGGACCATGGTATAGGGACCTTCTCACTGTGGCTCAAGGGACTCTTGGTGATGTCTTCAGATGAGGACTTTTGTTCTAGGTTCTGCTGCTGTGTAGTCTTCCTCTGGAGAGACTGCAGGTGGAAGACTTTGTTGTTGAAACGACCAGAGGACTGAAGTCAGTTGGGAGGGCCTGGAGGGACTTAATGAGATCTTAGTTAGCTAGATCTGTGAATTTCTCTTAAGAGATTCTAGGAATAGAGGGAGGGGATCTCCCATATAGAGCTTTAAATGGTGAGATATCAGTTACATAGGGAGTTTAGTGCACATGCAGGAAGGCAAAAGGAAGGAGACTCACCCAGTTTTTGCCAGTATCTAAGGCAATCTTAGTTATCACTGTTTTTATAGTTTGATTTATCCTCTCTACTTGTCCTGAAATTTAGGCTGGTATGCACAGTGAAGTGTCCAGTCACTCTGCAAGCCTTGAGTCTGTTTTTGAGTTATCTGGGCTATGAAAGCTGGGCCATTGTCAGACCCATGGATAAGGAGAGGCTAAATTGGAGGATGATCTCATATAAGAGCTTTTTGACTACTATCAGGGCTGATTCAGACTTAGTGGAAAAAGCTTCAACCCATCCAATGAAAATATCAACCATCACTAGTAAGTACTTATACCCCTGAAGTTCAGGTTTTCCCATTTCTGCAAAATCTATTACCCAATGTTCCCCAGGTTCAATGATAGCAAGTGGTTTCTATTGGTTACTGTCATTTTGGATTCTCTAGTTGACATTGGGGGCATCTGAAGCTCACAGACTGGGTAAGCTTTGATAATTGGGGAATAAAGAAATGGTCTTGAAAGAGGGCAGCAAGCTTTGATCCTGCCAGTGAGTGGACCAATGAGCTTGTTGGATGAATTCATGTCCCAACACCTCTGGGAGGAGGACTCATTTATCAGACAGTTTGTACCAGTCCCCAGGGATATTAGGCTTTGCTTTAAGTTGAGCTGCCAGATGCAAGTGATTTTGAGTGTAAATGGGCTCTGACATAGATGGTGGGATCAGCAATAAAGGCCAGACTACCTCAATCTCCACTGATTTTTTAAGGCCTCTTTTTGGGCAGTGGCATCTGCCTGATGGTTTCCTTATATAATGGGATTTTCTCCCACTTGATGGGCTTTACAGTGAATGATAGCCACTCTCCTTGGCATCAAAATGGTGGCAAACAAATCCAAAATTTGGGAAGCATTTTTTTTCTTTTTTGTCTTTTTCGTTTTTATCAGTACCAGGGATTGAACTCACGACTGCCTGCTTGCAAGGCAGGCACTTATGCCACTGAGCTAAATCCCCAGCCCCTGGGAAGCATTTTTGATCTTTTGGCCCCCAGAAGTCAAGAGACTCCATTTTTGATAAACGGTCCCATAAACCTGGGCAGTAGCAAATGCATATCTGCTATCAGTATAAATGTTTATGTCTTTAACTTCTGACAATTTGAGGGCCTCGGTGAGGGCAATGAGTTCAGCCGATTGGGCTGATATTCTGGGTTCCAAGGTTTGTTCCCATACAACCTGAGTCAGTTGTAACGGCAGCTCCCACAACCCACTTATCTTGATAGAAGTAATTGCTCCCATCAGAAAAGTATGATGAAATTCCCAATAGGTGCTCATTTGTCAAGTTCAGTCAGAGACCCATGAGGTGATCATTACCTCAATACAGTTGTTGAGGGGTAAGGAGGGGTGATCATCAGGCAGCAAAGTAGGAGGATTTAAAGCTGCTGTTTCTTTGAAACTGATGGTATTTGCATCCAGAAGTAATGCCTGATAGTGCATAACTCAGGAGTTGGATAGCCACTGGTCTGGTGGAGCCTTGATGAGGGTCTCCAGTGAATAAGAGGAGATAAGATAATTAAGAGACTTTGTCTACAAGTAAACTTTTGAGCCTCCTTTGCCAGGAGGGCCACTGAGGCAATCACCCATAGACAAGATGGCCACCCAGCTGCCATGTTTTCAAGCATTTTGGAAAGATAGGCAACAAGCCTCTGCCATGGTCCCAAACTCTGGGTCAGTGCTTCTTTTGCTATCCTTTGCCTCTCATCAATGTAGAGGGAAATAGGTTTTTGCAGGTCTGTTAGGAGCCTCAGTTAAGGCCAGTTTCAGCTGTTTAAAAGCCTGATCTTGAGACTCTGTCCATTCTACAGGGTACTGAGTGGCTCAACTTAAAGAGTCATAATGAGGCGAGCTATCTCAGCAAAATTAATAATCTAAAGCCTACAATATACCACGACTCCTAGAAATTCTCACCTGATTTTTAGTCACAGGGACTGGAATCTGTTGGATAGCTTGCACTCACTGGGAGAAAGGAGTCCCCTTTCCTTCATGTATTTGGTAACCTAAGTAGGTCACATTTTTTGGCATAGTTGGGCCTTTTTAGTAGAAACTGTATAGCCCAGCTTGTCTAAGGCCCACAGAAGAGCTTGGGACAGTCCTTTCACCAATGCAACATTCTCTTTGCAATATGCACATTGATTTTTATCTAAGGGAGGGCAAGACTTCATAACCAGCTTGGTGATTTTATCAGTTAGCACCTATAACAGTTTTGTCTATTTTTGGTCTTTTAGATCCTCATGGTTGTCAAACTCCTTTTGAGCAATCTCTACTAACTGGCTAAGGGGCATTCCCTCAAATCCTTCAAGCTTTTGCAATTTTTGCTTAATATCAGAGGCTGATTGGGTTACAAAGGCAATATTAATGGCCCTTGCTTTCTCAGGTGCTCCTGAATCTATGGGTGTATAAATGTCATAGGCCTCTTGTAATCTTTCTAGAAATCCTGAGGGAGACTCAGTTGCCAATTGTCTTGCCTCTAAAACCTTGGACAAATTGGTGGCTTTTCTGGTGGTGCCCTTAAGGGTTTCCAAGAACAACTCAATAACAATCAGGAACAAGATGCCAAAAGAGAACTTCCTTACCTCTGGTTTTATTAGGGTTCCAATCAGGGTGGGACAAAGGAAAAACATGGTTCTGGCACTCGGGATCAAAATATGGGTTTTCAATTGGATTAAGCACAGCTTTTCATTCCTGGGTGGGAATGTGCTCTCTCCTCTTGGCACTGAACAGGACCTATAACAGCTGCTGACAATCATCCATAGAGGGACAATGAATAAAAGAGATAGATTCCCTCAGAGAAATGAGGCCTTGGGGATCCTTAGAAAAAGGTGGATTTTGCTGTTTCCAATCGTAGAGATCAGATGCGGAGAATAGGACAAAGGTAAACAGTGGTGCAGAAGGGGCTTTGGAGTTAGGAATTTCACACAAAGGGAGAAGAGTAGGGGTTGCTGAGGAGGAGTCAGGGGACTCTGAATGATGCTGGTTCCTGCTTTGGATGGGACTGGGAGGAGGGGAGGGAAGCTCTGGTTGGGAGCCAAGGGTGTTAGAGGAGGGGGCAGATAGGGTGGGAGAAGAGGTTCTTATTTCTTAGCAGGCAGAATTGGGGATGGCTCAGGTTTCAGTTTTGGTTTTAATGGTGCCAAGAGAGGATGGTTTCCAGGCTGTTAGAAGCCTGAAGGAACCTTTTTAGCCAAGGAGGGCAGAGTCATAGATAAGATCTATCCAAACCTGAATGTAGACAAGTTGGCCCAGGTGTGTCAGGGGACTGAAGACATACTGTGAGATAGCCTATGCTGTGGAGAGATTGAAACTTCCTGATGAGGGCCAATTAGGGACCCCAGAGGGCCACTCCAGTTCACAGAAGATATGAAGCCTTCCTGGGTGTACTTGTTCCTCAGATCCTCTAGCTCAGTCCTTGAAATCTCTAAAATGGTTAAGAATCACGGAGAAAGGGGATAAAGACACAGATAATGAAATTTGGCCCATGGTTGTTAGTAAATAGTCAAGGACAAAAACACAAAACAAGGTGCCACCGAAAACAAGAAAGACAGCAAACACAAATGCAAAGGTCTTTCGGTCTGCAGCCAGGTGACCTAAAGGGAAACAATTTTGATTATCTTCCTTAAATCCAAACAGGCCCATAGGGCCCAGAATACTGACACAAAGACAAAATCAGAATCCTAGGAAACCAAAGGGGTGAATTTGCCCCAACTTACAAATAGAGGGCTTCGCACTCTGGCATGGAAGGAACACCACCAAGCCTGTCTGCTCTTACAAATGTGTGCACCCAAGCAAATGTACTTACAATTTGAGCTCGTTTGGTGAAAGAAGAATTTGAGGAGGGGTCCCAAGGGATCCTGGACAAGCCCCAAAAGGTTGTAACTCAAAATTGAGGCATCATCCAAAAAAACAGGAAGCACTTTATTTAAGTTGGTACCCAGCAGCACAGTTTCATTTGAATTTCAGAGCTGTGCAACTAGGTTAGGTCCCTGGGATGTTTATAAAGGGAAAAGTCACAAAGCAAAGGGAGGGGAATAGAGGGAAGAAGGTCTTTTGTCTCCTGATTTGGCTTGGAGACAAGTTTCTTAGCTTTACAGGATATTAACTTGTGGTAAGCTAGTTCCAAGAACAAGTTTCTGTTCTCAGAGGGGGAAAATTTACAGGTAACAGAAATTGGCACAAAGGTCAGGGTAAGGATGCTTACAGAATAGGATGGTGGCACTTTGGTTAGGATACAAAGAGCAGAATATATTTATTATGAAAAAGACAGTTTCTATCTGAGAGCGAGATAGAAGGGAACCTTAGTGGGTTGCCAAAGCCTTTATTTTTTCAAGGGACTTTTATAGAGCAAAGCCCCAAGGTGAAGCAAGTGTAAGGTGGGGAAAAATGGGAAATCACAAGATGATACAGAACTATGGTCAACAAATGTGAATAATTGCTCAGGAAAAATTGATTAAATCAGAGACCAATGGGGAAGCCAGTCATATAACAAGCAGGTATTAATACAGTACAGAACATTTGTCTATAAGGGTTGACTTAGTGGCTCTTCTGCCTGCCTCAGGGTGATAGAAATCAAGTTAAATCATGCCTGATGTTTACCTTTTGAATCCGGGGCATTTGTTTGATATTTACTAGAGGTCTGGCCCACAATGGGAGGTATTTGTCTTCTCCCACAGAGGCAAAGTAGCTAGTCTTCTGCACTGGCTCCTTTGAGGGCCTATCCCTGTCTAACTGCTTATATTTCTATCTAACTCAACTATAACGATTCCATAGTGCCAGTTATTGGACACCTCTGTAGAGGGTTCCAATCTCTTACCTGGATTACAATGCACTGTGGGAAAGGAAAGAAAGAAGAAGAGAATATAGGAGTGCATAGCAGGAATCTGGGATCACAAATTGCTCTCTAGGAATAAAAAACCCAGAATCCTAGCATTTTATTAGCCAATCTAGAGGGGGTGTAGATTGTTGTCCTGGAATAACCTAGAACAAGTAGTAGAATTTGCAAGTTTAGCATCATAATGGAAACTTTCCTAGATCCATCCCCCACTTGGGTGCTAATCTTATTGACCCAGAAGTTGATTTCCACATTCCAAAACCAAACCACAAGACAGGCAGGGCAAAGAAACCTGGGACACAAACAATGTCAATTAAGAATTTATGATCCCCTAAAATAGGCATTTACTTCATTCTATTGGTTGAAAGCAAATTTCCCATCTGTTTTGACACCATGAATAGTTATTTTCATGGAATAAGAATGATGGTGAATTCAGGATCATTAAAGCTCACCACATTGGTTGTGTATTTTATACCTATTATTATTATATTGTACTATATAATAAATTAATCATAACTAACCATAATGCAAAATCAGTGGGAGGCTCATAGTTTTCCTGTAAGTATATGATCCCTCCTGTGTATGATATGAGACAGTTACACCTGAGACTTATTTCTTATGTCTAGTCTGCTCTGTAATTACATTTTGGTTACTGTTACTGCAGAAAACCTGCTTCATAAACATACAGACCATTAAATTTCATTCAAACAAATGGAGATTAATGTTTCTGAAACAAATTTTTAAAGTTACAATCATTGGTGATCTCAAGCGGTAGAACTTTTAACAGAGTTACATGAGGATATGAGAATTCAGGGAGCATTACTGTTGTTAAATTCGGGTGACATTTTTCAGCTAACCATTTTTTTCTGGATGACATGATATATAATGATTCACATTGTTGGGCAATGTATTTATTTAGAAGTAATATAAAATAGCCTATTAATCATTATTTTCTTATTAGTATTATCCTTACTACTCATAAATAAATGGTTCAGCGCAATTCAAACTATACTGCTTTCCTGACTTCTCAGATTCATCAAAGTGGAACTCATATCAAAATATTTATACAATTTTTAAAATAAAACCATTTAATATTCTGTAGCTATTTTAAGCATAACCTTTTTAATCATTTAAACTTGTTGAGAAATACATCTTGTAATTCCTTTGAGATGTGTTGATTGACCAAGAATGAAATGATTTTATGAAACTTACATTTTTCTGTTTTACTGTTGTAAAAGTTTAATTCATACTGTTTGGTTATGTATTTTAAATGATTACATTTAAGAGAAAATAGTATAATGTGATTTGATTTAAAATAGCAATAAAATATCAATTTTTAAAATTTTATTAATAGATGTTTAAAATGCATTCATTGTAGGGGATTGAAGCATGTACACAACACATCTCAGTTCCCTGTTTCCTGCTGCCTCCACTTTCTTTTACTATTCTAGCATCAAGCTCATTTGCTTAACGTATAAAACCTCATAAAGTTAATTTTCATATATACAGATTGAAAGCCATACTAGTAGACCAAAGGACATACAAAACATGTAACAGAATTGTACTAAATGAAGGTACACTTTTAGACACAGTGTACTCTGATTGCAGGAACCTTTTAAACCTTATCCTTTTTTCTGTTATCTTTCTTTTATTTCTTCATATACATGTAATATTTCATATAGTAAAAACTATGCATATATAAACCTGTGTGTGAGTTACTTAATATTGTTTTCAAGGTGCATCGATTTTTTTCTATAAATGTCTCCAATTTATCATTATAATACTCAGTTGTGTATAGATAACACACTTTTTATCCATTCATCTGTACATGGATATGCTGTTTCCAAAATTTAACTATTATTAATTGTGTATATAACATCTATATACATATATCACTGTGATACTAGGTCTATAACTTCTTTGGGAAGATACCTTGAAGAGAATAGTGGGTCAAATGGAAATTCTACATTTAGTTTTTGAGGAACCCGCATAATGATTTCCATAGTTAGTTGTATCAGTTTAAGGTTCCATAAATAATGGAGAAAGGTTCCTTTTTCCCACAGCCTGTCCAACATTTGTTTTTGGTTAATTTCCTAATAATAGCCATTCTTTGTAGAGTGGGGTCAATATTGTTTCAACAAAACCGATGACAAAAACATTGAAAAAAATATGAATAGAGGGACCTTATCTCAACTTCTTACAAGCCATTTATGATAATAAGCCAATGGCTAACATCATACTAAATGGAGGGAAGTTAAAACTTTCCCTTTAAAATCAGGAACAACAAAATGATTTCCACTATCACTATTGCTTTTTATTATGCACTATTATTTCTATTCATGAATGCTCCTTTTTAAAAACAATTTGGTCTGAAACAGAAAGTTTAGGAATATTTCACATTCCTTCGCACACTTTGCATTGGGTGATGAATACAGAACAACCATTTTCCCACACAAATGTGAAAGTGGCCATTGTCCACAGAACCATGGGTTAATTAAATTCATAAACCAAGGTACGCTGTACTTCTAGAAACATGAGCTAAACCAATAAGAAACGAAAAAGAAATTAAAGAGATATGGATATAAGAAGAGAAGTTAAATTATCATTATTTGCAAATGACATGATCCTCCACATAGAAGAACCCAAAAACTCTACCAAGAGCTTTGTTGTACTAATATTCAAATTTGATCATGTAGTAGGACACAAAGTAAATATTCAAAAAAATCAATAAAATTATTGTACACCAACAACAAACTTATAAAGAGGTAAATTAGGGAAACAATACCCTTCAAAATAGCGTCAAAAAATGAAATACTTAGAAATTAACCTAAGGAAGTGAAAGACCTCTATTATGAAAACTACAGGACTCTAAAAAAGGAGGCACAAGAAGATATCAGGAAATGGCAAGGTAGCTCCTGTTTCAAGATAGACAGAACTAACAGTCAAAATGGCCAACTTCCAAAGCTGTTATACAGATTTAATATGACCCTAAGCCCCAATCAAAACACCAATACAATTCCTTGCATAACTGGAGAGAGCCGACCTAAAATTTGTATGAAATCAGAAGAGACCTAGAATAGAAAAAGCCATTCTGGACAACAAGAGAAAGGCAGAGGCATCACAATACTAGACTTCAAATTACCCTACAAAGATACAGTGTCTTAAAAATAAAAAGGAAAATGAAATAAAACAAAAAAAAAGAGCATGGTATTGGCAAAAACACAGACTCGGATAACTGGAACAGAATAGAAGATATAGAAACAACACCAAGCACATTTTTAGTTATATTGTGTTTGAAAAATGAGTCAAATCCCATCACTGCAGGATAAACAGCCTCTTTAACAAATGACGCTGTGAAAATTGACTCTCCATATGCCAGCAGTTGAACCTAGACTCATAGCTCTTGTTATGCACTAACTAAAATAAAAATGGAATTATTTGTTATTCAATTCTTTGAACATAATATTTCCAATCTTATCCATATTCTTCACATATTAATAGATTGTTCAATTTTATTGCCAAGTACTATTGCATTGCAGGAAAAAAAATACTGAACTCACTTACTCAATCACTTGTCAATATCAATTTGAATTGTTTCCAGCCTTTTGTTATATAAGTAACATTACTAGGAAAATTTCTGAAGATTTCAGGATTTGTATTTTTATTTGTCTTGGCTGAATCCCAAGAATGGGATTTTGAACAGGATACACCTCTCATCAATTTATTGTCTCAGAAATCAAAATTTACCTTCTGTTGTTTGTTCTGTAAAAATAACACTGAGTCTGTTAAAGCTTCTTTTGCCCTCTGGCAGAAATTAGTCTTTGTCAGAAGATGTTATGGGTAACAAGCAAAAATCTACATGCAGAGAAAGTTTCCATCTCTTATTTCAACATGACCTCTCTGTAGTTTACTGCACCACAGATCACGCTCTAGCATGAGGCTCTTTGAACCGTTCTAGTTTCTCCAGTGCTTGGCTTCTCCAGAGCAGGCAGTCTCTACCATTCGCCTTGTGTAGACAAAAACAGCTCCTTCTACTGCCAATGTTCATTTAACACCAGGTTTATCTCAAAGTTCTGCTTCCTGGACAACTTCTAAACCACAGCAAGTTGATCACATTTGAAGGACATTGCTTCAGCAAGCTTTATGGGAAAGGCACTCCAACAACATCTTCACCATTCAGTGAGGCACAACCTTCCCAGGAGGTCTCAAATTTTGACCTAGGGTTGATGTAGAGTAATTCTTCCTTGAGTGATTTATTTCAGGCCTTTGTATTATACCTTCTCTTTCTGATTTCCCTAATATTTGAAGTTCTCTTCACTTCCTAATAATAAATTTCTGGTAATTAAAGTGCAACACCAATAAAAAGCTATGTCAAGTTTTGCATATTCAAATTGCTATATGTTGTATCTCTGCTGCTCATGCTATGTGAAGCTACACTGTTATCCTATTGCTTTTGAATTTTTTGTTCATTATTCTGACTGGCTGGGGAGGTATAGAATGTAAGTTTTACTGTGATCACCCCATTCCTAAGTTTTATTGTATGGTGACCTAAGACTTAGTTTTCTTCATTTTGCTAAATTATTTTCTTTTATGTAGAGATGATGAAATTTCCCATTTGGCCAAGGATAGCAGTGTTATGTGCTGAAAAATAAATGTTTACCTCAAATAGTCTATCTGGTTTCCTACTTCCTTACACAATACCATGGTCCAAGGCAGAGCTGTAACTCTCTAATTCTTATCCTCAAAAATAAGTGCTTTCACTTAAAAATTAAATCCAAGCTCCATCAAAGGTATTTATGCCTCAGAAGTTTTTAGAGATAAGAAAGCTTTCATAGCACTCAAATCAGCTGTAAGAGTCATAGTAATTATGTAGCATTTAGAAAGTGATGCTTTAATCATTTTTATACATCTAGTTTTTTTCTAAGTAACTTTTAAAATTGTTGGAAATATTGAGTGAATGTAGCAGAACTGTATATTTTCAAGTATTCCAATTTAATTAGAGTTTATACATAACCTGTCATTTTAAGATATCTCTCTACATGTCTTCCTGCTGTGCTTTTGTCTTCTAAGTTACATAATTGATCTATTTCTACAATATACACTCATAAATGCCAGATGAAGCTCATCAATTTCTTTTCAAGACCTAACTCTCATAATCCAGGTTGACAATAGAAGCCCCTCTATATAATAGGTGATGGTATAAAACTGTCTTTGATAATATTTCCTTATCTAATCACAATGTCACACATATTATACCAACTTTGCACTTTCCATATTTTTATGACATTCCTGCCAACAATGATTTAGATAGGATTCTCCTTGTAACTCTAACTTATTGTTAGTTCCTCCCCATTCTTCTAAAGTTGCAGCAGAATTTTTAAAATGCAAAAATGACCTTGTGATTTTTTTCCTTCTCAGTGAATTGTTGTTATAAAATTGACAATTAAAAAAAATACACCTAATTCTCAAATAATGTTTGAATTTTCCTAGGACGTTTGTTATTCTACATGCATTTACTCTGGTATAACAGCCTTTTGAAACTTTTTGGTGTTTTTATACTTTGTTCTCTGGACTGTACTTAATGTGGCACAGACGCCAAATTCATTTCCTAACCTTTCTTTTTTAGATTCTATATCTATTTTAAAGAGGTTGTATCACCTAGTGATAGGTTATTAAATACTTATCAGAATCTATTTAGTACATTTTCCACTTAAATGTGTCCCCACTTTGCTTTTTTGATCATCTCTAAAGAGAATCAATTTTGATACACTTTGAAATGATGGCATTTAACAGAATATATTCCATACAGAGTGTCATGTTTTTAAAATACCCTTTTGATGAATAATCCTAAAAGGATTGCAGACATAATAGCATAATACAACATATCAAATGTATGGTAATATTTTTATCCTGTACACTAAAATAACTAGATCTCCTCAATGTGTTCTATTTCCTGCCCTGTACTATATTTAGTCACTATTAAACAGTTAGAATTTAAAATAATCCTCCATAGAAAAGATAAATAGGACCATGGAAGACTCCTGTAGGGAACCAAGGTACCATAAAATAGATTAAATGAGAGACAAACTTTCAAAGTACATAGAGGGTGAAGGACAGTAACAAGTCTTAAAAAGAAAGAAAGAAAAAAAATCTGTTTGTTTATTCCTAAAAATGTGTGCCCAGTGCACAACCCAAAATCTCAGACTGGATCTGTATTTTATAAAGAAAGAAACAGAACTACATGCTCAGGGGAAGCTAGCTATAAACAAATAAATTGTTTATGTCTATTTTAAAACGCAATTTCTATCTTTTTGGTAAAATTTTGTTTCCTACTGACATTACAAGCAGTAGTTTAAAGTTTTCAACAGGTGACCTCCAATTTCATGTCCCATAAGAATAAGAACAGATAGAAAGACATCTTGCTCCCTGTATCTGGATGCTAGGTATAAACACACATATAAATCAGAAGCACACATAAGGTTTCTTTGCATTGTCTTAACTCACAGAACTTTCTTATGTAACGTATGTACTGAGTAACATGAAAGTAACTAATTTTAGACCAAAAACTGTAAACTCAGTAACAGATACAATCTTTAAAATGTTTCTCATATTTATTAGAGTTACTGTCAGTTGTAAAGACAAACAATAATTATCTGAGAACTACAATAATAGTTCATTTCCTTCTCACCTATATAAATAAAAAATAGGTAATTGTCAGGTAAATTGAATACCTGAAAAATTAGCATTATTGTTGTTTATAAAGAGATTTGTTACACTGTATGCAACACTAAATGTATTTTTTTAAGTAAAAAGGCAGATTAAATTGGTTTCACTCCCGTACACTTCCTTTCCAGCCTCATACACTCTAAGGCATTTTTTGTGGAAGAAGATTGGATTTTCAGATGTTTCTACTCTTTTGTTATTAGGAGGAGGGATCTGATTAAAGGCAAGTCATGGGAGAGTGAGCTGTGACAGTATAACTTCCTTCCAATTCCGCCCTTCTCTCTCTTTCCCTGCCTCCATGACATAAGCAACTTTTCTGTGACAAAACCTTCCAGCAACCCTTTCTTTCCTGCCTCGGAGAAAGTGAATAGGCTGAAGATGAAAACGCCAGCAAACCCTCCTCTCCTTCAAATTGTGAATGTCCAGTGTGAGGCCTCCGACAAGAAACTGAGTAGGATAGGAATGGGAATTACAAGTGAACTTTTGTTCTCTTTAGAGACTCATGTTTTCTCTTTGATTCAATGCTTTGTTTCCCGTTTTCTACAAAATGGGTATTTAGTGGGCTTATGGAGAGATATATGAGGAGAGGAAATTGTTTGGGTGCTGTGAAAGTTAATGTGTATTTTTAAAGAAGTTTTTATTTAGTGGTTTCAGTTATTTTCTGAGTTGGTGATTGGCAAGGTGGCAGGCTTATTTCTGATTACTCCCCTAACACATTATGGTGAAATTGACTTTAGTTTAATACCAATTCCCAGAGATGAGTTCAGAACTTGAGTTCAAGTCAGTTACATTTCTGCTTCTCACCACTTGGTCAAGTTAGAGCACCAGCAACTTTCACTTTTTTCTTTAATTTGACTCATGTTATAAAAAATAAGTCAATAATCTTTACTGGTTTCCAGAGCTCTTTCTCTTATTAACTATCCCAAAACATCAAAATATTCAGATATTTTAAGTGGATAATTTTTTGCATATTTTTATGATCTTTCCATAAATGTTATTGCTACCTTTAAATAATACAATATTACTACATGTATTTATTGAGCTTATTGGGAAAACAGATTAGTAATTATTCTTACTATTGCAGATGCTTTATACTTTGGTTAAAAGTTTTAAAAATATAAGAATAGTTGTCTTAAGGTATTTGGAAAAATGATGTTATAGATGATCAAAAATATCACAACTATTCTAACATTTTATTCTCCTCATTGAGAAATAAGGAGAGATTAATCTGAAACAAATACAGTTAAATTTTGGCACATAAAACCTGGTGATTAGTAGAATGTGTCTATACGCTGAAATATTTAATTTAAAAAACTGTCTTCTATTTATGACTTATGCAGTGTTGGGTAAGGCACTAACCTCCTTGTCCCTTACTTATTAAAAATAGTATAATAAAATTATGGTTTCAAACTTACTTATATATATATGCATAATAATGAAGTTGGAAGCTGTTTAATAAAAGCTAATAATGTAAAGTAATTTTATGATGAAAATATTAATGTTTAAGTAATTTTTGAATTACTGTAAGCTGCATATCTTATTTTCTATTCATTCCAAATTCTAAATGCCTCCTAGTTCTATATTACTTTTCTTTTTGTCAAAGTTATCATTTCTTATCATCTCTCTTTTTCAATACTCTAATGTTTATTAAATTACTTACTTGTCTTAATTTTGCTGGAACTGCATATGTATTTAAATTTTATTTTTAGATAGGATTTCCAAATAAAGAAAAAGCCTAATTAGTCTGTAATCAAATATAGTCCTCCTTTTTTTGTAATATGTCTCCTCACATTTTTGCATAGACTAATTGTTACCCAAAATTTATAATTTCTCCTTTTATTTTTTAATAAAAAAAAAAACTTTTACAATGTACTACATTACTTCTCACACACTGCTCATTCTCTGGATTCATTTTTATTTTCTAGAGTTCACTATCTCAAATTTTTTGAAGAGAAGGTCTACAAATTTAAAGTGTTCTGATTTCTCATTTGTTTAAAAGTGTATCATGTTCCCCATACTGAACTAAACTAGATCCCATGTTTAGTGATCTACAGTGTATATATTTAATCTCAAACACATTTATCTTATTATTGATAAACATGTATTTTAGCTTGTTCTTTCACATATTTGATGAGAAATATAAAAATGAATAATGTCTGAGTTTAAAAAAAAAAAAACTAAATTTCAAGTTATAATGGAAATTAAAGACTTTTTTTCTATTCCTCCCACATATAAAAATTCAAATTTCAGCACATAATACAGAAAAGTGGATCTTAAAAAGACTGTGAAACATAGAATCGTGAATGTACTCAAAAGTTTGGTAGATATGTTTTCATCTAAAGAACAGCACTGTGGTGAACTGGTGACAATCCAGAAATGTTAATAAGAACAGACTGAAAATAGCCACAGAAAAAGTTTTCTTTCTCAAAAAAAAATTAGAAAAGGAAACTCCCATAAGTTAGAATGTTATTCTCCAAAACAACTTCAAGTATCATAGAAAAACACTCCATTACCAAACCATCCATACAAGCATAGACGTTTTGAGGAACTTATATGTTCACTGTAATCAAGTTGCAGTGGGGCAACATATTTCTGCCCACCCTGTGAATCTCACATGGTTCTACAAGACTCAGTGATACTAAGGCTATTGTTCACACATGCCTCACTGAAGACCACATAGAAGAGGAGGACTTGCACTCCTAAGGTGGAGAAATGACCCTCTTCCCAGCCTTAAGTACAGATATGGAAACTGAATTAGGAATTTGGACTCTTCTGTAAAACAGGATTCTTCCTTTTTGTGGCCTGCCACCTGAACAACGGTGTCAGAAGATCCAGCTTAACTGAAATGTTTATGATCCATGATGCAATATAATGACTCATATTTCCATATTTAAATGAAAACAAATTTTCATATCAAGATACAGGAAGTTTTCAAAATGAATGAAATAAAAATACAATAGATGAACACCACAAATGTTAGAATTACTTATAAGATGTTGGAATAATCTGATGATTATTTTAAGTAGTCATCAGAAAAATGTTTCAAAATGGTAATAAAAACAGAATTAAAAGAAATGAAAAAAATCTCAGCAAATAAAGTCTCAGGAATGCAATAGAGACATAATCAAGAGCAAATGAAAATTTTAAGGCTAAAAATATACGATAAAAACTGAAGGAAAGCTAACAGCTCAAATGGCTAGGCTTAACAGGATACTGAGCCAGAAAGAGATTTGAATCAGTAAATTAGAACCTAAAGCAATAGAAAGTTATCTAATCCGAAAAAAACAAAACAAATACTCTTTTAAAAAAAGTTTGTGAGCTTCTGAGATTGTAGGACAACAGAAAACAACATCAACAACAACAATAGCAATAATACTTTTGTTTGTTTCACTAGAGTTACAGGTAGAGAAAAAAAAAATAAGAGCTTTGCTTCATGCTTGTAATCCTAGAGCTCTGAGAAGCTGGAGCAAAAGGCTTGCAACCTTGAGTCTAGTGGGGGCAACTTAGCAAGATGCTATCTCAAAATTTTAAAAAAGGTTGGTACATAGCTTAATGCAAAGGAGATGGTATCAAATCTGAGTTCCACCAAAAACAAAAAACAAAAGAATAGCAACAAAAGTGGTGTTGAAAAGTTCTTAAAATATTATTGATATTAAAAATTTCTAACATGTAACAAAAGTTACCAACCTATGTAAAGATCTGTTTAAGTCCAAAACATAATGAATCTTAAGGCCTACAATAAAGGTAAATTGCAACTTCTGATACCATTAATACATCATCACCATCTTGGCATATTCAATAAGAAATAAATAATTAATATAGTCCTACCATTATTAATACAGTTTAACTTATAAATTTGATCTAAAAAGGAAGTAGACAGGTGTTTTTTTTTTCTGAGAACACTAAAATACTTAAGAAAGTATTATATAATTATATGCATATATATATATATATATATATATGTGTGTGTGTGTGTGTGTGTGTGTGTGTGTGTGTGTGTGTATTTCCAGAAAATATTATAAGAAATGTTACTATTAATTCCATAATAACACTTATAATCATAAAATCATGAAATTGTTCTCTATCATGAGTGTATTAGCATAGTGACTGTAATATTATAAAATTAAACATCCTTAGATTCACTGATGTCCTTTACAAAAAAGTTTGGAGAGGTAATTTATTACTAGTTTGAAAAATTTCAAGAAAGGATGTGGGTACAAATGCTAGATAATGAATATAATTGATATGAGAATCTATTTCAGCATTCTCATTGATAAAAGAATTAATGACTTCAACATACAAAGAGCATTGTGTAGAGAAATGACTGGAAAAGAAAATAAAATTGTTTAAAATACCATTGAGGAAAATAGGAGAGAAAGTTGACTGTGGATGTGTGGCATGTTTGTATCACAGAATATTAACATAGTACCTTGAGCTGTTCTGATTACTTTCATAACTTTCACAGAACAAATTCCTCACCTGGTTGACATGATCTCTGTTGTTTGGTGTCTATTATTCTTAAATATTTGATGATTCTTTTATAAAGCATTCGTTTATGCATTTAAAATTAGCTAGTAGACTGCCTGCATTATTGTGACGAATGTGTTTTATGCAGTGGAACAGTAGTAGAGGATGTCCTCTGGAGATAAGCCTTGGATCTTTCTAAACTACTAAAAAAGATGTTAAATCTTGCTTAGGGCAAAACTCTTTGAAATATAATGTCACTGTCACAATTGTTAAAATGGTACATGCTTATGAGGATGAAGAGACATTTTATGTTATTATCAAGACTGTGACACACATTCCGCTAATGTCATCCCAATAAATTAAATAAATACCATTTTAATTATTCAAGTAAAGCATTGCATCTGCCATCAGTGCTCTGACAGCTGTGTTTTAAAGTATAGACCTTGGATTTTGCCTGTAAGAAACGTATGAGCGAATTTAAAAATGGAAGGAAAATAAAATCTAGTTAAAAATGTTTTTCTCTCAAAGATGTTCATCTAACAGCAATATGGCTGTTAAGATAAAAATTTAATTCTCAGCACCTCTTCCCAAATGTAGGCACATATTCAATTTATATATATTTTTTATCTTCCTACATTATTAATAAATGTCAAATGTGATTTTATATTCATCTTAAAAAACAGAGCAGTGTGTTGTAATAATTATTTACGTCACCAGAGTTCCAATACTTCTTAGCTGGAAAGGTTTCAGGGATTCATCTTAACCCTTTACAGAGAAAATAAAATATAGATTTGAGTTCTTTCTGCAGAAATGGTGTTACGATGATTTTTACAGAAAGACTTTAGGTATCTTGCAGTTTTTCAAATGCAGCACTGCAATAAAAAATAAAATAAAATAAATAAAACAAACCTACCTTTCTTTGAGAAACTGCCTCTCTCAAAAGCAAAAAGGAAGCAAAACAAAGAAAAAGAAAACTGCTACCATAAAATATGCTATAAAGAAAATTTATTTAATGTTATTGTGAGGACTAAGCTTAGGGACAAGAATCTTTTCAGTAACTAAGATGTTTGAACAAATGCATAGCCAGCTCACAGATGTGGTTAAGATTATCTCAGTCCAGACAATCTCCTATTAAACTAAAGACCGTAGACCCATGAGAATAATTTGTTAAGATTATGTAATGCTTATCCAGATAAGGACAAAATTGGGTGTTAAATAATTTTGTTTTAATATTAAATTTTGTGGGGTTTATGCAACAACACAAATTTAATAAGCAATTTCTTACATATTACTGTATGTGAGTATCAATGTTTTAGGCCACCTTGATTTAAGTCACACTGGGCCTATGTTGAATAAAGATCAAAGTATTACAGGAAAAGATTAATATTAAAATTTTATTTAAGGCAAGACAGTAAAATATGCTACTTCAAAATCTTGTAAACTATAAAACAAAAATAACTTAAAATTTAAAAAAAATATATATAATTTTGAGGTGCAATTGTATTGAGGAATGTAATAGCCCTAATAAATGCTAAGTGAATTTTTTAGGTCACTAAGCTTTATAAAAAGAAAAAAAAATGCTCAAAAAAGAACAAGATAATTAAGTCTACATTTCCCTATTTTGATAACTTTCAAATGTAACAGATTCTCTAAAGTAAAAGCAATAGAAATATATTGTTTATTGAATATGTAAAAATAATGTTTGTGACAATAGGAAAAATGTTGAGAAAGATTTAACAACATAGTGTTATAAAATATACATGTTTCTTATAAAAAGGTGCATTATTTGAAAGTAGAACCTAATATATTGCTATTCCCATACACTGAAAACCTACAACAACCCTATAATCATTTTTAAAATACATGAAGTAGAAGTCCATTGAAGATGACGGAACTTGTTATTTTAATGCTTCATTACAACAAAAGGAGACAAAAAGCACAAAATTGTGCAGAACAAAGGTCATATAGACAAGATAATTTATATTTTTACTTTTTAAATTTTTTTTTATTTTTAATTGCCACATAGTAAACGTGTATATTTATGATGTACACTACAGCATTTCAATATAGATAGAAAAAGCATAAATATGTGATGTAGGCAATTGGCATACATATCACCCTAGATGTTCGTTATTTCTTTGCAACGGAAACATTTAAAATCCTTTCTACTAGGTTGAAATATTCAGTTAAATGTTGTCCAATCTAGTTATCCTAGTGTGCTACATAACTTTAGAGATTACTCCTCCTATTCAACTGTATGCCTAATGCATTAAACCTCTGGCTTAAGACAGTTATTTTAAATCTAAATGTTAAATGCAAATTGTTTAAAAGTTATAGATTGTATAATAGGACAAAAATATAAACAGCTATCAAACTTTCTGGTCTGTTCAAACATAAAAAATCATTACTGTTTTAACTATTTTAAGTGTGGAGATTAGTGACATTATTCATCTTCAGAAAGAACTAAACTAAAAACTAAATTAAATTAAACTAAACTCAAACAAAACTCTAAAACAAACTAAAACTGAAACTAAAACTTCAACTACACTAAAGCAACTAAAACTAAAACCACATACTAGGTGAATTTAACTCCCCATTCTTCTCTGTTCCTCAGCGTAATTTTATTTTTTACTCTATCTATTCACTAATCAACAAAACTCACATTTGTTGAATTACAGAATACATGAGCTTTTGTGATAGTCTCATTTCACTTCTTATAACACCTTCTAGATTCATCTATGCATAGAACTCTCATTGGTTTTAAGATTGAATAGTATTTTACAAGTAAATGCCATATTTTCTTGAAAGTTAATTTATAACTTAATCATTGAATTTCTTTTGTTTTGGTTATAATAAGCAATAGTGATAGAGCACAAGTGTATGAGTTTCTTCTCACATTCTTGCCTTCAGTTATGTTAGTTATACCCTGCATCACATTGTAATTCTATGACTTTTTTTTAATAATAGTCATACTGTTTTACATACCAACTTCACTGTTTTTTTGTCTCACAAACCATCTGGAAGGAGTCCAATTTCTTCATATGCTTGTTGAAATTTTTCTTTCATATATTTTTCATATTTTAATAAAATAGTTTGTGGCATTGCTCAGAATAAAATCTTTGTATACTTTGAATATAACATTTATGGTATTTATCATTGGCAGCTTTCTTTGTTGTCATGAGTTGCTCTTCCTCTCCCTCAGTAAGGTTCTTTAATGTATAGAAATTTTAACTTTCAAAATCTGCTTTATTTTTATTGTCCTTTTCATATCATACATAAGAAATCATTGCTGATCCTCACAGTATGAAGATCCGCTTTATACTGTAGTTTTTGATTTAAAGTTAATCCTTGCATATGATATATGTTGGGGTTCAACTGGTGTTGTAGTCAGGGTTTACAAGGAAAATAATTTAATACGACACATAATTATAGAATTATTTTATTACAGTCACTCAAAGAGCCAAATACAAAAGAATGTCAGAAATCTATCCACATACTACAGGCCCAAAGCATCCATCTGATGGCCTGAATCTCATGGCAATATACTTCATGAATGCAGCTGAAGACCTAGAGCCCATGACAATGCCCCTCACCAGTTCAACTGGAGACCTAGAGTCCATGATAATGACTCATGCAAATCCATTTCATGGATCTGCACTGGAAAGGCCCAAAGTATTCTTGTATGAAAAGGAGTGAAGAATTGCCATTTCTTTAATCCGTGCACCTTAAACCAAGAGTAAAATCAGACTTTATTCATAGTTGTAGAACAAATCAATCATCCTTGTTCAGTACACTTTTCCCTTCTCTTCTAATGAATGAGTTAGCCTCATATGTTTTGTATGAGTCTTCAGTGTCACTGTGTTATGGATCTTTCCTGTTATTGTATCAAAAATAATTTCCCCTTTTCCAACAACATAATTTTCAACAACACTTTTATAGCACTTGTTGAAATCTCAAATATTTAAAAAATTCTGCCTCATATAGAATTAAAATTGTTTACAGGGAAAAATATGGCTAGATCTTATTCATTCTTCAATATTTAACACCTAAGAATAGTTTTGGAAAAATAATTTTATTATCAACAAAGTCTAATTTCCATAGAATAAATAAGGCATTAAATATTGAAATATTTGAGATTTTTGTCATCATTAAGATGACTTTAAATGTTTTCCCACTGAAATTATAATAAAAATTTATCAAAATATTCATGAAAAATCATCACTAGAATTCTTAGAATTGATTAATTAAAAATTTATATGTATAGTAATTATTTATGTTATTAGATATATGGCTGTTATCATACGTATGGTTATGTAGATATATAGACATATATACATGACTACTATTATATAAATGGTTATTGTAATGTGTGCAGAATAGTTGAAAAATGTTTTTGAATTCTTTAGGTTATCTTTTCATTGTTTTAGTTATTTGTTTTGTGAGTTTTTAATATTCAGTTCCATTTGTTAATTGTAATAAAATTTCCTGTGCATATCGGGTTCTGTTCAGAAAAAGCCTGCTTGCATCTCTGACTTTAGGACTTTTACCTGTTTATTTTCCAACACTTTAATGTTTCCGTTTTAATATTTTGTTTTTGATTTTTCTTAAGTTTATTATCTGGTGAATTATACAGGTCAAAATTCAGTTTTCTACATGTGGATAGCTAGATTTTTCCAGTACCATATATTAAAGTTGTTATCTTTCCCTCAGCATATGGTTTTGACATTTTTAAATCAAAGATTAAATTATTGAATACTTGAGTTGTTCCTGCATCATACACCATTGATTCTGATGTCTGATTTGTGCTCATACCATTCTGTTTTTATTAAGGAGCTTTGTAATATAACTTCAAGCCCAGGATTATGGTGGTTCCTGTTTTGCTTTTTTTAATCAGAATTTATTTTATTATTCTAGGAATCGCTGCTTTCATATGAATTTAAGTTTTTTCCAGTCCTGTAAATAATATTATTGGAACTTTAATTAAGGTTGAATTAAATCTGTATGTCTATTCTGGAAATATGACCTTCTGTCTCTGTGCTTTACCTATCCAAGAGTAGGGATCATCTTTCCAATTTCTGATTTTCTCTTAGATTTCCTTTTGCAGAGTACTGCAGCTTTCATTTTAAGTTTTCAATTCCTTAGCTAAGTAGGTTCCTAATTTTTTCATTTTTATTGATGCTACTGTAAATACTATTTTTTCCTCATTTCCTTCTCAATGGATTAGACCCTGCCCTTAATAAAAGACCCTATTCAAAATGGGTGATTGAACTGAATACACACTTTAAGGAGAAGCAAAAATAGCCCAACTTAAATAGAGACATACGCAGTGTCACTGATCATTAGGGAAACAGAATTAACACAGTACTGAGATTCTACCTTATCCAAGGAGAAATGATCATCATGAGGAATGGTCATCATGAAATGAAATGAAATGAAATGAAATAACAAAATATTGATAAGACTGTAGGGAAAAAAGACTCACTTTTATGCTATAATGTAGTACAACCACATTTGGAATCAGTATGGATATTCCTCAAAAATGTGAAACTAGGGGGCTGGGGATTTAGCTCAGCGGCATAAGCACCTGCCTTGCAAGCAGGCAGTCGTGAGTTCGATCCCTGGTACCGATATAAAGGAAAAAACAAAACAAAACAAAAATGTGAAAGTAGAAATTCCATTTAACCCATCTATTCTCCTTTCAGGTATCCTCCCAAAAGAATTAAAGACATCTTATTACACTCACATATGTCTATCAGGTTCTTAGCAGCACAATTCTTAATAACTAAATCTCAGAAGCATGCATTATATCCATCAACAAACGAATGGGTAAAAAAAAATGTGATTTTTATACACAACAGAATGCTATTCTTTAATCATTTATAGGAAATTGAATTCACGTTAAGACCATCACATTAAGTGAAATAAATCAGACACTCCAGATTAAATTCACATTGTTTCTTTTAAAGGTGAAGCTTAAAGTTTAATAAAGGCCAAAATAAAAGACAGTAGAGGAGTAAGGAGATAGAGATCTTTCTTAAATGGGAAGGGATCAAAACATAGAGAGATGAGGTGGAAGGGGAGAGAAAGAAAATGAAAAAAGGAATTAAAATATTTTATGTGAATTTATCAACTCCACCTGAGGAATATAAATATTATATACTACATACATGTGCAGTACTAATAAATGTATAATGAAATTTTAATAACAGAATACCAAAAACAGAAATCCATTTTGGACAGTACTGGAGATTGTAAAATTCAATGGTTCCAACACTTGGTGAGGGATTTTGTGCTGTGCTGTAAGGGATCAGAAGACATCTCATATTTTGAAAGCTAGTAGCAACTATATGCACAGGTATGAGAGTGCTTACACTTATATCAATTTCAATCTGCAGATATCTACCCACTTAATAATTTCATTAATGTATACATGAATGTGGGATACTCTAGATTCAACTACTTCCTAAATATTTCAATCCATGTTGGAATGAAAACATTTAAACTTTAGCGAGAGTTTTAGAGATACTCAAATTATAACATTCAGGAAAACAATACAGCTACCCCATTACCTCTAAGCCTTTTTAAACAAAATACACATCTTTATATTCCTGAATAGTTCCTATAACTTATTATTTTTATTTTCTACATACATGTGCATGCAATCACAAACATGTCCACATTCTGTTTGAAAATCCAACTACTTGGATTAGGGATACAGCTCAATTGCATAGTGCCTGCCTGGCAAGCATGAGGTCTGCGTTTAACTCCTGGTACAAAAAAACAAAACAAAACAAAATAAAATCAGCTGTCTAAAAATTTTGATTATTCTACATATAAACTAAAAATTATATTAGATGTCTTCACATTAAAACACATAAAAGAGTCATTTGATAGAAGTATCCCTCCGTTACAAAGAATGAAGCACCATGATGGAACATGATCCATCTGCATCTTTTAATGTCATCCACTGAATGATAACTGAAATTGGGGTTTTGGTTTAGAGACACTGAAAATTTAGGATTGCTTGTTTTTCTGAATATTGTAGGTTTGATAGAGTAATATAACAGAATTCCAAATGAAAAATCATAATTAACTCGATTCTTCACATTTTCAAAATTTTCAGTGAATAGATTTTTTTAATCTTTACAAATGTTGCTTGATTGGTTGTTTTATTAGAAACTATAAAATGATCCTCAAATCATTTTATATGTTTAAATAATGAACTCATAAAGAATACATCATCTTATTCATGAGAAGCTCCATGATTTATGATTGGTAGTAAGATATATTCAAAAATTTATAGCAGTTTCTCAGGGAATCATAAAATGTTGAGGACATACCTATCTGAGTAATATTGACTGCTACTTGTATTTTTTTTTCTTTTTCACTAATTGCATACCTTTATTTCTGTTCTTTTCTAAATAAGATTCACCAGAAAAGACTTCATGGCTAATTAGCTTCTCTTTCAAGAGTATAATAATTAGAATTATTTTTGAGTCAATATGATGACAATATTCATTATAAATGAATAGTGATTTTCTTTCTTCTTAACAAAAACATTATGGAACATAAAATTCTACAAATTTATATAGGTTTGCACAGACATATGCAATGAGTGATCACACACACACACACACACACACACACACACACACACACACACAAATATTTGCTTCCAAACAAGTGCTATGTATTTTGACATAAAAGCCGTTTCAGGAACAAAAAACAAAACAAAAACCCCAAATATTAAGAAACAAACTTCCTTTGATTTATTTTCACCGTGCATATATTTTCAAATGCAGATTCAGAAATTAAATGACTTAGCATGTTTCTTTTGCTTAACATTAACTCTTAAAAATCCCTCTGAATGGCTTTGAGTAATTTGTATTTTCCATGTAATGGCTCACTAAGAACTGAAATGCTTTTTATCCATGTACTTAACATTCATCTAATAGTCTTGCTAAATATATATTCTATTTTCCATGTCTTGGTACCTTCACTGAGTTACTGCAACATTTTCTTTATTGTTTTTCCTCCTTTTTTCCTTACTCTTTCCATTTCTCCTACTTTCCTGCCTTTCTTCTTTTTTTTTCTCTCCTCTTCATCATATTTTGAACCTTGTTGTGTGTGATGTATAACCATCATTCTACTTTTCATTACTATGAAAACCAGCACAAGCAATAGACCGATGGAAAATGGGTTCTGTGATACTTAAACAGTAATGTCTCTGTAATGGCCTGTACATAGTAAGCAATGAAATACTGCAATCATGATTAATTGCTGTCCAACCGTCAAAGAAAGTCCAAGACACAGTCAAATACAGAACCATTTGCAGCATACACAAATAGGAAATTTTTATTTTTTAGAGTCTTTGTTAGAATATCATGCTATGCCTTTCTGAAACATTAAATACCACCAAATATATATTTAAAAAACCTTTTTATTTCCATTAAAGGAACATTTGTGCTTTTCAAGATCTTTATTTTGCTAAGTGAGCTTTGTTATTTGTCTGCTATGGCAAGAAAAATGGTGATACAAGGAAAATGTATTGAAATACAGGGAAAAAGCTAAGTAGTATTACAAGAGGAAGATGAGTAAATGTAGGAATGTTAGCTCATTCACTTCTTATGACCTCAAACCAAAACAGAAAAATTCCTCATCTTAATAGAAGGATCAGAATCATCTGAAACAACAAAATTTTCCTTTCTTCACCGATTTTCCTTCCATCAAAAAGTGAAACCTCTATCAATACAGGCTCCTGATAGGAAAATTTTAAATTCTTAACATAGACATGCCGAAAGAGATTATTCTTCACATGATCATAATAACAACTCACATAAAGAGGATGAAATTTTTACCAGTCAAATACCTTCTACGAAAGTAATGAAAACAATTCAAATGTCTGTGGTTCAGCATCCTCAAAATATGGTCAAATTAATATTTTGCCACTGAACTCTGCAATTTGTGTCCGGCCCAAGAGTGTGTATCAGCTCTGTGTTATTCTACGCTATGCTCTTAATCTCTATAACAGAGGCTGCCCCCCAAGTTCCTGTGTCTCTGATACTTGAGTACAAGTTGTCCTGATGATAACTATTTTGTATTCTAATTTAAATTATTAACTGCTTCAAGCTTTCAACTCTAGAGTTTAAATACAACGTGAAGGTCAAATGGAAGCATTAACAGAAAAAATTGTCAAATTTCCTTATTAAATAATAAGTGTGCAATAATATTGCATGTAATTAAAAAAATTAAAGGATAAAATACAAGCATTTCAACTTAAGGTTCACAATTGAATGCATATAAGTAGAAAACTAGCAAAATATTTATATATATTCTGGATACTGTATATCAACACAAGCAACATTAAATGAATTTTATATGCAGCATGCATGTACCCAAGTTCCCTTTGTATGCACCCTTGAAAATTCTTGTTCTTGCAGGATCTGATTCTTGTCAAGACAGTTAAAATCATATGGAGACATGTTCAGTGAAAGAAATGAGACATGCAAGCTTTAATATCACATAGTTTCTCTTATATGAGAAACACAGAACATAAAAAAGAGCAAAACAAAATATTACATGATATAAAGCTTTCTCCAGTTAAAAGGGGATCAACAGATGGAGGTGGGGGAGGGGAGAGGTACAGAGGATGAAAGAGAATTATGATGTGTTCTGTACATGTACCAACTTCCCAGGAGGAATGCAATCATGTATTGCATGGTTGTACTAATCAGAAGTCAAAGCTGGAGCAGAAAATTCTGAGCTTTTCTCCCATACATATAAAAAGACTAAAAGCAAAGGGGAAAAAAACCTTGTATCATCATATTAAATGCGTGCACAGCATGGTGCTGCTCTAAAAATCACAATGAGGGAAGAAAACAAGCACAAAACTTTTAATTCAACTGTATTGGCAACCAAAGGAAGACCATGTACATAGCATGAGAAGAGGAGTGTAATTCTAAATAATTAATCGGTTATGCTATAAGGTAGCCAGAATCACACTGCCTTTTCTTGTAGAAATAGAAACATCAAGCACAGAGAGTGAGAAATAGGGGGAAAAAAGGAGGGGACACATTTCGCCCTTATTACAAGGGTGCCCCATGGAAAGACTGTCTCCTACTTGGCCTTCTTGTAAATATGCTGACCGCAGTTGCTACTGGTGAATTCCGACCTGAGACATATTCCAGGTGTCACAATCTAAGGAATTGTTTACTTTTTTACTTACTTTTATTTTTAACACATAATCATTGTACATATTTATGTTGTGCAGCAAAGTGTTTCAATATGCATATACAGAAACTCAAGATAGGTGAATAAGCATTTCTATTTCCTTATCATCCCTTTGTGTTACATCCGTGATCTTTCTTGAAGTTCCTTAAAGCACATGTAATAGGATTTTGTGAACTATAGTCCTTCTATGGTACCACAGAGTAGTAGAACGTATTCATGCATCTGTGTTTTGGTTCCTGTTATCCAGCCTACTCTCTACCCTTCCTAGACTCTGGCAATTGCTATCCTATTTTCAGACTGGCTTCTTTATGGGAAACCAGTTTGACTGAAGAAGGCAAAATACAATTAAATTTGAAATGATTTAGTTGCTGTTATCGATATTACTCTGTGACATTTGTCAACATTTCAATAGAACCAGAGGACTAGACAGTAATATCTGTTCTTTCAAATAAAAATAAAATAATTGAAAATTACTTTCAACAAAAAAAAATGTATCTTGGGACTACTGTAAACAAAATGAATTCACTGATTTATGCAGAAGGGAATAAATAGGAGAAAAATAATTACACTTGAGTTTTTTCCATCTACCAAAAAATTGAGCTAACCAACCTCAAAAGATTTCTTGAGGACAATTATTGTACTCGCACTATTCAGAAATTCTATTAACCAGCACTATGATTACTGCTGGAGACAGAGGACGTTTAGAAGCTGTACCTGACAGATTCAATTCACCCAGAAAGTCATACTATGTCTTTGATTAGCCTATGCCTATATGTTTTTAATCATTAATAAAATTGGAATTGGCTAAGGTATGAGTAACATGGCACTATTTTTACTTTTTATCGATTTATTTGTATGTATTATTACAGATTCAGTTGATTTTCTTATATAATCTTTTTACCAACTAATATATTTTTTTCTAACAATAGGAATGAAATCTGAGAGGCCCTAGAAACTACAGGGAGAAATTTTGTTTGGAACATAGGAAAATCAGGACTTTCTAGATACCAAAAATCACTTTTTTATTTGGAGTATCAATTATTTAGCACCAAATTTTATCTTGATATGTGCAAAGCATTAGTTCCAGGACTCTCCCGAAAGCCTAATCTATATATGCTCAAGTCCTTCATATAAAACATTTTATAACCTACATGCATCTTCTCAATTATTTATATTGCTTATAAAGCATAATACAATAAATACTTCTACAAATTTTGTTCAACTATATGATTTAGGGAATGGAAAGATAAAAATACATGTTCAGTACTGGTGCAGTATTTTTAAAATATATTTTTTTTTTTCTGAGTTTGAATTTGAGGTTAAGAAACTTTCAACTAGAATGTTGATGGAATCCAGAAGTATGAAAGGACTTAACAAAGAACTGAATTTGTCAAACTCAGAAAGACAGTATTTCTGGCACTTGTGGGGCTGAGGCAGGAGGACTGCTACAAGTTCAAGGGCCAGGTGAACTGCATAGTGAAACTTTGTCTCAAGAAGAAGAAAAAGAGGAAGAATCAGCAGAAACAGGAGGAGGAGAAGGAGAAGAGAAGGGGAAGAGAAGGAAGAATGGAAAGAGTAAGAAGAAGAAGAGGAAGGACAGAGAATTAGAGAAAGAAAGAAAGAAATTATATGTGATAACATAAAAATGGTACCCTTTGTTAATATTAGGAACTTTGCATATTAATAGGAAATATACTGTAATATGCTGCTTCAAAAATCACAATACAGTCATCTGACTTCTTTTCAAATCTTATGTTTCTTCACATAAATAAAGAACATTGTCTAACTTACACTATTATGTTTCCTTCCCGTCAATATATAACGCATCAAAATAAGAAAGGTGTTATGTAGCAGAGGTTTTAGTAATCATACTGATACTATTTGAACATTGGTTTGTCTCTTCTTATGTGTAAAATAGAGAAAATATTTGAAAACACAGTTTTGGCTTATATCTGTATCTTGAAATGAAAACCTTTCATTTATAATCTTATAAAAACAAAGCAAATGACCTGGCTTTGAAAGTAGAAGGGAGACTATAATACACTTATAATTCTCAAGATATAATAATCATTTAAAACAGACAAAAGAGGTGGACATACACACAGTATAAAATTAGTAATGAGAATAGATTACTTCCTATCAGTTTTGATCCTTTTAGGATGCTTTTGTTTATAATTTAGTAATATAATATAATAGTTTGACTAAAAATGTATTTACTGTTCTTTGGAAAATTATGAAATTGAAATTATCTTGAATCTAAATACAATAATTTGAAAAACTATTTTAAATGAAGGCTCTTATAGTTCAAATCTTTCATTCATAGTCTTATAAAAGACATCAATTAATCTGCTGCTTTGTATACCAAGGAATGACTTGTGTGTGTGGTGTGTGTGTGTGTGTGTGTGTGTGTGTGTGTGTGTGTGTGATGTTGATTCATTTGTTATGGGCATTGGATAACTTGATTATAAAGGCCTAGAATTCTTACAATGTGTAACTTGTGTGCCACAGAACCAGGGAAGCCAATAGTGTGGTTGAACGTGGAATGGATGTATTTTTACGATATAATTCATATTGAAAAATAGTCTTTAATTAGAAAGTGCTTTCTTTCTTATCTGTAAATCTGATCCTGAATTGGTGTGCTCAACACTAATTCCAACCTTTTGCACTTTGTAAATAAATGAAATGACTTCATATGCTGATTTCAGGGTGCTTAAATATTTTCTCAGCTTCTGTGAAGTATAGAGAACTAAAAAAATCAAACCACCAAAGAAGAATTTTTGAAAGCTACTTCATAGAAAAGATTGAGACCTCTGAAGTGATTCATTTTCCCTATCTTCATGAAGTTGAAAGTCCAGATATATAAACATCCATTTGTACATTCTGCACACATTTTAGTTTCAGTATGCTTTTGAATGAGTTCCAAAATAAATTCCTACATGCTGATGTTATATGTTAACATAAACTATAAAAAAATCTAAATTGCACATTATCGCAAACGAAAGCATAAGGATGAAAATGTTGACTGCAGCATTTGTAAATATTTGATTCTCTTCCCTAAAGATATCATTGTTATCAGTGAAACTATTAAACTGTTCGTATTGAATAAGTTATCATCTATGAATGGACTTAACGACAGTAAAAGCGTTCAAGAATAATTCAGGCAAGTTGGTGGAAGTTTCCAAAACTTTCACAAATATCAGTTTTATGACTTATCCATATATTATAATTTTATCATCTTTTAAAGTATCCTAAGACTTTCTGTATTCTAGCTCTTTCTTTATCCTTTATCAAATTGTTTATCAAATTGGGGTAATTCTCAGATACTACACTGTAAATTTATATAGCAAATTTACCTATTATCTATAGGTCCCATAATTTATACAAAATTAATCAGCTTTAACCATCTTCTGTTTCAAAGATACTGACAGGGAGAAAATAACAATTGGATTTTTGTTTTGGTTCTGAGAAAAATAACAATACGTTAGAAATAAACCAAACTGTTGTTCCCTTTTCAATATGTTTAAAAATATAGATTCTAACCTTACATAATTGAGATCAAGAAACTATACATTTAGGACCCAGGGCTGAATTTTTTGTGTGCTGTAGAGGAATAAGTAGCAATTGATATTTACAGTATTATTTTATTTGCTTCCTGTGTATTGCGATAAAATATTTGCTAAATTTACAAGGTAAAATTCTAGAAAATGATGCAAATGCTTATAGTTTACTTTCACTAATTGTTAAGATTTTATGTTGTTTTAAAACAAGGAAAATAAAATCTTTCATTTTATTTAATTACATATTGATTAAAACAGCTAAGATGTAGACCACAAGCTCTGCCATGAGTCAATTTAACCTAACCAGAGTCAGCAATTTAACCAGAATCAGCAAAAAAACACTTGACCATCATCCTGCTGTTCGATTTCCTTTTGGGTCCTGGTTTTAGTATGAAATATTTGGGCACCATTCACATCTCTTGTTTATTGTTATTTCATGGAGTAACATTCTGAGGAACTACAATTATGATCACAAAAACATTTTATGCAAGTGAAATTTCTAGTCCCTCTTCAAAAGAAAGCATTTGCTGGAGGTTTAATCTATGTTTTTGAAATGATTTTTTTTCAAATAACGTTTTGGAAAGAGGTAACAAATTGATAAGCATTTATCGATGTCTGTCTTTATTTTCAGCCTTGAAAAAAATGTTTTCCAACATGTTTTAGCATTTTTGAAAATTACCAGTTCCAAATATCAAGAGTTTTGATGAGCTAACAGACAATTAGTAGTATCAGTTTCTTCCTGTTTTTTTTTAAATTCATAATATTTTTATCCTTTTTTGTTTTGCTTTTTTTAAAATTAAAAAAATAAAGAATGTACACAAATATCAAGAATTTTATTTTGAAACAGGCACATTGTTAAACTGTGATATAAACTTGTGTTTATTTACTTCAAAGTTATTTTAAAAATGCATTTGCTTATTCAATTAAAATGTATTAAAATATGTGACACACACTTGAATCTCTTTCACACTTTATAAGCATGTGGTATGACAATACAGATTTTCCATGCAGTATAGATACATAGTCTACTTATAGCCATCCAATTAGATAATAATGCTACAGTCACATAAACCTTTTGAATTATAGAGAAAATAGTAAGAACCTGGGATAAGGAATCATGTAGAATATAACTTCCGAAAATATAATGCTTAAGTGGAATCACTGGATAATTTACTAAGCATGCTAGTATTAAAGGAAAGAAGGACGAGACATATAAAGCATGAGAAATTACCAGAAAGTACAAATTATGTTCACCAAATCTAGTGTTAGGAATTTAGTTCAGAGGCAGAGCAATTAGTCTAGCACTCACATAGGTTGAATTATCATTATTGAAACAATAAACAAAAAACTTCCGCTATTAAGCAGGATTAGCTATTACAAAAAAGATTATTTGTATATAACTACCAATTTACACAAAATTATCATGTGCAACTGTCTGTGTGTGCGTGTGTGTGTGTGTGCGTGTGTGTGTGTGTGTGTGTATTATTTCTAAACATCTAACACTCTAAAGTGCAGCTAAGTGAAAAGCCTAGGAATATTAAGAGAGTCATGCAATTTTAAATGGCTTCACTAACTAGAGGAACACAAAGGCAGTGGACAAAATGCTGACTATTAGGAGGGTTATAATGCTTTGTGATTCTTATATTGGGTGGAGATGTTATTGTACAGAAGCTTAAAAAATGAAAAAAAAAAAAAAACTTCCAGGAAGCTGTTAAGATAATGTATATGAAAAATAATACTAGATCATATGTTTTTGGTACCAAGAATTGAACTCAGGACCTCATGCTTGCCAGGCAGGCTCTGTGCCACTTAGCTATAACATTGTATTAATTAATATGAGCTGCAGAGAAATATAAGGCATATATAAAAAGTCATGCTATTTTTGAAGTAATATGATTGACACAAGGAAAACAATAATTTAATTGTTATCTATGACACATTGTAGGACAATTGTTTTAAACTAAAATATGTATACAACTTTGCCATGATATTTTCTTTTTTTAAAAAGTGCAGATGAACACTCTTTATCCCAAATCACTGATTTGATTTCTGAGACTATATCTAATTGTGAAAATTTCAACTCATTGTGGAATTGTGTATTTCAACTCATTCTGGTATGTAGCTCTGTTTAAATGGTTTGCAATACTTAAAAATGGATGCAGTTAAATGGATAATTATAATACACTGAGGCAAATATGATAACATAAAGAAACTAAGAACTGAGAAAATTCATAAACAAATTAGCTAATTTAATAAATCACAATTTCCTGAGACATTTTCCAATTGTTTAAGCTGCATGCAATGTTCCAAAAGTATATTTCTACTGGAAGTCATAAACAGCTGGTGAAAATAAACACTGGGAATCAATCATGTTTGTTTAACCCTTTTACCTTTTTAAATCATTTATGTTAGATTTTGGACAAGGCCAAAATGCTTTATTTGGAGAGGGCTGTGACATGAAAATTGAATGATATGCTTTAATTATTTATAAATGACCTAGAATTTTTAAAGAACTTGGTCCTTTGTGTTTCTGAGCACTGGTATCTCTCAGGATATAGAAATTAATATTGTAATTAATTTAGCAACTTATTCTTCTTTTTGAGCTTTTCTAACAGGTTTAGATAACAAAGATTTTTCAAAAAAAGCAAATATATAATTCTAATGTGTACCTTGTACTTGTTACGCTATCAGTCTCATTCACCTACTTAGTTTCCTAAAAGACACATTAATTTCTACTGTAGCGTTACTTGGTCCTAGTGATGCCCTGACTCAGAACAGACAGCTGCTCATGTCTCATTCCAATTCTACGTGAGAGCCTAACCCATTTCTATGGGGGGTGAAGTTTGTGTTAGCTACCATATTTCTGTACATCTAGTAAAGAAAGGCCCTACTACTTATTCAATATATTTTTGTAATAAATATATTTGTAAAATGATGCCGTCCCTTTGAGCAAAAGACAAGAGTTTATATTGTCTAGTTCAATGGAGATAATGTATCCTTCTGAAACATTATAGTTAGCCTGTTACCCGTTGTGGACAATTTTGGATACAAAATACAAGTGAATATACCATTTCTTTCTTTTCTTTTGCAGAGAGCGAAGTACCATGATCAAACTCATGACCTCATGCTTGTCAGGCAGGCACTTTTGCTGCTGAGCTAAACCCCTGGCCCCTGTGAGTATGCTATTTACATCTCCTAGCTTTACATTTTGAGATTTGAGGATAGAGACAAATTCTAACATTCTGGTAACTATTGCTATGAGTAATAACCTGTCTTTTCTGACTGACTTACAGGTCTCAGATTTTTGCCAGAATTCAAGAGACTCTAAAATGTTAATATGTGTGCTTGCAAGTACAGTAAGATAGTCTTACCTCAGTCCTTGAAAGTTATGAATTTCACAAATTCCAAGATAAAAGTATTTGCCCTAACAAGTTCATCTAACACTACCAAAGAGTGCTGTATCGTTTTTTGTTTCTGAAGTGTTGGTTGCTAAAGTTTGGACAACAAATCATTGCTTGATTCTTTATTGAACTGTATATGATCAATAATACTGTCCACCAGTTTCTTAAATAGCAGGGTTTCCAAATCATAATATTAGAAATACTGCAAACACCAGACACATTCTAGCATTATTTATTTTTTTATTATAAAATGACAGCCTATAAATTTAGATAGGTCAGAGTATCACTCGGGTTTGTGCCCTTTAGGAGCTACCTGAGGATGGCATTTAATTAAATAATTTTGGTTTAGTTTGTATTCGCCAGAGGATTATCCCGAGGATTATTCACAAATTTGTTTTGGAGCTTAACTCAATTGTTTACAGTATGAAAATTGTCTCATGCCTTAAGAGCTTTATCTCAGTGTTTTACACTGTGAAAAGATGCTCTTTAATTTGGCAGTTTTTGCTCCAATTTTTGTGGGATTTTTTTTTTTTTTTTTTCCACTGTGATTACTGACACTGAGTGTGACAGAAGGCTGGAACACTCTGGCCTGGATGGCCTCCTGCTAAGCACACATTTGCCAGTATATTTTCCTTTTCACCAAAAACATTTTATAATGAAATTTACACATGAAAATGGAAGCAGTCTTTCGGGAATGGTCAGAACTTTGAGAAACAAAATCAAGAACATGAAAAAGAAGCTACTACGTTTCAGATTTCAACAAAAGTTTTCTAATAAGACATCAGAAAACATAAACGCTAAATACCTTAAAATCACTTTGAAATCCTCAACTTGTGTTAAATAAAAAATATAACTTCAAAATGTTAAAAATTAAAATCCTTATCATAGTTTAAATAAATCTTACCAATGGTCATAATCACAAATCCAAAAATTTAATCAACTTAATTTTCTAACATGTTAGTTTTGAGTATAAGTAAAACACAAAATGAAAGCTTTATTTCACTGGCATTTTTGTTCAACAAAATTAAAATAATTGCCTATGGACAGAACAATTCAGAAGACTGTCTATAGGCAATTATTTTAATTTTCTCATTTATCATTTAATTTTCTCATTTATCATTATACAAACATTGAAAAACCAAATAGTAATGCATAATGGCCAAACATGAAAGCATCAAAATAATTTCTTCTCTATGATTTATGTACTGTGCCTTTACTACTGCCAATGAGACTTGTTCCATTTTTAGTTTCTCATCACCTGATTAGTATTCTTTTTCATACACATCAAATTTTTTAAAAATATTTTCATTTTATTTTTATATTCAACAGCATCAAAATTATATAACATGTTAAAACTGTGAAATAATGATGGCAGGAAAATTTCCAAATTTAAGTTAATATCTGAATATTCACATTCAAAAATATGACTTGAAGTTAAAATACCTGAAAATATGACAAAATGTGTTTATTTATACATACAAATACATTATAAAATAGAGGTTGCAAACTAGCAGTGATTAACAATATTCACAAAAGTTGGTTATTTTAACTATAAAACATCAATAAATTTTTGAAAGTTTAATTAATTGAGAACTTCTGCTGTTCAGAATATATTGTTAAGAGAATGAAGAGAAAAATTAGAGACGAGGATAAATATTTGTAGGGTACCTATAAAAGATTTTCAAATATAAAATGGTTTCTTTAAAATCAATAAAAAAATAACTTGCTTGGAAAAATGTACAAAATTTTTAAGCAGGTAGCTCATTACAGAAAATAAATAAATAATAAAGGAACATATAAAATACTATTCAAAACCATGTATCATCAGAAGATTAAAAAATGAAATAATCATGAAATGCCATGACAAACACCAAGAGAGCTAAAGGCACCAAGCATTGACATCATCAAATCCTGGTGAAACAAACTCATTCATTTCTTTTGGGAATGTGAACTATACCAGTCAGTTTGGAAAAGTTTGGCAACTTCCTACAAAGCTGAACATTTACTTAACTACGTTTTCCAGCAATTGTAATACTATGCCTGTGAAGAAAATCCTGCATAAGAATATTTATAGTGGATCCATTTTCTCATTTATCATTATACAAACATTGAAACAACCAAGATGTCACTCAACGAAGAGTGATATATTCACAAAATATAATACTATATTTTGTCAACATTAAAAAACCCTCATTCACACAGTCTCAGAAGTTAAGGAAATGTAAGTGCTTATTTCTAAGTGAGAGGAATCAATCTATAAAAGCTAAATACTATTTCTTTCTAATTATCTGGAAAATATAAAAATACAGTGATAATACAAAGATCAATAGTTACCAGTAGCATAGAAATAGGAGTTAAAGAGATGAAAGGATGAACATGCAATGATTTTTGGGCAGTACAATTATCCTATATAATTTTTCAATGGAATACATTTGCTATAATCCATAGACTATAAACACAAATAGTCATTACTTAACATAAACTCACGCTCAAAACCCATAAAATGTAAACACAAAAAGTGATTCACTAACCTAATTTATACTGATATTAATTTATCAGTATTATCTCATCTATGTTAACAAATGTATCAAAATAAATTAAAACATTAATTTACCACTCCAAAGAGTGTTGTGAATAGAAGAGAAACTACAAAAGATTAAGGTGATATGTAGAAATTTGTATATTCCATAGACATTTTACTTAACTAAAACAACTTTTAAATATAAAGAATATTGTTTTAGTTGCTTTTCCCGTTTTTAGACAAAATATCTGACACTCAAATTTAAAAGAAGAAAGGTTTATTTAAACTCACTGTTTGCCGAGGTTTCAGTCCATATTTGGCTGGTTCAAAAACAGGGTGGCAGGACATGGGGCATCACAGTGCAGAAGAAACACTTCATGGTATGGCGGGGAGAAGGCAGCAGGCAGCAGCAGCAGCGGCAATAGCAGCATGCCTGCTTTCTGTGCTTTATATCCCATATAGGCTGCAAGCCTATAGAGTGGTGCCACCCATACTCGGGGTAATATTTTTTAGAATCCATACTCTTGATCTCAGTATCACATCTTTAGTGTACATTCACATTTCATAATTGAACTATCTTCAAAACTCCCCATGTAGCACCACAGGAGGCTTTGAGAGGACATCTCGATATAAACTATTAACAACAGTTTTAAAAATCATACGTAGAAATTTTAATGTAAGACAATATATTCTACTGGTTTACAATACTGATGTAGAAGGGATTACTCCTAAAACTTGCATTGCCCATGCTATTCAGAAATGAACTAAATATACATTTTATAATTTAAAACAGAACAGTTTTTATTTAGTTTTTTCGATCTCAATTAATTTTTTTTTCTCACAAAACATTGCCAAGTTAATGACTTTAGCTTGTTGTTTCCACATAGCTAAATTAGTGTGCTGTCATCTACAAAGATTAGGATTTGTGCTTTCATGCAGGGACTGTCATATATACTTTAAATGTCTTAGTTAATCAGTTATTGAGCAAATAAGTCTTTGAGTTCATGAAAATCATGTCCTTTTTTCCAGATAAGCAGGGCAGCAGTTTTGAGCAATACAATGACTTGAAAATGCATGTTTGCAGTAAGTGGAACATACACATATGTTCATATTCAAATCCATCTATTTTCCATATAAAATTATGGCTTTCTGTAGTGTTGAGAAGTATTCTGGCTTCTATCTTGTTAATTTTTCCATAATTAGATCAAGGGTTATGAAATTAAATATACAGCTAAAACATCACATCTATTATATCATTTTGAGCTCATTACTTTGTCATATATACACTGTTAATTAGAATGACTGATATTTTTATATTACCTTGAAATAGGAACCTATTGTTACTAATTTACATCCTTTTAATAAAAGCAATTAATTAACATTAATGGTTTTTATATATAGTTAAGAGGCTAAGCCAGATAGCACATGAGTAATTAATTATTTTCAGAAAAAGTTAGAATGTCACCTCCATTATTTAACAAAGCAGAAATTCAAATAATAAAATTGTTAGAAAACCTCAGAGAAAATAGTGCTTTTATCTTCTATATTTTCAGTATAAACGGATATGTATTTTTAAGGAAGTATTGACTAAAATATGTGATGTTTTATATGAACAAATATGGGTATACAGTTTTGTTTTTATAAACTAATGCCTCAGTTTCAAAAGGAGTATAACTTTTAACTCTGTTATCCTTGATAAAAATCTTCCAATGTGAGCACTTTTCAGAGATTTGAAATTTTGTTTTTTCTTTTGTTTCTGAAATGTGTCTTGTTATATTAACCGCTTTCCAAACTTTTTATAATATATGTGGATGTAATTGTACACAATTTTAAACTTCTACGACTTGCTTTCACTCAACATAAAGTATACATCTAGTTTGTTCATGTTATTCATTTAGCCTTTTCTACTCCTGGATTTTCCACGATTATAATATTATACTGTGTATATATTTGGCTGAAAATTGTCAAGTGGGGCCCATGAGTATTCTTAAATGTATTTAGTGGAATACACTTGCTACTGTTTTCCTAGAATAGACACAAATATGATTTCTGATGGCCTACTTTCTGTTTTGTATTTCAGTTCCTAGAAGCATAACTGAATAGCAGATCTTCAAGCTATCTGGATATGGTACAACTCTTTTTCCATTTATTGTGGAACAGTGTACTCAATTCGTGCTTGAATTTGTATTTCACAATTGTAAATGTAGTTAAAATTCTTTTCATTTATCCTTGACTACTTTTATTATTTCTTAAAATGCATACTCATGATTTTAATTAATTACAGTACATTGAGTATTGCTTAGTAAAAATCTATAGAAATGTGAATATCCAATTCTTGATTATTTTGTTTGTATGTTTTTCGGTTGTCTCAAAGGTTTCCAGACAGCAGCTTAAATCAGTGGAAATTTACCTAAAGAGGTCTATGAGTCTTGAATCCTGAGACTTCCGCATTAGATTCCTAAGGCCAAATCCAAAGAATCTCAAGGCTGGAGTCAGGTCAGGCAAGATCTGCTTCTAATCTCTTCCAGTTTGTTAAATGAATTCATTTCTTTTCAGGAGCATAACTAAAATCCTTGTTTGCTTAGCTATTTTCCATGGACATCTTCAGCGTTTAGAGACCGCTTTCCAGTCACTGGCATGTTGTCTACTTTACAACATCCCTGCATGTGACAGTCGGTGTTTCAAGTTTGAAGAGAGACAACATTTGGCAAGCTCTGCATTTCCTTGACTTCCTCAACTTTTGAATTTAATTTAGACTCTTCTTAGAAGAGCTCACCTAACTTGGTAAGGCTTATTCAAGGAAGAAAAATTTTACATGAAAATCAACGTGTTTTAGAATCCCATCTGCCCAGTTAAGTGAATTCCACATAATTCCTATCAGTTCGTGCCATGTCTTTTAACTTTATAATTGAAGATTTTTGACATAAAAAAGATACTAATTTAGCTTCTTCCTCATTTGTGGTTTGAGTTTATCTTTGTAAGCAAATCCCTTCCAGTATAAAAATTTAAAGATATTTTCTTGTGATTAATTTTTCTTATCATATGTCTGTTTTGTTTGCAATAAAAATTTTACATGTATAATGTTATACAGGTTTTCAATAAATGTTTTTTCCATCTGATTAATCCTTCTTCCCCATAGTTTTCAGTTTATTTAATTAATAGTGGTTCTACCTCCAGTGTCACAATTAAGTATTTTTTTTTTTTCTAAATAACAGTTTGGTATTGGTCTATTTGTTACTTTGAACCTTCATTTTTCCTTCCAGTGATATTAATTTCAACAAAGCAATGAACTGCATCTTTAATATTTCTCATTACTTTATAGGCTTTCCAAATTCAAATGACTTTTTAATTATGAAGGATTTCTTTAATTTTACATTTTGAAAAATATGTTTATAAAAAACAATAATCTTTTATGTTCTACCACTTAACATGAAAGAAGTAATATGTGGTAAAATCTCACAGATTTTGAAAAACGTGAATTTATTTTTCCATTTGTCTCAGTTTACTTTTCTTTTGTTGCTGAGACAAAATATCCAACACCCAAAATTAAGGAAGGAAAAGTTTATTTAGCTCATAGTTCACGGAGGTTTCAGTCTGTGATCTGCAGGCTTGAAGGCAGAGTGACACAGGTGGCTGGCAATAGTTTGCAGCCACAGAAGACAGCAGAATAATCAAGAGCAAAGGGAGAAAAGGAGACTAAAGGGAGGAACAAGCCTCTTCTCCTCCCTTACATTGTATACAGGTTACACTGCCAATCCCAGCACTAGGCAATGAACCAATCTCAGTCTCTAGATTCAGCCATCTCTGAAAAGCAGCCCCCAATTATCATATGAGACTTTGAGGGGAAACCAGGCACCATAAGACCGTTCCACACATGAATTATTTTAAATGTACAGTTAAATGAATGAAAGCTAAAATTATTATATCTCCCTTCCGGATAAGGTCATTATACTACTAACAGACTTTGTTTAACGTAAATATTTATTAATTTTATGCTGTGTTTTTTGTGATGATATTGTCCCTGTTTTTTTTTTTTTTTTAATTTTGGCATAATTATTTAACCAAAGAGAATACATTCTAGTTTTAGTTGTTTGTTATATTTTAAACATAGTAAGACATTTTAATTTACATAAACATTTATATATTTTAAACATAGTAAGAAATTTTAATTTATATAAACATTTATATAACATTTATATAAAATGAAGTACAGTTTTTAACTGTAATATTTTCTGTTTTGTATTACTCATTAATCTTTGGGTTTCTAAAGAAAGGCTTTTTCTGATTTGATGATTTCTTCAAGTAATTTTTAATCAAATGCCCTATTATAGCTTTGAGTAATCACCATGAACATTTCTATATATGTTTACTTTAACAAAATTAATGAGAGATTAATGTGGTCTTTTACTAAGCAATATAGTACCTAAGAATTCCTTATTACTACATATTACTACTATTCCTTCTTATTATTACTTTTGCAAATTATCAATTAATTTTTCCAATTTTATATGTTCCATTATATTACTTCAATGCCTCCAATTAGAAAATGTACGACTACTAATTTTATAAATGCAATATGTATATAGATACATTTCCTCTCTGTAATTTTATTAGATTTGATTCTTAGAACACAATCATTTTTTACAGTTTTCTATACTTTTGATTTTTAATTGTTAAAGATTTATGGCAATTGAAATTAAAGTGTTTATATTTAGCTTCTTTTGTACAAATACATTGTTTAAATCATCACATTTCTCATATATAGAAATTTTTTTTCAAATTTTTCCAATCACAGAAATTGTTTTCTACTGTCTCCATTATTTTGATATTCCATCTATCACAAGTATATCATTTTTGAATTCCTTGTATTCTGCATTTGGTAATGATATTACTTATAATTTTTTAACTTTCTTTTTTCAATAAGTTTATTGGTACAATTTAGACATATATAATGATCATATTCATTATAAGGCACTTGTACAAAACTACAGTACTCTAAAAAAATAGATCAAAGAGGGTATCATCAGAAAATGGAAAAATATCATTTGCTCTTGAATAAGAAAAAAACAACATAGTAAAGTGGCAATACTCCTAAAATTGTTTTATAGACTTAATGCAATCTGTGTCAAAATTTCACTAATGTGCCTCATAGAGCTAGAGAAAATATTTATAAAATTCAGTTGCACAAGAAGAGATCTAAAATAGCTAAAACAATTTTAGGCAACAAAGTCACACAAAGATCATCATAATCTTTGACTTGAAATTTTATTACAGAGATACTGTGTTAAAACAGCATGGTACTGTAGAAACAAGCTAACAAAAAACAAACAAAACAAATATAGGCCTGAGGATTAATGGACCAGTTTAGAAAATGCAGAAACAATTTCAAAGACACTCAAACACCTTATTTTAGGTAATGGCCAAATACATTCATTGGAAGAAAAATGTGTAATTGTAAATGTGCTAGAAATACTGGCTTGCTACATGCAGAAGGAAAGTGCTTATAATTGCTGTAAAATTTTATCCTGCAGTTTCAGGTCACTGTCACCATTGACTGTGCCTCACAATCTTTGTGATTTTTTAATGTAAGTTCATGATATTCCTAAATGTGGGAATTTCTTGAAAACTGGTTTAGAGACAATTTTGGCTTATACCATTTCAAGACATTTTTAGAGGTAAGCACAAATCCAAGACACTCTTGTTTATTTTTTGTTCAAATTACTTATTACTTCTAAAATATCTTGCATACCTGTATACTTATTTTGAAATATGATTTGTCCTTCATAGATCCAAATTTCACATCTACCAATTTAACAAGCATGAATCAAATAATTTAAAAATGTGTCTCTTAAACATGTATAGATTTTATCATTAGTCCTTAAATGATATAACTATTTATATAACATTTACACAGTATTATGTATTATAGGCAATGTTGAGATTATTTAGACAAGAGAATATAATTGGTCATATATATTTGCTATACCACTTCATATTGTATATGTGAGCATTCATAAACTCTTATAGCTACAGTCTGACTCTCTTTGGATATTAAGATATGGCTCTACTAAATATGTTTTTAGAAAACATTTCTTGACAAACATCTTAACCATTTTATAAAATTGTATATCTAATTTATCATATATCTATATAACTAAAAATAAATATATAAAATATAATAAATGGTTGAAAAAATTATTATAGTGAATGCCATTATTAAGATAAGCACTGAGTTGTTTTGCAGTAACTGGGCTTTTTGTTTCCAGAAGTTCCAGTATTTATCTTATAAGTATCATGAAAACCTAACTGAAATTGGCATAAAATACACTTAGTAAATACAATATTTATTAATGTTGATGTTAAAGATATTATGTTATTATAAAAGCAAAGTTTTAGTCATCATCAAATGAGTTTAAATAGAAAGAAGTTTTATCTAATAACAATTTAAATTTCCAACCTAAGCACTGGAAAAATACATAACAAAATGACTTTAAGAAAAATTTTATAAAAAAAGAGAGAATATTGGGAAAAGAATAGAAAAGAATAATAGATAACAATATTATATCATAATAAAGATGCTTTTTGCAAAGGATACATTTCTTAAATGGAGTGACTTGTTTCCAGTTGTCAAAATAGATGAAAAATAGGTGTAGTGATCAAAGTTAGGTATTTGAACAAAATTGTCTTCATTTTTACAAGAATAATTCTTCAAAAATATTTTTTAAAAGCTACACTAAATATGGAAATGAACATATGTTTCAAAATATTTTTTTTTTAAAATGAAAGGACATTCAATTATTTATAGTACAAAATTTCACTTTCACAGATTTTTGTACTTATACTGGTGATATGATAACTTTTATTAGGATAATCTCTTATGGTTGGAAATATTTTAAATGCCTGAATTAAATTTTGCTGGTTTTAGTGAGTTTTAATTTAAAATACTACAAGAAAGAAATTCTCTGATTTAATGTTTTGTATCTACAGTAAGGCAGGAAATAAACCTGTCATTGTTGTATTGCATATGTACATAGTTTTAGCAAACTATCATATTTTTAGCATAACAATATCTTGTAATTTTCTTCAGTGTTTCAAAATATTAGCTGTGTATGCAATATTTACATATTACATATACACAGAATTAAATACATACACAGAATTAAAGTATTTCTATAATATTTTTCTTTTTTTGTGCTCATTTGAAACTTTGAATGACTTATTGTTTTCAGATTTTTACAATTTACATGAACGTATCATTTTACACTTATATAAGGGGTTCAGCATCTTCATCTTTAGCTTAAATTTTATTCTTTATTGATTGAAGTTTTTAAGTTTGTTTACTTACTTATTGGTAAAATATAAAGATAAGTTTTGTGTTAATTATTTGTCTTTGAATATAAAATTCTTTATTAAATTAAATTTGTTAAATAATCCTTACTTTTTGAAAGAAATTTTTAAAAATCTATGATACTTGATATTTCTAATTTTGACTTGCATCCTTTAGTTATCATTTTTACTAGAATTATGGCAATATAGTTAAATAATCTTCAACCTGCATTTTCTATTATTATTTATTCATATTAATTTAATGACATAACACAAATATAAAGGTTCCCTATAAATCTTTCATTATTTTAAAATAGTCATGTTTAGCACTGCATCCCTGAAGATAAATTTATTATATTAGCTTGATTAATTGGGTCATATACATTTTATAAATTTGAATCTCTAATAAGAAAAACAACCTACGAATTCCAACCATTTTGAACTAGTACTAGCATAATGCTTGATCTGATGAATTTCCTCAGAATAATGGAGCTATCTGGCATGGTGATGCACACCTATAATCCCAGCAATCTGGAGGCAGAGGCAGGAGGATCCTTGGAAATTCCAAATCAGCCTGGGCTACAAAATGAGTTCAAGGCCAGCCTGAACTGGTATTGTGAGACTCTGTCTCAAAAAGGCAAAATAATAATAATAATAATAATAATAATAATAATAACAACAATAATTGATGTAAGTTATAACTAAATATAATTCTAACAAGAGTAAATTACGTATCACAGTTCTGGCTAATAAAGAGTAAACAGAGTTTTAGTCAAAGCTATTTTTAGATACTGTCATAGGCTTGTCAGCCACTCATTTTTGTTCTTTGCTCTTTGTTTTATCCCAACATTGATGTCATATTCGGTGAATGGCACAAGAGAAAAAACACACAATGTATACACTCAAATACTCATAGTTATGATTATGGTTATAAGTGTGGAAACCACAGGCTTGTAACAAAGTTTTGTGTACATAAAAAACCATCTAAAAAAGGACAAAATATAAAAGCTAATATTTCTTTGTAAATGGATGAGACATTTGTTTGCCTGAATGCTGCTAATTATCATAATGTGATAAAAGAAATGTATCATGCAATTTAAACCATCTATGATAGCATGTCTTAATATCAAATGCAAAAATAACTTCAAATGAGAAATATATTTTATATATTCTCAATATTAAAGTTATAAAAATGAATTTGATAAACTTGATAATACAAATTAATTTTAAATGAAACAATAATAACTTCAACCACTGTAAATTAATTCAACCCGAAGAAAGGAAGCATAGAAACTGATTTCGTGGTAAAGCAATACATGCACACTGATCATGTCCGCCCATCCTCTCACCATTAACAAAGGTTATGACTTGTTCTTATAAAAATTAGCAATTTAGTCCCTTTGCATACTGGTTTTAAGCTATCACCACCAACTAAACATGATATTGACATAAAAATTTATTTCTCTTGTACTTGTTAAAGCATACTAATTTGTTCAAGTTCCAGATATATTTATAAGATATTATAGTGGACAGCAAGAGACTCATCAATATTTGTAGGAGTAGTTGTCTATTAAGATTTGTCTGGTTTTGTTCAGATTTTTACTCTTTCACAAGGTTACTTAAGGAAACTATAACAATGATGAAAACATGTCAAAGGTAGAAGGGTTTAAAAAAGAGAATAAAATATAGTCACAAATTCCACCTCAAGAAAAGATGGAAAATAGTGAATAGTGGACAAAACATGGATAATACAAAGAAATTTATTATACAGAAGCTAGGAAATGAAAAGAGAAAGACATTAGAAAAAATGAGGGCTCTTCTTTTTTGTACAGACATATTTTCAGAGTTTCACATTTAATCCAGAGGCCAGAGAAGCAGCAGGCTAATTAGGCTGTAGTTAATGACAACTGCAGAAATGAACATGAAAAGGGCCAGAACCGAGACAGGAAGAAAGGGATCATCCAGTGATGTACTGTACCATGGTCTTTGCCATCCTCTTTGCCTTTCTTTAGTTGTATGAATGTGTTAATATCACACGAGTTTCAAGGTTTGATTTTTTTTATTCTTCTGGTGATGCTGGAGATGAGTTGCCTTCACAAAACAAAAATCAGAGTGCCTTGAGCTCCTTTTCAATTTTGATTAAACACCTCTGAAGTAAGGGCAACAACATAAGAATACCATGGAGGAAAGAGCATAATATTTTCTGGAACAGAACACTAACTACATTGGTACCTGGTTGGGCAAAGTTTGGAACCTCACTCCGGAGTTCTGTTCCTCATTTTCTTTATGTTTCAAAGGAAAAAGATACAGCAGGAAGAAAGTCTTCAAATTCATCTTTTCTTTAAATAAAACATACTCACAATAATAGACCTTGAGTTCTAATACTTGATATTTAGCAATGAAGTTGATCTGGTAAATATGGGCTACAAACCTCATGACTAAAGCCCCTGTTCTGTGGCTGCACGATCTTAAAGAACAAATAAGATCAATGTCCCATGGTCCCATGGTCATGAAAGCAGATTTGTGTCATTTTTTATAGACACATTTTTATTATGCCAAATAAGATAAACTGTTATTCAGCTCTGGCATTCTGATTGAAAGCTTCATGAGTAAAAAAAATTCGGTACCTATGCCACCCTACTTCTGGGAAATTGTAGAAAGCTACAAAACACCATCATTTTTCTAGCCCACATACAGGGTTCCTAAGGACAACTCTCTAGGGATCAAGTCTTCTTTCTCAAAAACAGTCTTTTAGATAAACTTTATCGAAGGGGTTTATTACCATACACTGTTCCCAGAAAGTCACAGCCCAAATACAAAGTTTTCCCTGAGGAAATGTACTATTCACAATTTAGTGAGGCAGAGGTGTTTTTTACTTAAAGGTAGACACCTTAGAAGATTCCCAGGGTTGTTATTGTTTGTTTTTAGAGGACAAAAACTGTCAGCTATAACATGTGGTTATCAGTTTTAATATTACAGTAAATCTTAATCTCACTCTACTGAGTGATATGGCAAACTCAGCAAACCTCTTTTCTCATCCTGAGGCTTGTTGCTTTTCTGTGTCTCAAGGAAGTGGATTTTTTCCTATGTGAAAGTGTGGAGCTCTAGAAATAATAAATAGAATTCAGTGATTAAAAATAAAATTTGACTATAATTTTTCAAAATACTCTGGTGTAGCTACAGTAACAAACCTATGTAATTAACTACAAACATTAATTCAAAAATTAAATAAATATCAAGATAAATATGGAATAAAAAAGTCATGGAAAATAAAGCCCTCAGTGTAATAACTATTAAATTGAAGATTTAATATCAATTTCAATTTTGTGAGATAGTTTTAAAAAATATGTATTTATCCAGGTCTTACCTGAGAAAAAATTAGAAGTTTATGTCTAAATTTGAACTTTTCCTCTAAGGTACAAATTAATTAGTTGATTATCTTACTTTTGTATTTATTTGCTATTGATATTGGTCATTAAAAGGCAAACAAAGCAGAATAATATTAAAACATACTTTACTGATACTTTAGCAAAAATTCAAGTTAAATAAAACATAAAAATTTTAGCAATAATTTAATGCATTTATAATGCAGAATTTGACCTTTCCAATATGTCTAGTTAAGCAATGTAATATAATTTTATTCTTTGTTATGTCTTTTGAATATATGTGTGTGTATATATATATATATATATATATATATATATATATTCCGGTATATATTTCAAAAAGAAGTAAAATTGTTATGGATGACTTTAGTTAAATAATGAAGTAGCATCCCAACATCAAACTATTATACTTTTTGTAGCACTATCATTGCTTTGGAATGTTACAAATCCTTCCTACACACTGGTTCATTGACACATAGAATATGGGTAACAAGTTGCTTGATTGACTTGACCTAAATCTGTTTGTTCCCCTTTTCATAGTTTTTGTGGCCAAAAAGGGGATAGACAGTGGCCTTTTGAGGATTTCACTGAAGTTTACTTGCTGTTTGAACTCTGCTAAATAAGCATCTAATTTATAATCTATAGGCCATAAAATAAATGAAGTTTTCAAGATTAGCGTTTAGGGATTTCCAAACAAAGAAAAACAGCAAGGAAAAAGAAGCAAATAGTGGGGCTTCATAAATGTCTTCACAGCCCTCACAGAGAATGTATGACACTATTGACCATACACAAATGAGTTTGAGGTGCACATACTAAGTATATATGTGTTTGTAAAGTAGTCTGCCTATGAGTACTCATCATATTAAGCAACATAATTAACTCAGAATCTGTTTTTCATAATTATTTAACAAAGAATTGGGAGAATTGTTAGCCCACAACCAACAACTAATTGATTCTCTCAAAATAACAAGAAATAATTTTAAAAGGGCTGGGCATGTATCTCAGTGCAGAGGTCCTGGATTCAATTCCAGTACTGCAAATAAATAAATAATAGCAAATTATTTCTAAAAAAAACCAGACATACATTGTAGTTCAACTAATTTGAACATTACATTTCTAAAATAGGAAAAATCCAGAAGCAATTACATGAAAAATAATCAATATAGTCACAGAACAAGAGAAAGTCTCTGACATTTACCTTAAACTTCTTTGGTGCCTGCCCTTATAATGCAAATGGAGGTCTGAGAATATGCAACTTAATTGCTATGTGACCATGAAAACATAAATAATTTAAAGGTTTTGCTTCTACAATCAATACCAGTCAATGATTTTTGGATGCAAGTAATACTCTTCTTCTTGGCCAGTATGGTGTGTGAGATATGTTCCTTAGGGGATGGATGCTGTAGAAGGGCAAGTATATATGTATAAAATAGAACGTCTGCAAAATGCAGAGATACACATGCAAGGAAATCACCAGTCATTTATATTTGTGACAGTTCTTCCAGTATAACAAACATTTACCCAGGCAAGGTGACTCATGACTGCAATCTCAGCACTCTGAGAAGCTGAGTTAGAAGGATAGAAAGCTTCTGCCAGTCTGGGCAATTTAGTGATTTCAAAGCCTTATCTCAAAGAGGGGCGTGGTGACTGGCTGGGAACATAGCTCAGTATAAAGGGCCTAAACACATCTCCAGTATGAAAAAGAAAAAAAAAAAAAAATACCTTCAGCAAATTTCTCACAAAGAGTTTTAAAAGCAAATATTTCAGGTTCCATCTCCAACAGAAAATAGAGTGATAAAAATTTAAAGCATAAAAACAGGATTTAAGGGCTACATCTGAGGCCTAAACCTTATTTTTTAGTAGATATTAAAATTTTAATCAATTATTTATTCTCTTTACCTCTTTACCTAAAATTTGTGTTTTACTTATGAAATAAAGCTCACTTGTCTTTATCCTTTACTTTTAGACCCCAAGAGTAAAATGTTAATTAAAATTTTAAAAGCTAAGATGTAATCCTGTTGAATGTAAAAAAGAATTAACACAAACACCCATATACATAAACATTCATGTGTTTCACCTTCATGAATAACATCCCAGAATTGTCTCATCCTTCTAATGACAAAGGAACTTCTAGCTTTTCCTATGTAATTAAAATAGAGCTCATCATTTATATCACACTTGTCATATTATACAGCCTTTCAATTCTTCCTACATTCAATATTTATCAGTAATTTACAGACCATTAAATCTAGAAGAAAATTAGAGATATACAGTGAATATCAAACATGTTTAATTCAATATTTTCCATTAGAAATTCATATAGATGACTATATACAGTTGGTTGCCTTGTATACTCAATTACACAATATATAATGGAGTAGTGGATGCTTAGAAGATTGATAAAATGTAAAGAGGAAGACGAAGAAAAATTAACATCCAATTGAATTAATAGTTTTTTCACTGTCAATATTTATTACTTTTATCCTTAAAGACGAAGTCTATTGTCAACAAAATCAATGGAATGGGACCAGGGAGAAGAGAGGAGAGACCAAACAAGACAGGCTGGGAGGGGAGGGGTGAGGACAGGAGAAGCAAGGAGTCCTGTTGAGAGCTTAAATTGGCACAGCAGTGTCAAAATATTTAATGATTCAGCTAATTTTAGGAAAAGGCGAAATCTTCTGAAAGGAAGATTAATACTTACATTTAATATAGCAGAATAAAGCAATCCATGACACTTACTTTAACTTCCCTATTTGCATCCGAGAACTATACTTTTGTTTGAGTTCTTTCTGGTTTCATTTACTTTGTTTATTCACAAGTGTTTTTAATTTTAAAAACAACCTAAAATACAGTGCTTCAATATATCTCTTGGAAAAGCAATCAAACTCTTAATAGTTTAACCTTGGCTGCAGCCTATGTGTCCCATATCAGATGAATGGATAAAGAAAATATAGTGTTTACACAGAATGGAGTACTAGTTTAACATTTAGAAAATGAGTGCATTTTGAGATCACAGAGTTAACGAAGTAAATCAGCCTAAATACTGCATGATTTCTTTACATTTTTTTTTAAGGGTAGAGGCGGTACCAAGAATCAAACTCATGATCTTGTACTTGCAAAGCATGCAGTGTGCCACTGAGCTGTATTCCTAGCCCTGCATGATTTCTCATATATGAGAACCACAAATAATAAGTAATGAGCAAAATAAAGGACAGTTAATAGAAAGTAGGAAAAATAAATCTTTCTCAAATGAGAAGAGGATCAAGAAATGGAGGTAAATAGATTAAGGGAAGGACAGGAGATGAAAAAAGTTATCAAAATATGTTATGTACATGTTCAACTCCATGCAACAAATGTAAACTTCATGTAATGCAAACATATAAAAAGAAAAAGTTTAAAAGATTTTCAATATAATTTATCATAGCTCAACTCTATCATTGATTTTCATAATACAGAAGTTCACTTTATCTCTTTAAAATTTTACATAAATAATCCCTTAAATTTCAAAACTAGTTTATTTCCTTTTTAAAGTCATTTTTTAAGGAACACACAAGTTAGCAATGATACAGAGTAGTTCTTCTAAATTGTTTTCTGGTGAGGGTACTGAGAAAGGGTAAAAGTGATAGCACACTGCCATCAAATACACGCCTCGATTTTCCATCCTGGCTGCCCTGGATGCATTATTTTGTGATGCTTCATATGGTCACATGTACTGAGCTTTAAAGCAAACAATCACAGGTACCAACACAAGTCTTGTTCAGCCGTGGTGTCCTTCCCTTCACCATGGCTTCCTTTGTCCAGCTATGTTTAATATGAAAACTTTGGGGTGATTAAAAGAAATTTTAAAAATGAACCAAAACAAAATTCATTCTATACTTTTGCATATCTTTGTTCAACTAACACTTGTGTAAATATATGAATTCTATTGTAAATATAAGTATGGATTCATATACATACATAGGATAATTTTTATCCTAACCTATAAACTGTTCCTGCTATTAGCTTGCATATTACACATATTACAGTAACAATTTGAAATCAGTTAAACCAAGTATAAGTGGCTTTATCTCATATCTAACAGAGTGCACCTGGCATGTTGTAGAGGAGGACAAAAGGTCACACCTGCCTATGACAAGGGATGGAAGCACCACAGTTAGGGTGAGAAAAGTTTTAAGAAGGAAAACAGCCACCCAATTTCATAAGCTTTTATAGTTGACATTTGTTTACTAAGAGAAATATAAATCATTATTATTAGAAGAGTTTTGTGCATGTGGAAAATCAGTTAAAGACAATAAGCTCCCATCTTTGCAAACACTACATAACACCTTTCATATGTTGATGGAACTCAATATATAAACTGAACATGAAAATGAATAGGTGTATTCCCTTCTTGACAAAAGAGGCTAATGGAACTTACCCAGCTAAAACTTTTCACATTAAATTGAAATTATACCTCTAAATCTCTGAGGTAGTGAAAGCTAGGCATACCTCTTCTATGTTAAGCCACCGCAAAAATATTGGCCAAAGCAAAGATTTATAAGATGTCATTGAAAGCATTCACTCTAACAGTAAAGCAGACAGCAGGATGGTGAAATGATGGTTAGGATTCAAAATAAATCACATGGCACCACAATAATTCCATAGCAGTTAGATCGCCCTTACCACACTGCTTTCGGCATTCCGTCATTTTGTATTTTAGGAGAATAATTGTTCTCCATAGATAAATAAGTTCAGAAATTGAAGCTAGAAGAAAATATTAAGAACAAATTTCCCTAAAAACAAGGTAGTTTCAATCAGGTAAATGGATTTTTAAATAGAAAGTCGATATTTGGTCAGCATACTATTTAAAATTTTTTTCAAAACTCATACAAAAGAATGATTTTTATCCTTACTTTGAAAATTACAAAATAAAAGTTCTCAGTAAACAGGTACATATTACTAATTCCAAATTGCATATATACAATTACCGTAGCACTTGTTTTCATTTATTATTAATTTTTAAATTTTTACAAGGAAGAATCAAAGTAAGCACAATGTTGAAAATTCCTTTCTCAGAACATGGAGTATCTCTGTTCACCATATTAGCTTGTTCTAACCCATTGGTCTTTATTGCTCATCAGTTTATGGGGTCATAAAGTATATAAAAAATAAAATAAAATAAATGTATTTTTTAAATTAGCAATGTTTCCTCTATTTGGTATTTATACTTTGACCAATTTTCATTTCATCAGATATTGACTGATAGTTCCACAGTCAAAATCAATTTTATGTCCAATTTGAAATTTATAATGTGGCTTTACTTGAAACAAGTATCTTTGCAGCTTAATCAGCTAAAAGATCTTGAGATATATTCATCTTGGATTTAAGGTGGCCTTTAGACTCAATGACCAGTATCCTTTCAAGAAGAAAAGATGCAGTAACTGTGAAAAGGCCAAGGGAAGACAGGTGCACAATGGGGATGTATTTATAAGCTAAAGGGCATCCATAAATTGCCAACAACCAGTAGAAACTGTAAGAGGAAAACAGAATAGATTCTATCTCAGAAATTTCAAATTGACCATCCCTCCAAACAAACCAGTTTTGAAGCTTTGGCATCCAGAACTAAGACAAGAAAATTAAATTGTTTTATGCCATCCTATTCATATTACTTTGATCCAACACACCTGAGAATATAATGCAATGAATAACATAAAGATATAGAAATGTATTCATATCTATACCTGGTACAAGTTAAATGATTATATAACAAGCACTATACAAACTTTACTTATTTTTCTTATTTTGATTCTTTATCCAAAGTATTAGGAACTAAATTTAAAAATCAGGAGTTTACTGTACTGATATCCTATGTGTTGTGCATTTCTTATTTCTGTCCCTTCTTAAGTGACTGAATATTACATAATCAAATGTGCAATGTGTTTAGGTGCATACTTTTTTAACTTATCTCCATCTAATAACTATATTTCATTTTAATCTACTAAGAAACTGAGTTAGGTACTTAATAATTAAAGAAAAAATCTAAACTTGAAATTAACTCCTTTATATGCTATATAATTTTTTGAAGTAGAAGTCATTTTGGAATTAGTTGGGTGATAAATTGAACATAAAGTGGGATATACTTGAAGTTGGGGACCAAGAATGGATCCATGCTGGTTTATCCAACTAAAGATACACTGATTTCAAAGTAAACTTTGGAGAAAGGAGAGACTGTTTAACAAAGGTGCTAGTAAAGCTGGATATAATGGATTAAAAGTAAATACCTGACTGCCAACCTATATAAAAACTAACTAAAAAAGTGAAAACATAATAAGCCAAAAAAAAAAAAAAAAAAAAAAAGACTTGCTCATTGAGCAATTGTTTGACTAGAAGCTCATGCTAACACAATAATAAAATAAAAATAGAATATGTCTGTCCTTATTCAGGGAAGATGGAAATGATTACAGAGAATATCTAAAAGCTATTTACATATAAACAACTGGAATAAATATTAAAGTTTCTCAACTTGTAAGGGCTATTTAAAAATTAATCCTATTTTTAAGTATTTTTTTTTCCAAATTTTCTCTGTTGTATAGCAGGATTTTTCTCTTTCCTAATATCAAGCTCTTCACTTCTCCTGCCTCTACAGTGCCTTAGGGATTTAAGGACCTTACCCTTTGTTAATGGCTTTCCTGTAAGGGAGGGAAGCCTTCAGGCATTTCATAGTCCTACAGCAAATACACACTCTTAGGAAATAAGGGTGATGCGTAGGAATGTCTCAGGAGTCTATGCTGAGACTGCTGCTTTAGGTGGCTTGTGTGGAGGTTAATACAATCAAATAGCTTCTTCTTTTTTTGATTTCCCAAGGCAGAAAATCTTATGTTCTCCATTTTCAGTCACTCAGGCTACATCCTTTGGCTTTAAGCTCAAATTTTTCTCATCCATAATTAAAAAGTTATACTCATCAGGGTACGAAAAAGTAAAAACAGGTGGTTTTGTTTCTCAGTAAATATGATATGTGTGCCTCCTTGTTAGCCTGGAGCCCTTGTGTCTATAGCACTAATAAACTGTAACTTGAGCTCAATTCTTGAAATTCACCGAATTTGGTGTGCAAAGCTTTTTGATGTGAAAATTTTGCACCTTGCACTCATGATTTGCTTTATATTTGATCCTCCCCCGCCAAGACCCTGTTGTTCTCAATGGCCTCATCCCTTGCTTCCCCTTCCAGCCAAAAAAAATCTGTTTGTTACTGATCACTTTGGTATTGTCATGCCACCATGCCAAAGTACTGTTCAGTTTTTAAATGCCGTGCCCCCTGCCACTTGAGAAAGTGTATCATAATCTTCTTCTAGGGAACTTCCCATGTGAGACTCCAAGAGGTAGATGTACCTCCATTTGCAAAATATATTGAGATTGCTGACTTTGGTCTCAAAGAATAAACATGATTTTAAATTGATAAGAGAGAAATAAAGGAAAACCAGTAAATGATTTTACAATAATAGAGGGGGAAACACTCTATCTGTAAATGCCTTTGACAAATCACTGAAACCTTTAAATTCCTATGTCACCAGTGGCTTTATAAATTAATAATCATGATTTTCTGAAGAATCATTAATAATACTTGCTGATTATAATGTACTTATCTTAGTTACTTTTCTCAATGTTGAAATATCTGATTCCCAAATTTAAAAAAGGAAAGGTCTATTGATGCTCCAGTCCTTAGTTGGTTGATTTGAAGGCAGGGTGGCAGGGCAAAGCTGCATCACAGAAGAGAAACAGTTCATGCCAGGCAGAAGGCAGAAAGCATAGTCAGCAAGTGACAAGCAACCACAGTATCCCTCGTTCTGTCCGTTAGCAGGCTTTCCTCCTTTGAAGCAGGTAACACTCACACCCAGGGTGGACTTTCCCACTATTCACACTCAGAACTGTGCCAGATCAGTCAATGGACTAATTTGTAGATCACAGCTTTTATCCAAGCATCATGCTCTATAATTCAGTCAGTGAACTAATTTATAAATCACAAAACCTTGATCCAAACATCACAAGCTTTAATTTGATAACCTCTGAAAAGCTCCACCTATGACTGCATGAGGCTTTGGGGTACATCTAGATGCAAACCATAGTAGTGCTTAGTATGTTAAAATATAATGTCAGGCATTCTGATTTTCTTGTGAGATACTTATTATCATCATTACCACGAGAACAGTGGAAAATAAAGAATAGAAAAATTGTAACCAAAGGTTTATTCAGCCATTTTGTGAATATTTACTAAGTATTTACTGTTTTCTGGATATGATCCTTGGTGGTTGAAATATCTATAATACAGTTGAACAGCCAGAACTAGCCATTCCTTTGATGTTCTTTTAAGTCTAACGTGGTTCTGAGAATTGAACACAGACAGTAAAATTCTCAAAGCCAGCTCACAGCTGACACTCCAGCACCTGATCATCCATTATGAGAAATATAGAATAAGAATTTGGCACCAAGCTCTAATGTTTACATTACTGAATTAAACAATGAAGAACAAATCTTCCACAGGTGGATTGTGGTCTCTTTGAAAACTATGGTTGAATTTATATTTAGATTATGAAGTTCTTTTTCTATGCCAGATAATAGTAAGACAATTAACTGAACAAATCTTTCCAATATTTTAAAATCATTTTAGATTTTGTGAACAGATGAACACCAAAATCTACCTGCCTTCCGTTTTTTCCTTCTAGAAGTAGAGTTTATTGGTTTAACTTACCTAAATAAATACATATAACTAGTCCAATACACCTCTCTTAAAATTTATTTTACCTTATGTAAATTTACAACAAAGCAAAAAATCTACTAGATTAAATCTTAATTTAAATTCAAGCTGGCATATAAAAACAAGATTTACACTTATTTATGGGGTAATAGAATATTTTGATGCATGTGTTTAGCATATAATGTTTAAATCAAGTTAAAATATATAATGTATCCAAATGTTTACAATTTTCTATGATAAAAATGTTCAAAATCCTCTTTTCTTGCTATTTTGAAATATATCAAAAATACCTAGAGGCATTTAACTGTGCAAAAGCACCCTGGAAGTCTTTCTCCTCTCTAAGTGGACTCTGATAACAAATTCTCTACTCTCAAATCCTATGATCTCAACTTTCTATATTCCACATATGGGTGAGGTTTTCTGACACATGTCTTTCTGTCCAAAATGTATCATATTTTAGAATTTTTTTTTCTGCAGCGCTCAAGATTAAACACATTTTATACATGCTAGAAAATCATTCTGTCACTGAGCTATACCCCCAACTTATACTAGCTTAATTTTAAAGATGAATTAAAAACGTTGTTAAAGATAAATTGAAAAGATTGTAAAAATCAAAAATAGATGCTAATATGGAAAAAGTCCTCATAAGTTTTAAAGTATATTTTATATGTGAGAATAATTTCCTGTCATAAAAGAGAAGCAGTGTCTATCAGTTTTTCTGTACATAAAAATTCAGTTACTGTTAATTCATTTAGGAGGGAAGCTTTGGTTAAATGGAGCCATCCATTGTTAATAGTCTGTGGTGCAATAAGATTCACTGTGAACAGGTGATGATTACAGTACTTAGCACTTCTGGAGAATAAAAGTATAGTGACTGTGATCATTCTAAAAATCACTTCATAAGAGTCACACTGTTAATTACAGTTCAAAGAATTAGCATCTGGTTGAAGTTATAGGGGTAGCTTTGAGGAATTGGTATTACAGGAAATGCATTTAAAGAACCTTTAATCACAACATAAAATGTTCTCTGCCTATCTCTGGGTGCTCTTGTACTGTATATCACACCTGGTGTTTACTAAAAGTGCTGGAGTATAAAAATCAATCGGTGGTACTTTTCTTCTGTGGAACAAGGAAAGCAGTGTTATGTTACCATTCCATCATTATAGCTACTGGAAGGAACAAAAATTGTGGGACATTTAATAAAATTTTAAATTTCAGTAACAGTGAAGTTGTAACTAACATACTTGCAATAATTTAGTTTCATTTATAATCAGTATGTAAATGAGATATGACATTACCAAGAAAAATTTAAATGACATTAGCTTTTTATATATACATGGACTATGTAAGGATAAAGTGCTCACAAAGAAGCTTTGTGATGCTCATTTCATATATGCTGACCTACTAACGAGACATTCTGAAAACAGTGGTTTTACTTTTTTAATTTACAAATTAGTCTTAGAAAAAAAGCAATGAAGAAAAAGTCTATAAGCACACAGACTTTATTTAACATATAATAAATGCAGGATTTAAAAACTATGAGACTTTTTCCCTTGAAATAATGTTAGGACAAAAGAAAATACATTAAAACATTTTTAAAAACCTTACTTTTGGTTGATTTCTTGATTACAGTTATTCTTTCTGGAGATGGAATCTCTATGTTGTTTCAGGGTGCATTTATTGAATGACCACTGATATTTAACATTTTCATGTATTTATTTGGCATTTGTATTTCTTCATCTGAGAAGTGTATGTTCATCCCAGGTGCCCATTTTGATATTTGATATTCTTTTATGTCTAAATGTTATAATCTGAACAACTATGTCTAAGATATCAATATGCATTATAAGTAATTACTGTTAATTCCCTATTTTTAAAACTTATGTATAGTTTTGATTTTTTTAAATAAAAACTAACAATAATAGCAAAAATAAAATAAAATTACCTTAAAAGATTAAATTTTCAATTAAAATACTGCCTATATATGACAATTTGTATTTGTAACTTTACAATAAAAACATTAATAAGAATGATAACAAAGTAAACACCATCTTATCAAACTTAGAAACAATACAACACATGTTCATTAAAAAGTGTTAATCAGGTTGGAGTTCCTGGCTGGGTACCTCAAGGGGAGGTTGTTAGTGGCATGACAGGACTCTGCCATGCCCAGCAGAGGTGGCCTCCCTGGGAGGAGGTCCCATTTGCCCTAAGTGAAGACTGAAGCTTAAGAGTAAACGTAACTCCCCAGAGCCAGCTATTTCATTAGGAATTTAAATTCTTAGAAGTTTATTGGGGAAAAATAAAGATGAAGAACAACTAAAGTGCTGTGATTTGTTGACTAGTAAACCCAGGAGAGTTAGAGATCGTCACTGTAGCATGTGGTCCCAAGACTATTACAGGGCTACTTGATATAGAGTCTTGTCCCACGTGTGCTATAGAACAGGATGTAAAGAGCCCAAATGGCTCACTGAGAATTCATGCTGATATTCACTGGATTGCTATCTGTTCTTGGTGAGTCCCCAAGATGACTGAAGCCAAGTAAAATGAGTAGGAAATGAATTTTAAAAGTCCAGAAAATATTGCAAAAGGTAAAAAGACCCTAAATTGACAGAATAAGACTACACGGTGGCCCAGTGGTGGCAGAATGTTTCCTCACCCTGTATGAGGTCCTGATCCAATCGCCAGCACTCCCCTGAACCCCTAATCCCTGAAAAAAGCAAGAGAATGTGGCTCTGTAACCAAAGAATGACCAAGAAAAAAAAAAAAAAAGAGAAGAAGAAGAAAATCATATTCAAAAGTTATTTAAGAACCATTTACCTTTCTTGGATTTCATAAGTGAACTTTACTACATGAAATCTGACCATAATGAAGAATCATGTTAATGCTTCCTCAGCATTGTGGTAATTTCTTAGGCTTGAGTATAGAAATCTGTATATTCTTGGGGACAGTTACTGTATCTTAGTATTTATTATGTTGCAAATTCTTTCTAACTGACTGAGTCATTTGGTATTTTGCAATTTATGTACTAAAGTGAAAATATCCCATGGTGAAAAATGACTGTAAATTATGAATTCTTTTCAAATAATGGTTTAAAATGAGGTCCTATTCTGGATAAATGAAATGAATATAAAAGTCGTAATTGTCCACTGTGAGTTGAAAGTATGCTTCAGTTTGAAAGAGACACCGCATATTAATCACGTATTTCATTATTATTGATTATTTCTTAGAATACAGTCATTTCTGGCTTTCTCAAAGAATATAATATTAATCAATGAGCACTTCAATTTTCCATAATTTTCCCATTTTAGCCTTAGACATATCTGGTAATTATCAAGATGGTCATCATTTTAACCTGATTATATAAAGAGGTCTTATTACTGAACTATGTAGAATTGAAAATACTGTTATGTGGCAAGTTTTGTAGTCATGAATACTGACATTTTCTAGTGATGATTTGGTGAAAAGAATACCACTATGATTTAAACATCTATCATTGAAGGACCTGCAAGTAAGTTTATATTAGTAGAAATGTAAAATTATTACAGTGTCTTATCAGTTACTGTGCTTTGCTAATTAGATACAACCTCTGTGTTTCTTCTACATTTAAATCAAACTCATGTCATATATTCTCTCATTAAACAGATTCAAAGTATAAATTAAGTTTTAAATTTCTTTTTAAAGTGACTTACAAAAAGTGACAAACTTCACAAATGTTTAGGAAACGCTTATTTTCGGTAAAAAATATGTATTGGCATAATGGTGATTGTGTTTAAAAGTAAATTATGGTCAAATGTGAATATTCTTTCTTTAGGAGGAAAGAATTAAGGTATTTTATTTCAATTGAGTAATACAGTTACAATTTTGTATATTAAGCATGGATTTATAAATGTAGTATTCAGTGGTTTATTCATTAATAATATTTAGTGATCTCTGATAAAGAATTATGCTGTAGAGTAAACCATTCATTTGCTAACAATTCATTTTGCAAGTAAAAAAAATTTGGTAAAATTTGCTTCCATTTACGAACTTTGCATTGAGTGACAACCACAGCCATCTCTCCCAAAGTCGTAAAACAAATTCAGTTTGTAAACCAAGCTACCACTGTCTAAACTTTTTCATTTTAACTTTAATACTGAAACTATAGACTAAAACAATTTAAGACTTCTTTACAAAAAAAAAAAAAAACATGAATTTCTGTAAAGAACTATGTTTCTCAACATTATTAAAGGAGGTATTGTCATCAAAGAACAAATGTAAACACCGATTAAACAAATAATGTTTTCTAAAACAATAATATATTGCAACTATATTGACTCACAGAAAAACATAAACTTTTAGAAGTCATGCTGAAAATTTTAAAGTAACTGGATAGTGAGAAGGGTGTAATGAATGGGACCACTAGTGGGAAACAAGTTCCTACAATGTTTAGTGACATCAGCGTGAACATTTTTCTTCTATTAAAATGTCTCTTTCATAAATATTCACTAGAGAAAAAATTACCTCAGCAAAAATTTATGTCTAATAATTTATAATTGATTTTGACAAGTATTAAAATATCCAGGATATTTTTATATTAAATGTATGATCATACATTTATATTTAAAATATTTAACTATATTAATATATATATATATATATATATATATATATATATAATATTTTAAAAGTCTACATGTGGTAATAACCATGGAAATTTTAAGATGTGTAATGGGAGAAATTTTCCTGTACACAAAGATTGATAGAAAAAAATATTAATAACTTATTTAGACATAACATGCTTACATATGATTTTTATTTATAGTTTATTTTTTCTTTATTTTTCAAATTTATTCAAATGAATTTACATAATTTGCATATTTTTCATTCAAATTTTACTTTTCATAGTGTAATGATTTGAATGAAATAAATTTTGAAATTCATCAGAATTTATCATCTTGCCAGCAGAAGTTCTTCTACAGTGGTGACTGCTGTTCTAAAACTGCTATTATTCTTCTTCTTATTGCTGTTCATTTACATTCATTAAATGTAGTTGAAATTATATAAATATAAATTAATATAATTGAAATTAATTATGATTCACGGCATGCAATGTGTTCAGTAGCTTATTTAATGAGCAACTATGTTTCATAAAGAAAAACTTGAAGTGAAAAATAAAGAAAAACGTTCTTCCTTTGTATTGCCTTCAGTTGTAGTGAACTGATGATACAAACAAAATATTGCTTTCATTGGATGAGTAAATTCATGATGGCTAAGAGAAACTAAACCTAGGAAAAAGTAGCAATAGATGAAGTCAAAAGCAAGTGAGGCACCTATCAAATAGTTTTTGTTGGCAGTTGAAAAGATTGTATTGAATAAAGGGATAATGTGACCTCAGGATGAAAGTGAAATATTTCTGTGACTGCCTTATTAAGAATGGGACATAAAAAGGATTGAAATATGCTGTGTACATGCGACAAATCCCCATGGTGAATGTATTATGTGCTGCACACACGTATAGTATAAAAACTAAACAAGAAATTTAAGAAAAAGAATGGGCAATATAGATCCTGGCACGGTGGTACACACTGGAGTTTCAGACTACTGGACAGGATAAGAAAGAATGACCAATGGTGGACACAGGTTTGAAAACATTCTTGGCAAAAAAGTGAGATTCAATCACCCAGAGAAAGAAAAAAAGGGGGAGATAGCAAAGTGGAGAAAGAGGTAAGATTGATCTGCAGCACAGAAAAGACATTTTGTCAATGTGGAAGGAAGAATTTCTTTGACAGTATTTAGCATTGTCACATATTATACTGAATCACAGTAATTGGAATAAGGGAAAGGAGGAAACAAGAGAACAAGACATAAATTTGTATATGTCTATACACAGAGACACACACATATGATAAAATAGCTATACTACTAATTGTATTCGTTATTGGAAGAGTTATTATTCATATATTTAGATAAATTTTGCATGTTGTTCCGCGAATCTAAGCAACCTTCTATAAAGTGACATGCAATACTTCAACCATTGTCAAATTCCTATCATCTTGTTTTGTAAACCTATATCTGTTATTGTATTTAGCTTCTTGTTGTTGTCTCACTGTGTTGATTTTTGTTTTTCTTTTCTTTTTAATCTTAAATAAAATAAACATATTATACTGAGCAAAAAGTCAACAGGTTTTATGTGGGAGGAAATTGTAACTCATGGAGAGACTGGAATTCTATAATTGGATTTACTTAATTGATAACACAGTGTCTTGAGAAAAAGTATGCCAGAGTTGTTATAATTTTTGGGTTGGAAGACAAGATTTTTAAGAGATCCATTAATTAACAGTTAAAGTGAAAGGTGAGAGAAAATGACATGTATGAGGTGTTGTGTTAATAAATTTTTAAAAATTAGTGGTTTTAGTAATTGTAGTATGAATTTATAGCAACAGCCAATTTCTATGATATAAATATTGTCACCATGACACATTCTAAGGTACCTGGATGACATCAGTGAGCATAAAAATGAGAAACAGGCACCAATAATAGACTTTGGGGAGAGTTTAAATTAAGTCCAGCAAAAGATCTCATAAGGCAATTAACAGTATATATATTTTTCATGTATAACAGTCTATAATATTGACATGTATGTATATGATTTGTAATGTGTAATAATCTCACATACATAAATATATTTGATATATACTAGTGATATATACATATATATATATATATATATATATATATTATTGTAGAGAGAGTGAAGGGGTAGAGAGAAAAATTATAAAAATCTAATGTGGAGAAACGTAACTTTAATTTTAAAAGAGTAGTAATGCACAATGCATAAATTAATTAGCACACTAGTATCTCTGCTGCTCTGCTGTTTTTATTATATACTGTAATACTAAGTCACCATGTATGTACTTTACATCAGTTTCCAGTATAAATGATACATCTATGTAGATCATTATATTAATACTGCGTTTGGCATTGTCTGTGCTTACAAGGAGAATACTGTAGGGAAAATAATAAGAAAAATGCTCTCAGTAGATAAAAGTCAATAAACATGATTTTAACAAACTCCATGAATTTTGGACAAATTATATTAAAATGGTTTTTGCTCCACAAAACCTTTAAGTAGTCTGAAGGTATAGTAATTGACATCTTAAAATTCTTCCTGTGGCCTGCAATAATTTCAATAAAACACAGTACCAACAGTTGTTGAAAATATACTAAGTAAAGTTACATACACATTACTTTATGAAATTATAAACTGTGAACAGAGTAATTTTATTTAATACTATTGTACAGTAAGACTAGAAAAAAGAGTGAGCTGTAAATTCTGCAAGTTAGTAGATTAAATCACTATTAAATATGTTATAAGTATTAACCTTAAAGTTCTGAGATGAACCATAAGAAAATAATTCAAAATAATAAAACCATTTAATTGTATAAAACACCACAAAATAATATATATTTACACATAAAAATCATTACTTAAGACTTGTGTGTGGAAGCTGTTTTACTTAAATAATACAAGATGTAACAAAACACATCTCTCTCACACACAAATCTACTTACTTACGTTAAAGGTAGGTAAAGGGAATTTTGTACTATAGATTACATGTAAAATTTAAACTGTTAAAAAGTTGTTGATTTTGTAATGGTTCTGAAAAATAATAAACTATTTGGTGATGGTAAGAACACACTAATACTTATTGTGTTCCCTAAGTACAGGTGGCTAAAGCTATTACTCTGTCTCACAATATCTACTCATGTTGCAACTTCAGGGTTAAATTAAGACCACGTGACAATCTATGGAGAATATATTCTTGGATTACTTGGATGTAGAATAAAAGCAGAGACAGTATATCGAACTTCAGGTTAACTTCATCAAACATGTAACTTCCTGCTCAGGATGGAAAATACCAACAGCTACAGAGACAGGAGATAGAGGCTCTAGGTAGCTGATCCACCTGGTCCTGAGGCAGGGTCATCCACCTGGCCTGCAGTATACCAGCCAATTATTTCAGAACGGTTTTGCAGTAGTAGCATAGCTTGACTTTCAATTTATTACATTTTGAGAGAGGAGATAGTTGTTTTATGTATGAAAGTAATCACAACAATTCGGATATAGTTCATAGAGTACTAAACTGTGGCCTCCACTCGTTCTACCAACCATGACTCACCTATTATTCCTCTTAATCTTCGCATGAAATGTAGAAACGCACATTCTGCTTCTGTGAAATAGAATAATTGTCTTTGCTTTGTTATATCTTTATTAGACATTTTATGTTTATCAGCCAAATCTACTATCTCTCAAAACTTAATGGAACATCTAAATTTTTAAGTATATTTCTTTTTCAGTATTTCTGTTGGTTACATAATTGCAGCATTCTGGGTGTACTCACAGCACAAATAACAAAAGATGAATGTGTCACGCATCTTCAAGTGACTCTGAGATAATCATCAACTTTAATTAATGCTATTTACCAACAGGCAAAAAAGAAGAAGGTCATATTAATGCAGAAATGATTACTTCAGTGGAAGGAATGTTAACTTATTTGACACTCCACTGATACTACAGACTGACAAAACTGTTTTGTTTTGTAGCAGATAGTTACACAAGGGTAGGAAGATGTGCAGATATTCTGTCTATCCTAGACTGAAATATTAAGATGGAAGCTATAAACATTCAGAATGCTTTCAGATTTTAAGCAGCTCATACAATTCCTCCTCTCGTAACTGATTTGGAAAGTTCTATAGTGACTCCATTTTTTTTCTATACAATTCCGTTTGAAAAGCTTTTTCATTTTGCAACTCAACTTTTTGTATAAATGAAGATAATATATAAATAGTTCCTATTCAAAAAGTGCAAAATATGCATCTCTCCTTTCTTTTTTTTTAATCTTTTCTTTTCCTTTTTAGACAGGGTTTTGCTATGCAGTTCACGTTTGCCTCCACCTCACAACAATCCTCCTGGCTTTGCTTCCCCAGTGCTGGAATTACTGGAGAGTACCACCGTGCCTGGCAGACTCATTTTTAATACAACATCATTCTCAATATGTCTAATTTAGATACATAAAGCATCCCTTTGAAAATAATGTTCCATATAAAAAGCAAATGTTTAAATTGACAAAAACATAACAGAAGCCAGACATGGTGGTGCAAACTTCTAATCCCAGCACTAGGGAGGCTGAAGTAGGAAGATCGCTGAGAATTCACGACCAGCCTGGAGTACATAGCAAAACTCGGCTTCTAAAGAAAAAAAAAAAAAAAAAAAAAAAAAAAAAAAAAAAAACAGGAGAAAATTCCTTTGCTACAGTAAATCTGGATATCTGTATATAATTAATTGCTTAGAATTGACAAAATACTTGGTTACAGTCAGTTATTGTTTCATTTACTAAAATCCACAGTTTTGTCCTGTAGTTTATCTAATTTACTAATAATTTTCACTGATGTACATAAAACTTATGCTATCTTATAAATATTACTATAACTGTATAATTTAAGAAATGTTCAAATGTCGACATTTTCCTAATTTTTCATAATTTCCTTTTTTTTCTCAAGAAAGTATTTTCTAAATGCAAAACCTTTTAATATTTGTAGATTAATAAATTCATTAATTAAATTACCATTTCTTTCTCTAGTTATGTCTAATATTGACTTGAGAGTGAAACTTAAAACTATGACTATTTAAGAAAATTAATCTTCTATTAATTACTAAATATTTGAAGTGAATCAGATTTTTAAATTCAACACCACTAAAACTTTCTATTCTTTTATTACTTGAATTTATTTAATAAAAGTATATTCACATTACTCAGTAATAATCAAAGTCTATTTATCCCACTAAAATGCGAAGGCAAAGATTTAAATTCTCAAAATTCTACTTCATTTCCTTGCTTAAATATTGTTGCCTTATCATTCTACTGTGAATTTAGAAATGTCAACAAGTTAATGAAATTAAATATATTGTAGAGCATATTTTTCCTGCAGTTTCTCTCTGCTTCTAAGTTTAAATAAATATATAATGTATGTGAACAAAGGATTTCTCTTTAAATGGTCTAGACTGGACCTTATGTATTTTTCTCCCTAGACTATTAGCTCTTTATGACAGAAGTGACAGAAGATGTTCCTGTAATAAATGATTTAATTTCCTCTTTCCCTAGGTTTGTTCTTGTTGTCTCATGTAATTTCTAATTTCTTCTTCTTAAAGTTTACAACTGTCTACATTTGACAGTTGTCTACAACTATGTGTATCCAGTGCATATTATGTTTGAGTTAATTAACACATTTTGTTGTTACTATTATTAGTTTTATTATTTTAAACTATGTACATTTTTGTCAAGCAAAGATTCTCTAGATCTTTCCTCTATCTCTCCATTTAAGTCTCTAAATTTTCTCCTTAAGTATCCTCTTCATTAGATTAAAATTTGGAACTGTCTGAAAATCCTGTTTCAAGCAACTTTATCTCTTGATACAATATTCTTAAGTTACCTACCTAAGAATCACCTATGTGCATTCTCAACTTTTATTACAAGTTTATATGTCTTGTAAGTTTTATACTCAGATGATCAGAATTTTTTCAATATACATGTAATTCAATTAATTTTAAAATAAAGACTAAAAATTAACTAATTTTACTACATTCAAAAGAGAACATATTCTTCACAAAAGCCTTTGTATTTTTTTGTTTGTTTGTTTGTTTGTACAGTGAATCAAACTCATGACCTTGCACCTGCTTGACAGGCAGTTAAACCACTGAGCTAAACATCGAGTCCCTAGCTTTCTTTTTAAAGTATAACTTAATTTGGGTTAGGGTTAGATGATTCTTTTTGCTTTTGTAGAAAGGTGTGGTCACAATTCATTCTATACATCAAGAGCCGGAATATTTTGAATCATTCTAGTTGGGAATTCATTGTTGCTCCCAGGACATAGTCCCTGACCAGTTCACATCATTTGGTTTCTATTCCTTACCTCATCTGCCTTTTCTCATCACTGCCCTCATCATCATCATCGTCGTCACTGTAACCATCACCATCATCCTGTCTTGTGATGAGGGTTTCAGTAGTTTGCACTGCAATCTAAGCCAAGTAAATACATCTAATTTTAAGGGATTTATTTGAAACAATATTTAATGTAAGAAGTTATTTCAAAAGTCTTGATAAATACCATGTTTTATATGTAAGAACTCTTTTAAACCATTTCCTAGTAATGCGTCAGTATCCATTACACTAAGAGTAAGATTTCCCGAGTGCACATTTGCTTGTTTCGATTTTTTCAGCTTACTTACAATATCTTGAAATGAGCAGATATTAAAATTTATTGAATTAGAAATCAAAGTACCATTAATTATTTAATATACTGGTTGGTTTTGGTGTTTATTGTCTAGTAGGTTATATGCAGGAAAAAAAAATTATTCTCTTATGAAATCCTGTTACATGAGTGTTGGCAATAGAAGTTGACATGCAATACATACTTTAAAAACAGTTAAGTTAATAAATACAAATTTAAACTTTGATGTGAACTGCATCAATAGATTTAAACTTCACATTTATTTATTTTTCTAAAATAAGGAGCATATTGGATGACACAATTTCCAGAGAAAGAATATATAATAAAAAATCTATATATTTTAATCAATCATAACTTTATTTATTTGGAGCAGTGCCTGGACAATCTCTAAAAATTCTTGTCTATGCAATGGTATTCAATCAGTGCTAAATAAAATGACAGTTGTTTTGGTTAGTTAGGACAGACTTAGACAAGATTCATAAGCATCTAATGCACTTTATTTCTTTTTTAGAAATCTAATTCTGTCGTGTGCTTGTGTATACTTAATTATAATTTTTTTCTACAACAATGTGCTTGGAATGACCATCTTAACTTTGTATACAAGTATCTAAATAATTTTTAATTCTTTTTGCCTTTGGGTTAATTACTATCACTTTAAAATTTAACTATATATGTGTATTTGTTTTCTTTAGATGTATGAGTGAAATGGATTTTCTCATATTGAGGATCTATAAGTACAAAATAAACTTCTAAATTTAATTTGCATTTATATAAGAACATGAAAAATTTGTTCAAGGAATTTGATAAAATATTATTTAATAAGTGTGCTTATAAATTATGTAAATAATTTATTAGCTGATCATGATTCATAACGGTAATAACAGAACTCTGGAAAACTGAGAAAAAAGGATTACAAGTTCAATACCAGCCTGAGCAACTAAATGGCTTAAATGCATCAAAATAAAAAGTAAAATAAAGTAAAAAGCCCTAAAATGTATCTCATTGGGACAGCCTTAGGTTTATTCTCCAGGACCAACAGAAACAGCCAAAAGAATTTAGATGGACAATAAAGACACAATTATTTTGCAAGTTATTTATAAAAGCTTTTCAATAAAATTAATAATATTCCTTCAAATTAGTATCTTAAACTATTTACAAAAAATGTAGCTATTTGTCTAGGTAATGTGTCTGTAACATGACTACATGTGCCATATATATATCAATTGTTAAAATAGATGCTATTCTTAATATTTTAGCGAGAGTTTAATATATTTTCAATGTTAAAGCTATATTCAAAACATTTAATACTATTCCCTTATATTTGCAATTATTTTATTTTAAATACATTATTTTTTAAAATTTCTAGGAAACATGAAACAAATAACACTCATGACCAAATATAAACAAGATAAAATACAGTCTTATAGTTATATGCGTATGCTTACATATACAAATTGTATTTATAGTTCTTTATTCATTTAAATTGATTGGTCCCTGATACATCTGCCTTAGAGCTCTACTTAGCATTTTAAGTGAACTTCACAAAGACACTGAGGAGTTCCCAGAAGCCCATAGAATTGTTTCCAGTAGCTTTTTTATGATAACATGACATGCATAGAAACTCCCAGGATTTGTTATTCTTCAAAGGATTTATTAAGAGAACTGGTGTTTAACAAGAAAATTAAACAAAGTTCATCTTATTAATAAGTCAATAAGGAGATATTGGTGGGGGCAGCCAGTGAGACCATTTATTGTTTTGTCGTTTGGTTTGTTTTCCTAGAAGCATCAAAATGAATTTTTCTTCACTCTGCACATAAGCAATATTTTTATAATATTTGCAAGTTATTACATGGGGAATAATTAGTTGAAACTTATCTTCCTAATTAATTAATGCAAAAAGTGCTACAATATGCTGTAAAGGCACTTATAAATACTTGCATATATTTAAATTTTGTAAATGCTCTCCAAAGGACAAATTTTATATAATTTATATTCAGCCAAAATATGTAAAGTATTTTACAATAGTTTAATGACATTAAAATGCTAATTAATGATACTTAGAAATCAAGGGCTTTCATATTATAGACTCAAAGTAGTGGGAAAATAACTAATTTCTTAGCGCATGAGAGCTCTGCAATTTAAAATTGTACCCTTCTGCTTTAATAGATTAATTTTAAACATAGCATGCTAAGAATTAAGTTAATGAATAAAATAAAATTTGTCAGACTTTTCTCTAAGAGTGAAATTTATGGGAAAGTTTTGTCATTTTTTAAATTCAAATGCACAAAAAACCCTGATGCTATTAATATTTAATTTCTATTTTCTTTTCATAAAATACGATATTTTAAGGTAAATTATATTTGGAAAAATAACAGAAATATAACAGTTATAAGTAGCATTATAAATATTTGTCATTTGTGATTTTTCTTTTTGTTTATTAGACAAACTTATTTGAATGGCTATGGGGTCAGTAATCTCAAAATAATGGTGTTCATTCATTTGTATAAACACTAAAATTTTCATTAGGAATGTTAAAATGCAGATAAACTTGAATCTAAACATCTACAATCTCTTCTGTTTGTCAATTTAACTGACTGGTAATTAGATATAAAATGCTATTAATTTTGAGGAACAAATATATTGTATTAAACATCATTAGAGTAAAACCAAATAATTAGATGACATTGTCTATGAATCTCAATGTGTCAGGGATTTGGGCTTATCGCATACATCTGATTTTTACTGTAATTCAGAAGAATGTCACTTTTAAGCCTAAATTCTTTGGATGATTTCCATTACTTTTATTAGAAATATTTGTAACTGAGTGGAGCTTCAATATATACCCTGATGTCTAGATTATTATTTCAAGAAGTGAAAAGTCAGTATGTTTTAAAGAAAACCAAATCTGAATGAAATTGTCATATCATTTTAAGATATGTGAGAATTGTCTCAAATAATTGAACTATAAGTAAGTTGCCTTTTCATATGCATTTGTATGCTTTATTTCAAATTCCAAATCTCTTGGGGATACTTGTAATTCAAAATGTTCACTAGTTATGATGTTTACCAGAAGCCAGAATTTCGATTACTCACTTTCCATAACTTATTTATTTCTTTTGGTAAAGGAAGTAATCTACATAAATTTATTAGACAGTAGGATAAGACAAAACTCATTGGATCAATAATCAAAAATTCATAATTTGATCTCAGTAAGAATTTTCTTGTATATTTTTTGCTAATGCTGTGACAAATTTTATTTTAAATTACATAAAATTAGATTAAATAATAATTTTGCCTTTAAGATAAATCTATGAAATATAATTAGTGAGTATTAAATAGTCCTTTAGTTGCTTTTAACCATGTACAAATAAGAAATTATTATGTAATGAATATATTCTTAACTGACCTTTCTAAACTATTAAAATTCAAACATATAAATTTTGCAATAAAATTAAAAATATTTAATATAACAGGGTAGTTTTTTGCCATGACCTCCTGCATCAACAACTCTTAGAATTTTATTTATGGAAAGTGTCAAAAAAAGTATTTCTTGAAATCATTTACTCTTTTCTCTTTGTTTTTTGCTCATTATTAACCTTTTCTTGCATTTCACAAGAAGGTATATGTTTCCTAGTACTTGTAACTTCTTTCCACTAATCTAGACCTAAATAAATCTTTCTCAAAAGAAAATGTCACCATGTTATGACATTGATTCAAATGGTTAAATTATGTTTCATTGTGTTTTTATGCATCTTTTCATGTGCTGTACCTGGAGTCCTGCATTACCACCTTCAGCTTTTTTTCTATCTTACTTGCTTGGCTTCATTTCAAAAGCAGAAGCTTTAAATGTTCAAAGTACAGTACTCCTTCAAATGATATAGAAATGGAACATTCTTATAGTGCAAGAGATGTAGGAAAATCCTTGAAAGGATATGATTCCTTGGCTTCCAATATAAAAATTCAGATATGTAGGGAAAAGGAAGATGTTTTCAGTTAGCACAATTTCCAAATGACAAAGAACTGAGCACAATATTTATGTTATTAATCAGTATGTGTTGCAGAATTTAACATGTTCTCTGGTGTTGTGCTCTTATATGTACATATTATTTATCTGTTCTTACAAAGTCATGGAAAGTAAAATTAGCTTGGTGTTATTCATTGAAAAGTCTGTATTTTAAAAGAAATTTAGTGACTGCTCTAAATTCACAGCTTTAGGCAACAAACCTGAGAAAATATTGAGAATGATATCATCCCAAAATTATTACAGCTAATAGGATTTAGTTTCACCATGTATTGCAAATCACTTTAGAGGGTGCCCCCTCCAGTCTCTTGACTGTCCTCCATATTTTTGTCTCTTTTTTCTTTTATACGAAAGCAATATCATATATCATTTTATCACTCTAAGCCACCACACCAGTCTCTTTTCTTTGGAATTTTACCAATAATCTATGTTTTTCACTTCTTCCTTTTCCGTCATATAACTAATCTGCTGCAACTCATAGCATCTGATCACTTTTTCGACAAATTTTATATATGGTGCTTAATATATGGTGCTTACATATAGTGCATATAAGCCACATGATTTATAGAATTAGTATATAGATTAAACTATATATACTACATATTCTGCACATGCTCCACACATTATGAAAACACTATATTTATATAAAATACTATTCTCTCCATATATAAATATTTTATATAATATACACAAAACCACATTATACAAATATACATGTGAATATATTGACTATATATATGCATATATAGAACTACATACATTTGTGAGACTTGAGATATTCAATTTAAATGAATATTTTTGTTTAAGATATCTTGAAAATACAACATACTTTTCTTCTTATTGTAGTTCATAGATAAAACAGCTTAAAACAGAATATTTATAATTATTTTTTAAAAACTCAAACTTTTAAATTAAAAACATAAGAATTTCTTGAACTTTTTTTCATTTAAATATTAATTAACATGGAAAATTTGATCTATATAACCGAAACACAAACTTAAATAGGATTTTACCATCTGAATTGATTTGTTTATAGTGAAATAGGTAAAACAATAGTATTGAAGTGTTTTTGTTTTCAGAGATTGATCCATATATAATAAAATTAAAATTAAATGCATCATACACTACAACTTTCTGGAAAGCAGAGTGTTTTGACATGTTAAAATTTTGTTGCTATTAAAATAACGCTTCCTATTAGCTAAAATCGTTTATATTTTTACAAACCTTAATAATATTACCACTGTCTCACATGTCACCTATGAAATGTTAATACTTCTATTTTACAAAAGAAAAGATAGAACTTATGAAATTGAAATGATTTAGTAGCATCCTCTGCTTCTTAAATAGAGTGCACCACCCACAAGGTATCAGGGAATGTCTGACTTATTTCTGAGTGTCCTCAGTACTTTAATATATCCCAAGGAAATTTTAGAATTCATTATTTTTCTATGTAACAATGGAATATTTAAGGTTTTATGATGTGCATATTGATAACTGATGATAAAACTAAAATATTTTTGAGTAAGAAATTCTGTTAGCTACTGTATACAATAGTTTTATATATCTTTATATAGTTTTTAAATTAATGCTGATTATAAAAAAAACATTCCTATAAATGTAGCTAAGTTCAAATCTACACAATAGTAAATACTTTGCTTAACAATTTAATTAATCAGTTATTTGATTATTGACTTTCAAAACATTAAAATAAAATCAATAGTATTTTTGTTTTTGTTTAATTTATTTCAGTTTTATAAAGTATCTAAATCTACCTCTTATTACCTTTAGACACATTCTAACAACTGAGCTCTCTCTTTTTTAAGTTCTGTAGTATCTGTAGCGTAGACCATGAACTCCATTTGAAATAACATATAGAAAAGTCTACCATAGTAATTTGAATTTGTTAAACTCTTAGTACAAATAACTATTATGATTCTAATCACACTAAAATGATCCAGGACCTTTCTTAGTGATTCATTTAATAATCGATTAATCAATCATATTATAAAGTCAAAAAGACATTTTCCAATGTCTTATTAAAACGAGTAACAGAAAGAATCTTAGATTTTAGAATTCCTATTACTGGTTTATTGTGTCTTCTTGGAAAGTTGACATTTATAATATTGTTTAATACCTTTTTGTTTGCTTGTTTGTGTGTAATAGCTTTCCTCACTTTGAAGTCTGTTTTGTTTGAAATTAAAATAGCTACTCACTCTTTCTTTTGATAAGTATATCATGGTAATTTTGGTTAGAAAAGATTGAGTTAAAGTTAGTTCACTCATTTGCTCAAATTCTTCACAATAAATTATTTCCACTTTAAGTTCCATTTATTTGGAATATAGTGGACAGTATTTGGCCTGTCTCATTGACTATTTTAGGGTATTTTTGATGGAAAAAATATAAGATAAACATTCATAATAAAATAATGTGAGAATAGCAATATATAATTCATTGCATATTGTTATCTTCAAGATATAACCATGAAATCTCTCCAATGATATTAGCACAAACCTTACTTTTCATCCAAGCAGAAGAGAAACTGGTAGTAAAACTATCTTGTATGATTTTTTTTCTTTTACTTTCTTTTTTTTCCCCTTTATCCCCACCCTAGTTCCTCTTTCCTTTTGAATCAATTCTTTCTATGTCACAATATCTATTATGCATTTTGGACTTAATTTATTCTTTGATTTTCTCATACCAGGGATGTAATAAGTTGTTTACATGTGTGAATCTGATTTATTTCACTTAGGAACGTGGTCTCAAGTTGTAATCATTTAACTATAAAAGTCTTAAATTTATCCTTTATGGCTGAATAGTACTCTATTGTATTAAAAGATCACTTCATTTTTTTTCCATTCCTTGCTAGATGTACATTTAGTTTTTCCAAGATTTAGCTATTGCAAATTGTGCTGCTATAACTGTGGGTGCACTAATATTGGTGTGGTATGATGTTTTTAATTCTTCTGGGAAGAAACACAGAAGAATAGCTGGTTTGAGTGGGACATCTAACTCTAGTTTTTTTGAGAATTCTGCATACTGATTTCTATCGTGGTGTTAGCATTCAATATTCCCACCAACAGTTAAGAGCTCCTTTTTCCCCCATTCCCTCTCGCATTTGTTTTTGCTTGATTTCTTCATGACAATCATTCTTTTAGGAGTGAGATGGGACCTTAGCATTGTGTTAGTTTGTATTTCTTAAATGAGCAATTATTTTGAACATTTTTTCATATATTTATTTGTCATTTGTATTTCTACATCCAAGAAGTATGTATTCATCTCAGATGCCCACTTTTGGATTGGGTCTTTGATTTTGGGGCCATTTTGGGTCTTTGATTTTTTTTTCAAGTCTTCTTTGTTTGAGGGATAACTGGCTGAAATGTTCTCACTTTTTGGTCCTTTCATTCTGTTGTTGATTGCATTTGTTGTGCAACAACTTTTTTAATAAGATTAGGTCCAAATTGTTGATTCTTTGAAGAATTTCCCATGCAGTGTGGGTTTTGTTCATGAAGTCTCTGCCTAAACTTATCTCCTCAAAATTTGCATATTTTATCTTCCAATAGATTTACTGGTTTCATAGACATGAGTCTAGCTTTAGTCTTCAGCATATAGAATAAGCTATTGGCTATCTTAAATTAGATTTTTGTAAGGTTTCTCCTTGTTAAGAAATATAGAATGTTTTTGTGTATTTCAAAGTGGTTTCCTTTTCCCCTTCTCCAAATAGATTTAAAAAGTAATTTTTATAGTCGATTTATGCAAATTGGTTTATTTGAATCCTTACAAGGGGAAATTTTACTCAAAAACTGAATTTTTTGGAGCTGGGGATTCAGCTCAGTGGCTTAAGTGCCTGCCTTGTAAGTAGGCAGTCGTGAGTTCCATCCCTGGTACTGATAAAAAGGAAAAAGGAAAACAAACAAACAAACAAACAAACAAAAACAAACAAACAAACAAAACCCTGAATTTTGGAAATTTGTAGAAAGTTAAATGTATTGTTGTGATAAAATTTATTCAAATTTTGATGAAGATTAACAAACAAAATTTAAACCACATTTATATAAATTCTTAGAAAATGGAATAATTTGTCTGTGTATGTGAGTAATATCACTTATTTTTTTAAGTGTTGATTATATGCCCAAGTCTATTTAATGGTACAGATAATGAAGTGTTCAGACACCAAAGAAATGTTGACAAATAAAGTTTACTTCCGCAAAAAGGTGTGCAACCCACCTAAGGCATGGTAGCAAGTAGATACAGAGACTGTAGCAGGTTCATTTTTATCCTTAACAGGTGAGAATAAACTGATCGTTTTTCCCCATTGGCTGGGTTGACATTTCAAAGTCTATCCCAATTGGCTAGGCTAAGTGTGCCAGATAAAGGCCTGAAAGCCTTCTGGGAAGTTTTGCTATAAGAGAGAAAGTAGGGCTATGCGGACCTGGAAGACCTTAAGTGTGTTCCCCAACCAAGCTGAACAAATATTTCTGACTTTCTTGATGTAGCTGGGAAGGCCTGCTATGAAATAGATTGAGAGGGTCAAAGGGAGCTGAAAGAGCTTGCCTCTGTCTCTCTCCATCCAAGCAGAACAGATACTTCTTCTAAGATGTTACACAAAGGGGAATGTTTAGATTCTTAAAAAAATTTCAGGACTGAAATTTTAACCAAATGATCCATGTCTTCTAGGGAATATTGCTACCTAGAACAAAATGAGAAACCACTATATGTGGGGTAACACTATAACCCTCATGTAAGGGATGGGAGAGCACAGCTCAAGATTAAGCAGAGTTTGAGATGGAGATGTTACTCTTTATATCCTTTTATAGGAAAGACTTTTCCTGGGTCACCTTTAGTTATTTTAATATATAAAAGTATTTGGACTATATTTTGACCTATTTTTTCTTAAATTGTAGGAATTTTTAGCCACACAATAGTTAGTTTTATTAGACTACTTACAAATATCTCAAAATCAAAACATTTAAAATTTATATGCCATATCTTTCAAATTTGGGTTTCAGTTTTATGAATGTCATGACATGACAGTATCATTTCCATCTGTTCAAACTACAAATCTGTAGACTCTTGTTGCTGTTTACTCTCATTAAATCAATGTTATATCAACTTTATTTTTATTCAAATACTTCTTACCCCAGCCCAGACAGATACAGATGCAGTGATTTACTTTTTGAATTTTAACACATTCTTAACTAGATTATACAACTTATTCTTTTCTATTTGCAATCTATTATGCAACCTTCACCTTGAGTTATATTTTATATTAAATATTAATTATGTTAATGTCCTTTTTGAGTTCAACAGAACATTTCAATTCTTGTTTGACTGAAGGAGTTTTTTTTCAGATTTTTTAATATGGCCTACAGTGTCTTACATGGATCTGTTCTCTGGTCACTATTCCATTTATATCTCCTGTCAAGTCCATAATATGCTTCACATATTTATGATCGATATTAAAATAAATGTATGTTCTCAGCTGGTAAGAGTACAGATATGTTATTTGTAGAAATTTTACTGATTCCTGGAATGAATACTTTTAAAATCTTGCCAACTGGAAAAAGTTCAGCACAGATAGCTAAGGAATGACTTCATTTTTAAAACATCACCTCAGTCTGACATTTCTCTAAGATGAAATACAATAATTTAGCCCACTTATGACAAATGTTTTTCCTACATATTCATCACTATAAAGACATACCTAATGTGTCCTTGTTTTGAAGAAAGCTCTATATTTAGATTCAAATTTCTTACCTCAATCATATTCAGAAGAAATTCAAAATTTCATTTCGAGCAAATTTAATCACATCAGAAGGAAATAATTAGCATTGCTCAATTGGCTACTGAATATTTGGAAATAATTGTATGTGGAGTAATGATTGTAATACTCATTATCAACTTAGAAATGCCTGTATATTTCCATTTTACAATTCATTTTTTCTCACAAAAGCTCATATTTTTATTGGAAATTAATTTATTTAAATTCAATAAATGTACATATAAAAATATCTCTTGTCTTTTTCATTTACTAATATTCTTTTTGTTGGAAAGAAACTTTACTAACTTTACCTAAAATATTTAAGCAAAAAAAAAATTACAAAGAGAGGTGTGATATAGTTACTAAAAGGAAGTTGAAAACATCTTAAAATACAGAATTAGTACATTTTAATGAGAATTTCCTTAGACAGAAGCTATAGGAAAAGCTTCTTTTGTGACAATATTTGATAAGAAAAAAGAAAAACAGAAACATGTAACTGATTTTTATCATTCATGAAAACATGCTTATACAAATGGAGACCATTTCTTCTACACAAAAGCAAAAGGATGTCAAAAAATAATTTTTGCTTTGAGAGTTATAAGTTAGCTTCTTACTAGAAACCTAGCATTGGTCTCCCTCAGTTTTTATATGCTCTATAATCATAAAATGAACATGCCAAGTAGAGTTTCAACAGGTTTCTAACATAATGAAATTATTTTGAGGTTGAGAGGAATTTGGGAAGAAAAGAGGAGCAGTATAAAATTACACGAGTAACTGTTCTAGGCTCCTCCCACTAGACTATTTCTCTTTGGTTTTGTTAAAAGAGAAAATTCTACCCTCTGTTGTGTTGCTGTTGTGCCTCCTTTTTGTAACTGGCAGGGCGAAACCATTAATATTTTGCATTATTTCAGAAATGTTTGATTTCTTTAGCGTAGATGTGTAAAGATTTTCTTTGGGTTTTTAAAATAAATGAAACATATGTAATCTCATGAAAATTATTAGATATTTGAATGAGGAAGAAAGTTTAATTTTCAAATTTTTCTATAAGAATGTACTCAAATTGACTTAAAATGTTTTGTATGTTTTAAAAAAATTCTGTATTAATAAATATCTGTACTGTAATGTCCCCATCAGTTCTAGGATTTTTATGCTTCAGAGACAGAAACAAAAAAAAAGTTTTAATTCAAATTTAACTTCATTTTTATGAGTTGCATTTATTTTCTTTTCATTATGATTTTGTGTGTACAAGCATGTTTTTAGTACTTAAATAATAGTTCATTTTCATTCCAAAGTATAACAAGTTTGATTTTGTTGTTACATTGTTTTGAATAAATAGGATATTAGGTTTATAATAATGACATAGATATCTGATACATGTTAGACAAATATTTTCTGTATAATAAATCATATAATCTTAATGACAATCCCTCGAGTAAGAAAGTAATTATATATAGCTATCATATTGGTATGCATAAATTGAGGGTCATTGATCAAGAATATGGAACCGTATTCAGAGACAAATTTCCTGGGTTCTCTTGTGATTCAGTCTGACCATGTGATCAAATAGTTGTGCTAAAAATGTACTCTTCAGAAGAAGGATTGTTTACATCCTGCCTTAATCATTTTGTTACTGGGACAAAATACCTAACACACACAGCTTAAAGCAAGAGAGATTTATTATTTTTTAGTCCACAGTCAGTTGGCTCCAAGGCAGTATGGTATGGTCAAGGAACATGACAAAGGAAAGCACCTCATATTATGTTTCCTGGAAAACAGAGAGCAAAGGGTAGAATGGAGAAGAGAGATATAACCTTGTAGGTCATGTTCTCAATGATCCACTTTTTCTGACCAGACCTACCAATATCTAACACATTTATTCACAAACTCATCAGTGGATTAATTCAGTTTCATCATGATCCAATCTCCTGTAACACGCACATCTCTAAATATATGATGTTTTCAGGGGACATTATTTATCTAAACCAAAACACCCCAACAATCTCTCACAAAAACCTCATGTCTGTTTATGAAAAATGTGTTTTGGGCATCTTAGAAAGTCAACAAAGTTTTAACAGCTTTAAATATTCCAACACTGCTGAAAAGTCACATCTGAAATCTTTGCTGAGACTCAAGGCAAACACTTAGCTTTCAAAATGAAAGAGATGTACTTCCAAACTATATTGTACAAGATAAAAATTTCCCTTGAAAAATGAAAAAAATAAGAGGCTAGAAAGAAACACGATTAAGGGGCTGGTGATTTAGTTTAGCGGCATAAGCACCTGCCTTGCAAGCAGGCGGTCATGAATTCGATCCTTGGTACCAAAAAGGACAAAAAAAAAAAAAAAAAAAAAAAAAAGAAACAAGACCAGTAGTATGACCAAAATATAGGAAGCCACACATTATTTATTATTATCATTGCATGTCTGTGTTGAGATGTGAGCTTCAACCAGGCTTGGACAGCCCTGCCCGTGTGGTGATGCTACTTGCAAGTCCTTCTGGCGTTTCTCTTTGGCTGGCTTTACTCAGTGCTTTCAATTTTCTTCAGCAGACACCCACATTTCTGGATTTTCCAAATTCATAGGATCTCTGCTACACTTCTGAATTTACTCTCACAGCCTTTAGACTGCCCTCTCAGAAATATACTGCCTGGCCATTGGAACTTCTATGCCAATGTAAGTCAAGTATTCTTTATGCCTATAGAACCAGCATGAAGTGGAAAATGCCAAATTTCACCATAAGCTCTGGCAGTAGTCAACTTTCTTTGTATCATGGCTGCAGAGAACCTTGAGGAACTGGATGGTTAAGAACTACAAAACAAATTCTAGGCAACAATCCCCTGGATAACTCATTCCAAGCAAGTACACTGGGGCTGTTTTCTGTAAGCAAAGTTTTTCAGTATTATTTATCTTTACCTTTTCACTACACCATGCCAGTGAAGTGTAGGGTCTTGCCAATTTCTGAGGTCCCCTTATGGCATCCTTCATATTGTTCTAATGGAAAGTACTTGATTTCTTTCAATGCTATACTTTGCAGCAATCATTTGTTCCTCTACCCCATCATGATAGGCATTTTCTTTATGCTGATATTGTAAATACTCACATCTTTGGGCTCTAATATTTGCCTTAGAATCTCAGCAAAAATATGGCTTAAAAAATGCCAGCAATAACCATGCGGCGACCTGAATGGTGAGATGCCTTAAAAGTTCCTCCACCAAATTAGTTTGTTGCTTTTGGGAAAGTGTAGACAAAATTTTGACCAGAATGTAATACTCATGGCCTGCAGTCCAGCTGTGATGGAGTCCTTGTTTTCACCTGAAAGCTCATCATAATTTTCAGCATTTGTATTTCTATAAGCATTTTTTCTGTTCTCTAATCAGAATATCCTATTAAGATTACCTGAAAGCACCCCAATGTTTCTCTGGTGACACTGCCATGCCTTTCTAACTTCCTCCTACAAATCAGTTTTAAAACTTTTGAAGGACATGACCAGTTATATTCACAATGACCATGTTTCTCTCACAACAAAATATGTCATTTTCATTTTCTTTTCATTAAAACAAAATACCTAACATTCAGATTTAAAGGAGGAAAGGTGCATTTTGGTTCCCAGTTGACTTTGTCCAAGGCCAAATGGCTTGGCAGGGAGCCATAATTGAAACAAGCTGCTCACATCATGGAGGCCAGAAGCAGAGAGCAAAATGAGGAGCAAAGTTGGGACATAGACTCTTCTAGGCCACGCCCCAGTGACTAACCTTTTCCAATTAGGTCCCACCTTCTAATATCCTATTCAGCTGTGGATTCAGTAACTGATTAATTTTCTGGTGAATATGGAAACATATTTCAATAAACTTCCGAAATGAACTTTTGAACATGTGAGGCTTTTGTGGGATAATTTTATCTAAATCGTAACACAACCTCTTCCTGCAGGCTGGAACATAGGTTAAAAAGTCACCAAAAAAGTTACCATTCTTTGAAAGAAGATGAAAGACAAATATAAAGACAGGGCATGATATAATATGAAACTTTAAAGAGAAGGAAAGAATGCTTTGGACATGGAAATCAAAATATAAAGTTACAAACTCAGAAGAAATGTTAAGCTGATTTCAAACTATTTAATAATATTCAATTGTAAAAAAATTCTAAATGAGAAATTTGTGATTCAATTGTTTTATGATTAGTGAAACTTATTCTTTTTTTTTGGGGGGGGGGGGCTCCTTCCTTTTTATCAGTACCATTTATTGAACTCATGACTGCCTGCTTGCAAGGAAGGCGCTTATACCACTGAGCTAAATCCCCAGCCCTGAAACTTGTGATTTAAAACTTTTCTTTAAAACTTAAAAGCAATTGCTTGTATTGTATAGATTTTCAATTTAAAAAAATTCCAATATGAAAAAGTTTCAAGATTTTCCAAGAGACTATAAAAGCAGAAATTCTCCATTTTTGACCACTCCCATTTCTTGGTGTCAATAAATTTTATATTTTACTTAATATGATTTTTGTGGAAATATTACGTGGCATGTATAAGAAAATACGTTTATATACTTTCATTTTGTATTCAAATGTAAGATTACAGAAAAACAAACAAAATTTTAAACACGTGCTTCTTTATAACATATAAAAATAACAGGAAGAATCTCAACTATTGTATAAACAAGGTTATGGTGAAAGTCAGACTCTAATGATGAAGGATAAATTAAGTATGTAATTAAAATTTTAGACTAATAATCTAATAATCAGTATATTGCAGATGAATTTTATATGTGTGTAGTGAATGAAATTAAATATTCTACTCTCAATTGTGATAGTTAATCTTTACTGTTGACTCAACTGAATTGAAAACATCTATGAAATGAATAAAGCATAGTCATTTGTTATGTCAGAGAGGGTACATTCCACTTCGTATGTGTGACAAAAAACCGACCCTCGAGAGATGTCCTGCGTGTCTGTGGTTCTGTATAATAGGTTGAGGTTCAGGTGGAGCTAAACTGCGAGGAGGAAACTGGCCACCGAAGGCTTTCACACTCTTTACTCATGGTTGGCAGGAGGAAAACATCTGCTTTTTTTCGAACATTTTTTTCCCATGGCGTCTGTCTCACTTTAGGCCAGAGTGGGACCCAACAGACCATAGTGTGAATCTCTTTAAAGAACCGAAACAAATTTTTCCTCCTTTAAGTTTTAATTCTTCAGGATTTTGGCACAGTGATGGAAAGATGCCACAAAATTTATCCAATTTAAAATATTTAACAGGTAGGTCATTTTACTATAAATAGTTGATGGTGAAACTCCTTTTTATAACACTGCCGTGGTGGAAACCTGCCTTTATATACTTTGTTTTGATAACCTTAGAGATAGACACCACAAAGAGTAAAATTTACCCTACAAAAATCAAGAATTTTTGTGAAACCCAGACATGAATGTGATTGTAAAAATTAGAGCTAATTGATTGCTAATATTTGGCAACCTCATGGGAAGCACTGTCAAAATTTAGCTCATTTTAACAGTGCAAAATGTTTCTTTTTCAAATGAATAAACAGTGTAAATTAAACTATACAATCAGATATCCACCTCAACAGAAATTTAGTGGATAAATTTGGCATTTGAAGATGAGTTTCTTAAAATTCTACAATTATTTCACATTTATATAATGATTAGACAGGGAGTAAATGTATTGATCATAATGTAAAACAAATTACAAGTGTAACAGAAAGATATTACAGATAAGCAAGGAGTGGGTGTGGATGCACATTTTCATGGAAAAGAATTTAACATGATTTGGAAGCATTTATAGTGCTAGCAATAAAAAGTATACACACATTCACACAGTACCCACACACACACATCAAAAGGAGATGAGCTAAGGTGAAAGAACTTTTCATAGCCAAAGCTATAATCATTCTACAAATAAATAATATTGGACAAATATCATGAGGAAGAATAAACATTCTGCTCACTCCAACTGAAATAAGTAAATTAAGATAAACTTTTCGCATAATTTGCAAGACATTTGCAAACAGTTTTGATATATTTACTAAAACTATAAATTGGTATTGAAAGAATGTAAATAAACAAACCATGTATTTTTTTGTTATTTGTCTTATTCATCAATGACTCTTCCTGAGTAGAACTCCAGTCCTGAATATCACCTTGCCATGTCTCCTAAAAATTGTAATAATCAATATTTCAAGAACTTGACATATATAAAAATGAACGTTTACTATGTAGAATGTCCCTCAGTGTTGGTTTGTTTGATTCTATCCCATAATTATCCTCCCACTGTGAATTCAAGTTGGGGGAAACACCAAGATGTTTAATAGAGGATACTGAATAAAAGATATATAATATCATATGTGTGTAATAACTTGTGATATATTTGTAACTATTCTATGAATTCAAAATTATTACACTATATAAAGGTTTAAACACAATGTAAATAAAATTCCTTAATAAATGAACTTTACAGTGGTTAGCTGATGAAAACACACTCATAAATACTTACTTCATATTTACTTTAAATTGTAAGTTAAAATTAGCATTAAAAGTTTAAAATAGTTTTCTGAAACAAAGTTATATGCTTTCTGAAATGATTTTTATCTTAAAGAAAGAAAACTAATAAACTATATTATTCTACATATACTGAATAAAAGTGTTTTTCTTATTTGCTTTAACAGTAGTTCTTAAATGAAATATTTTATTTTATAATTTTGCATACCAAAAAGGAATGATTTGCTCCTAAAAGATATGATGGAAATTATTGTTTTTAATTCAAGCTTCAGTAAGTAATTACTTATAAGAAGACTTTGAATATTTTCACAATGAATATTAACATATGCAATATTTTACAATGTAATTTAATATATTATCCTATTAAAATATCATCATGTTTACATTTGCCAATCATATTTATCAGAATGAGGAGATATTTGAAGAAATAAACAATTTAATTTTCTTAAAGATTTAGCAAAACTACTATAATAAAAACTTGTTATGGATAGAATACATGTAGAATACAGTATATCAAAATGGTGAATTGCAAAAATGTTTTATAGATTTGATAATGTTGGGTATTCATTCCATATAACACAGTCCACATTTTTAAGTAATATATGATTTTTCTTTTTTTCTCTAACCAATGAAATAATAAAAAGATAACAATTATTTAGAGGTGTTCAGTTTTAAGACAGATTAAAATATTATGTCTGTGTAGCAGATAGTCTATTCTTGAACTTCATTATCCACTCTGTAGGCTGAAATAACACAATTTTCTCTTGAGCAGACTATTACTCCATTTTCAGGGCTCAGAGTAAGTTTTGATGCTCTCTGTATTGCAGATTGAAAGGAGCCACAATTTCTTTACTGTATTTTAACTTTGTTGAACAATGTCAACAAGTGTATATTCTGATATATGTGAGATAAAAACCGTGATTGAATTTAAGTTGTAATTTTGAGAATAAATTTTCTAATTTTACTAATCACAGAAATACTTAGAGTTTATTTGTATGTAAATTGATTTTCTAAAATAGTGAAGAACATTTGTAAATACTAGATTGTAGAAAAATCTTAAAAATAACATTGAAGTTAAGCATCTCATTTTACTAAATATTGCAGGCTATCATGATTGTAAGCAATCAGACATATATATGAATACTTTAATCTTCAAGACTATTTGTAATTTTAACTCTCTCATATAAAATTAGTATTATAATACATTAAAAAAAAAACTTGCTGGTGCTGGGGATTTAGCTCAGCAGCATAAGCACCTGCCTTGCAAGTGTGTGGTAGTGAGTTCTATCCCTGATACCAATAAAAATGAAAAAGACAAAAACAAATTTAAAAAAAAAACTTGTTTGTCTCTCTCTAGATATAATTTTTATCATCTATTTATTTTCAAAGATATATAATAGTATTTTTAATTTTTGCTACAAGGAATTTAGAGTTTCAATACGAATTATATTCGCAAAGAATTTTACCATTCAAATGTCACTAACAGCTCTATTTATGATCATATAAAATATAAAAAGAGATTCTAAAGCAAACAAAATTACAACTGAATATGAGCAGTAAGAAAAGAAAAAAATTATGAATTACATGGATTAGTGAGGATCAAATAATAGTGGCAAAGAAAGTGGGTGGCCATTTTTCATTTCTTGACTAGTCTGTTTCCTAGGAAACAAGACTGAATGATTGCAAAAATGACCCTATGCCTGTGGATTTAAATTGATGAAATTATATAGGACTATAATATATGCAGAACAAGAAAGGTAATTGTCAGGATGAGTATTTATTAGGTAAAATGGAAAAGTTTAAAACAGTTTTTTTGTGAGAGTTTTGAAAAACGAATTATTAAAATATTCAACATGATGAAGTTCCTATCTTATCACATCATAATGTGGAAATGCATCCAGGAAACCAGCCTGATGATTTAACACTTTGATAAGAAAACATGTCTGCATAGGAACCTATTTACTGTTTCAACTCTGGGTCCTACTAGTAGAAATATACTTGATTTCAACCGAGAGACAGATGGTATCAGTCGGATACCATATAAACCAGCAGCAAAGAATTTATTAAACAGTCTCTGTCTACTGGACTCCCAGTAAGTCTAATCCTGCATAACCAACCACACAGTGCTTTCAAAAAGTTTGACAGATACATCTCTGTCATACATTTTACAACACAGGGACCTGATGACACATTACTGATGGTCATTACAATAACCCTCTGTGAAGATATCAAGTAGTCACCTGAAAGATAAATGCATTTGGCTCCTCTTGAGAAAATAACGGTGGACTCCTCATAGAAATTCTTGAACAAATTTAGAGGGCATGTCTTTTCATACAAATAGTTCCATTTACACATTTGTTTTGGAAAAGATAGCTCTCTAGTTTACACGTTCCACTTGGAGTGTAGTATGTTTTATTATAATGTAATAGAATAAAGAATTGTGTGATAATTGAGGGATAAAAATGAAATTGGAAGATAATTGCGTGTATCTACAAATTTTCAGAAATAGCTCTTATTCATGAGTATGTACATGGAAGATATTGTTCTGTTTCTGAAAGAAGATATATACTTGAAAATCTAAATAAATATTTATTTTTCATAAGTAATTTAAAAGTAAATATTACAAACATCATAGCATCTAAGTAGGTTAGTTACATCTATACAATATGTGGAAATTTCATATGACTTCTTAGATGGATATAATTTATGATACTGCAAGTAGCTGAAAGCAGCCAGTATGGCTTATAATTATATCTATTTTATTTTCATCTTATCTATAATTGATTATGTTGAAATGTCTTGACAGACTTCAAATTAAAAAAAGTTTATTTTTAGAATTATAGAAAAATTTCAAAGACAGTGTAGAATCCTATATAACTTAATTCTATTTTTCTGTTTAAAATCTTGTATTGTCATAGTAAATTTGGATGCTTAATAAATCAATATTTTAGATTATTTTAAAAAAGATAAAGAGAAAGGAAGGAGGGAAAGAAAGAAAGAAAGAAAAGAGGATCTGGGCCAGGAGTATAGCTCAGCAGCATAAGTGCTTGGATACCAAGTGCAAGGCCCTGTGTTTGATTGTTTGATTCCTATTACCAGAGAGGGAGAGAGAGAGAGAGAGAGAGAGAGAGAGAGAGAGAGAGAGAGAGAGAGAGAGAGAGAGAGAGAGAGACAGAGAGAGAGAGACAGAGACAGAGACAGAGACAGAGGCGTTACAGAGTGAATTTGGGCCAAGTAAAACTAAGAAAAGAAGTGCACCCTATAGTGTGAGGGTAGGCTACTATGATAAGACTGAACAAGATGGTCCTTATTTATTTATTTATTTGTTATTGATATTGGGGATTGGAACACGGGCCTCATACATTCTAATTCAGCAGTTTACCACTGAGCGACATCCCCAACCCTTTTTATTTTATTTAAAATTGTCCAAGTTGGTCTCAGATTTATAGATCTCTTGCCTCAGGCTCTGAGTAGTAGGTAATACAGTCTCGTACCACCGTGCCTGGTACCACACTATCTTTTCAATAATATTTCTGTAGTGCACAACCTTTGACTGCAAAGATATTTCCCTCTAGAACAAAGGAAAGGCATCCTTATTGCCCATTGCAAAAGGCTTGGATCCACAGGGGACAGCAGCGCATGCCTGTAATCCCAGCAGAGGGTAAGACAGATGTTCAAGCATAGCCCAGGCAACTGAATCAGTATTTTATGTTACTATGAACTGGTATTCCTAATTTATTTACATTATCTTAGTTTTCACTTACTTTACTTCTTCTATTTCCAGTTGCTTTTTGGTAGCCATTAAAGCTGGAAACTGACCCTGTGTGCAAGGCTGGAGCATGACTTTCCAAGAACAAAGAGTGCTCTGGGCAAGCCATGTAAAAAAGCTGTCTCAGCCCAGAGAACACCTAACCCCAAGATAATATAAATAGTGGGTTGCTAGGACACAGGGTGTCATGTGACATTTAAGTTGCTAAAATGTATAAATAAATGCTTCTTCAGTGAGGAATCAGTTCCTCCCCTCCCTTCAGGAGAGAAAGGCCTCCACCTGACCCCAACTTTTGTTTCCTTTTTATTTTCTCAAGCTCTCAGGATACTTCACCTAAAGAACCTAGAGGCAAATGCAGGTCACAGTACTTGCTATACAGTGTTTACATCATATTATTTTTGGTTTTCATACGTCTTTTAGAAATCTCTAGATTTAATAATTCCTCAGGGGTTCTTTTGGTAGAATTTCCCCTATTTATTTATATAGTTTACAATAGACCGTTTAAGGCTTGCTACTCAAATTCTTTTTTCTTTTTTGTTTTTCTTTTACAATGTCAGTCACTGGAATTTGTTTTCTACATCTTTCATTTACATCTTTACAATGAGATTTTGAAGTTTTGGTGGGAAGGCCACAAACACTGAAGAGGCAAAATGTTACTCTTTTTAAATTATTACCAATGATAATGTCATTGGCAGTCTTGCTAATGTAACATTTATGTTCACCATTAAAGAATTTTTCCATTTTTATATACTAAATATTTCAGAGACAGTCACTTTGTGTAGTTCCACTGAATGAGTGGATAGTGTTGTTACAAATCTTAAAACACATTTTTAGATTATTTGAATTTCTTCTGTCTGATACTTGCAGCAACTGTTTATGTAAATATATAAATATTTAATACATAATTAACTTGTAATCCAATACTACATTGTTTATTTTGTTGCTCAAATGTTTCCAATTTTGAGTATAGGATACTGTTTATATTGGAAACTTTGTGATGATATAGTTTTCACATTTTGTTTATTCTTACCTTGCTTTTCTCAGTAATGGATGCTCCCAAACCATCTTGTGAGTATTTTAGGGTGTACTTACAAACGACTGCTAAGATAAATTTCAAATGTAACCATTTATTTCTCATACACTAGAAAGCAATTATTTCTTGATTATTAATACTGTCCCTGATAACATCCTTTATTTATTATTACTTTGTGAAATATTTGATATCATTTTTGGGTATTTTTACATAAATAATCATGTGATCTGAGAATAAAAATATTTTATTTATTTCCACTCAGTCCTTAGTCTTTTGCTCTAGCCATGTTTTAGCCCTTTGCGTAGGAAGTTTCTTCATGACTTTTCTATTCCGTTGGTATGTGTGTCTACTTTGTGTAAGCATCATACTATTTTATAACTTATAACTTGAATTCTGGAATTGTAATACTTTTCACTTTTTCTTTTTGCCTGCATTTATTTCCACAGTATCAATTTTGTCTAACAGGACTAGGGGATGTGTTTCAATTTTCTATTGTCCTTCCAATCTCTTTCTTGAAAGTAACCATGCTTTTAATTATTGGTGTTTTTTCAGTTCCTTGCTTAGCTTGATTGCCAAGTGTTTAATTATTTTTTAAGATATGTTGAATAAGACCATTTTCCTTGTTTCTTTCTTGATTGGTTAATTATTGGTGTACAGAAAAGCTATTGATTTTTATGTGTTGATTTTGAGTCCTGCTACACTGATTAATTGTAGATTAGTTGTAAACATCTACCAGTAAAGGTTTTGGAACTTAGGTATAAAAAGTCACATTATTTACAAGTAAAGCTAGCCTAACTTTGTCTTTTCCTATTTATTTCTCTTTTATATTATTATGTTGCCTAATTTGTGTGGCTAAAGTTTGTGGAACTATAATGAAGAGGAATGATGACGCTGGATGATTTTGTCCCCTAATTTCAGAGAAAATATTTTCATGTTTTCCGCATTTAGCCTGAAATTGGTGGTGAGTCTGTCACAGATAGTTGAGGTAAGGTCCTTCTGCACATCTTTTCATCATATTTTTTTTATCATAAAATGGTATTGGAATTTTTCAGACGCTTTTTATGTACCTATTGAGATAATCAAGTTATTTTTGTCCTTAATTGTGTTTGTATATTGCTTTACATTTATTTGTATCCCTGGGATGAAGCTGACTTTTTCAGGATGTATCATTTTTTTAATGATTTGTTGCATTCTTAGATACTGACCAGTAATATTCTTTCTAGTTTTACATTAAATATAATCCTCGTCTGATTTCAGTATCAAAGTGATATGGACTTCAAGGAATAGGTCCAGGAGTGTTCTCTACCTTGCAATTCCATATAAAAGTTTGAGTAGTATTAGCATTGGGTCGTTTTTGAGGTTTGGTAAAATTGGATACAGATTTTCCAGATTTATTGCTGGATCATTTTCTTGTTTATTACTGGTGTGCTTAAGACTCTTATGTCTTCCTGGTTCTATTTCGTTAAATCACATGTTTTGAAATTTATCCATTTCTTCCGTATTCTCCTGTATATTGGCATATAAGTATTGAATGTAGGTTGTTACAGTTTTCTGAGTTTCTATGGTATTTGTTGTGAGTTTGCTTTTTTCACTACTGTTTTTAATGATGTAGGTCTTCTCTTTCCTTATTTTGGTGAGTTTAGCTAATGTTTTATCAACATCACTTATTTTTTCAAATATTCATCTTTTCAGTTCATTGATCATTTTTACTGTTATTTATGTCTCAATTTAATTTATTTACATTCAAATTTTGTACCTTTCCTTGTGCAAATTTTGGAATTTTTGGCTCTCATTTTTCCAGGACTTTATCATGAATAATTGGAATGCATATTCAGGAATTTTTCCAGTTTTTTTTTAATATGGAAAAAAGTATGAATTTATCTATTAAAGTTATTTATTGTGTTCTATTTTGATATGGTATATTGCTATTTTCTTTTGGTTCTAGCCATGTGTTGAGATTATTCTCTGATTTTTGTTGCAAGTCTCTGATTTATTAAAAAATACATTATTAAAACTTTATGTATTTCTGTAGTTTCTTTTTTGTTGTTGGTTTCAAGTTTTGTTATGGTAAGATGGGATGTAAGAGTTTATTTCAATGTTTTGCACTTATTTATTTATGTTTTATAACTTAAAATATTTTGTATGTTGGAGAAAGTTTCACAGGATGCAGAGAAGAAAATATTTTTATTGTTGTTATATATATATATATATATATATATATATATATATATATGTTAAATCCATTTATTTAATGGTATGTTATATATCTAATATTAGTTTGATTTTTGTCCCATACGTAATTGTTGTCTCATCACATTCTCATCAGATACCACCTTTTAACAGCCCATTTAACTAATGAACTCACTCATGAATCTATTAATTCAGTATTAATATTGAGCTTTCTCTTTATGTCAAGTAGTTTCTGTATTATAAAATGTAATACCTCTACACTTAATAAATAATTTGTACAGTTGTAATATCTTTCTAGATAGTAATTTGATTTATCTTAAGTATTTTTATTATCACATGTTTACAATACATAATGGTTATATTTATCATGGCAAGTTTTTCTTCACTTCTTTGATTTTTAAATCATTTTTTTATTCCTTCCATCTCTCTCTCCATCTCTTTTCCTTATCCCATTTGAAACCAATTTCTATTTTATATTTTGGGTTTCTCATATAGGAATAACTATGTGATACCAAAACTTGTGAATCCAATTTGTTTTAGTTAACATTGTGGTGTTGAGGTGCACATAGTTACACCACATTTGCTTTATCCATACTTCTGTTAAAGGATATATATATATATATATATATATATATATATATATATACACACATACACACTGTTTCTAAGGTTTAACTACTATAAATTTTCTTACTATAAATAGTTAAGCATGCATCACTGTAATATTTAACTCTTTTGTGAAGATTTTTAGAAGATGAATAACTGAATCAAATGCAATTTCTGCTTTTAGTGTTTTTGAGAAATCTCAATATTGTTCTCCATAGTGGTTACAGGTAATTCACATTTTCATGAACAATGTAGAATAGATTTTTCTTCACATACTTGTCAGCAAGTGATATTTCATTCTGGATGATATCCCTTCTTTCTGAATTAGGATAGATTTCAGTGTTGTTTTAATATTTATTTTTCTAATGGCCAGTGACGTTAAACATTTTTTCATGTATTTATTGGCCAATGTCCATTTATTTTGACTGTCCATTTTTGATTTGGCTTTTTACTTTGAGAGATCTAACATTTTTGAGTTCTTTATGTACATTAAATATTACTACTCTTTCTAAATTATAGCTGGCAAAACGTTGTGACAATGTATGGGATTATTTATTCACTCTGCTGGTGGTTTCCTTGATGTGCAGAAGATTTTTTAAAAAATATGATCTTATTTGTTGATTCTTGGTATTATGGTTTGTGTCTAGAAGTTCCCTTTAAAGCCTCGTGCCTTCATGGTGCTTTTTCAGAGTTGGCTGAATCTAGTGTGTTTGAAGTTGAGAATGAGAAACTCACATTTGAGGAAATAAAGCTCTTATATTAAGAACAAGGGCAGAAGATGAGAATACAGTTTAAACATAGTATATAAAAATGACAACTATTGTTATATTTTCTCCCTCTGAATTTTATATGTTCATATATGTTATTTTATTTTCCAGCTATCTTTTCACTGAGCTAAATTAGAAAACATTTTAATTGATAAAATGAAAGCACAATATATCAAAATTCATGAAATTTATGAAATCACAAAGGAAGATATTGTAGCACTGAATTATAACAATGAAAGAGAAGAAAATTTAAAGTTTTTACTACCAAACACGCAAGGAAAAATAAGTAAACCTAAAAATGAAGATCATAATCAAATAAATAATAGAGAAAGTAGATAGTCAAAGAAATCAGTAAAAATCAAATCTTAACTCTTTGAATTGTTTGGTTGAATTATTAAATCTTTAAGAAACCATACCAAAAAAGAAACAAGAGTATGTGACACAGATTTTTATTATAAAAAAAAACATATGAAGTATATGTGAAGAAAATTTTTCACATACATCCTCTCACCCATAAATTATTTTATTAATAAAAATAGAAAAAACGAAAAAAAATGCCAATGACTGCTTATTAATATGTGTTAATATAATTGTTAATATAATACATAATATATTACATGTTAACATAATTGACATTTCAAGAAAAGCATGTTAATTGGGTAACTTATTTTGCTTGTTTTATTCATAAAGGTATCTGAACAATATCTAATTATTTGAAGTTTCATTATTAAAAATGTCTTTCACAAAACAAGAATAATTATCCTCTGCAACATAAGATGCATATGTATGTATAAAGACAAAATTATCTCCACAGCATGCACACATATTTATTGTCAATTTTATGTATTTTTAAAATGTTAATACTGTTCAAATATCAGTTATGTCTTAGGCATTTTCTCATCACTGGGGTAGAATACCTGGCACCGGCAAATAAAACCAAGAATAGGTGAACTGAGTTCACAGTTTGAAGTCTCAGTTCTGACATCGTTGAAGCATGAATAAAGGCTTGTGACGAGGAAAATGGTTCACACAGTGGTGACCAGAAAGCATACGGAGAAAGAGCCACAACAAAGGATATCCCCAAACTCTGTGACTACCTCATCCTTCCAGACCCCGCCTCTAACAGCAAGTCTGCTATAACATCCCATAATCCAATCACATTCTTGAATATGAGTAAGTATGAGTGAGTGGGGTGGCATAGATACAAGCCATAAAAGTTCATTGGATCTTTTACTGAGAAGGCTATTCACCACGCATAGTATATCATACAGCATTTTTCCTCACCTCATGCAGTTTTCACATTGGACATTGCATTTGAACTACATTAGATTTTCAAATGCCTTTTAAAATATCTAAATCTCATCCAATGTCATCTTATTTCAATCTTTTTTGTGCTGCTATTTTGTTTGTAAGAGTCTTATTACCTTGTGATTAGTAACATATCTATAGATATTGTGATACTAATAATCATTTATTTTATATAATTTTTAATATTGACAAAATTTTACATTTATTAAATTTAATTAAATTAAAGGTAAGAAAACCATCTCTGCAGAACAAATTTGAGCCAAGTAAACGTAAGAAAAAAAGGAGGAAAAAAATTAAAAAAGTAAACACATCCACAGTGTAGAGTGGTCAATCAGGAAAATATGTAGCAATTATTTACATTATTGTTACGTGTTCTGATAACTAACATGTCAATCTAAGTAAGAAATATCCAAGTAAATTGTATCAGCATACTTCTGAGTGTGAATGAGAGACAATTTTTATAGAGAGGAAACTAAAAAGGAAGGCTCGCATCTGTTTTTTGGCAGAAATTTGTCTTCACCTTGGGCATCATCTCCTGATTTCCAGCACAGACTCTTCAGCCTTTCATTGCAGAGCCCTTGGCCTCCTGACATGGACTTGCCTGAGATACCAAACTAAACTCCACACCTTCAATAGCATCTCGCAGGTACCCAGCACATTGTCAGACCTTGACCTTTACAGTTTTCCACATCTGATTCTCTAGACATCCATTGTAAGTCAGTATTGCATAGTGTTATATGTTTGTATAACTTTCATTACTGTTTCTGCAGAGAGCACTGACTGACACACTTAGTCAGAATTTTTTTCTGATATAATAATCCTGTTGTTTCTCTAGTAATAAAAGTAGAGAGCAGCATATATTTTCTTTGATAATTCATTTTGTCGTGTGTAATAAGCCATAAACCATAAGTTTTTTGGGAATACGTAGTGTGCTATGTTTTGTTATAAATATTTCAGAATTTAGTATTAGCTGCCATGCATTGACACTAGTCAATGTAAATCTTGACAATGCAGTTCTCTGCTGGTGCTGCCACACACTAATATTCGGAAATATTAGTCATGCTGGAAAATGCAAATCTCTACCAGTAATTGGCCGATCTCTGCCCCCAATCTTGAACAGTTCAGTCATTTTCGCACCTAGTGGTTATAGATCTTTTCTTTTCTTTTCTTTTCTTTTCTTTTCTTTCTTTCTTTCTTTCTTTTTTTTTTTTTTTTTTTTTTTTTAGCAACCTGTTCGGTCCACACTATTGAAATCACAATTTACCTTCTCCATATAAGAGTATATTTTTTAAGGAACATTGAAGCGAGGCTTTAGACTGAGCTATGCTTCAGTTGGCAGAGACTGGGGATTGTTGTAAGTACACTGAAAGGACTATCCTAGACCAACCAAGAAAGGGAGTTGGTGATGCCCAAAGAAAAAGAAACATATCATTATTGGTCTATATGGATCCAAATCCAGGCTCTCTTATTCAGCCTAGTTCAGCTCAGTTCAGCTGTGTAGATCAAATTCATGCCCACAGTGGTCAGAAAACACATCTTATGGCTTGGGTGTGAGATATCCCGGACAGCTGCTCTCTGGCGATTAGTAGGAAAAGGGAAAAATTGGATCATTGCAGATGTGTCTCAGATAGATTACTATGTATGATATCATATACACACCATTACAGTATGGTCATTTTTATTATATAATGATGCTCTCTGGAGAGAGCTGGCAAGCCTCAGGAGGACTGAAAATAGCTCAAAAAGCCAAAGAGACTGACTGAAGGTTAGCAAGTGGAGCTAAGAGATGGGCTTTCATGTACAAAGTCTTCTGTAGTCTGAATCTCCTATTGTAGAAAGAGTGGATATCAACACATTGTTTTGTAAGATTCATCATTAAAGGCAAAAAAACAGAGATGAAACTTAACAGTTACCGACACCAAAAGCTAGAAGTGTTTTTCATAATGAGGTCATGAAAACATCAACAAAGACACAATTCACACTTTTACATTTAAGTTTTCATTTACTAATTGGTTTGTCATTATCATGTCCTTTTTATTGATTTAATCATCATAATTAACTTAGAGTACTAGTATTTGTAATTTACAGATGAATAAACATGAGATAGGGAAATTATCTTGAATGACCAAACTCAGTCTTAGAATTAAAATTAGAAGTATTATGTCCACCCTTTTGACTTGACCGATTCTGTTCTGTTATGTCACATTTGGTTTTACTCTCTTCCAAAAAAGTAATAAGAACCGTGGGAGTAATGAAACCCAAAATGTGTAATAGTCATTGTACAAAAAAGAGGAAAAGAAAGTGCTCTAAACTATATAACTGCATGTATATTTAAGTGTATAAGATAGAAAATGATATCACAGAGTTTTATTGGATCATTGAACAGAACTGTTTGCAGTATCATTGTTGGAATGTCCACTTTACAAGCTTTAATTTTGTGACTTGAACAATTATTTCTAAGATGACAATATGTAATCCATTAACTAGTGGTTTCCTACTGTTCATTTTTTTTCTGTAAATCTGTATAACTTGTACCCTTTCTCTGCTTTTTTTTTCTTGTCTCCTTAAATAAAATTTTAAAAAAAGAAGTAAAAATCATGTATATTTGACTCTAAACAGTGTTAATTTAAGCATTAGCTTTGTTCATTTTCCTTACAGCAGTATGGCAGTTCCTTCATTACTTTTTTAAGATATGTGTAAGAATGAAAAAAGGACAAAAAAAAAATCTTATAAACATTAAATATCTTCTCTCCTATATAAATCACACTGATTTTAAAAGTCAGTAAGGTGTTTTTTGTTTGTGTGAATTCTTGAGTAATGTTGATGGAATCTACCAGAGAAAAGCAAATATACAGAATTGTTTAAAAAGATAATATTTTGCATATTGAGTGGGATTTAGTATTAGTTCTCTGTCTTACTACCATATTTGTTACTATAGCACTGTATACACCTATGTATGAGTGTGTACCCTACAGAAAAAAATGCGAACTAGTCTCCTCCTCTACTACACACAAGGTATGTTTCTTTTATTTGTTATTAAACTAAAATTTTGATTTCTTCTCACCTCTGCAACGTATAAATTGTGTATCCTTAGATAATATCATGGACTATCCTAAGTAATGACTTACATTCATGGTCTTGAAGACTGAAAAAAATAAAGGAAACGTCTGGTATAGTGACTGTCAAACTAGAAACTCAGTTTATATATGAAATGTCATGTTTTTTTTTCTCTTTTCTCTGCATTTTCATTGATTCTGATGAGACCTTTAGATGTTCTTATCTAAGATTTGTATCTTTTACTATAGAATAATTATAATATGTACAGAATTGTACTGGCCATATATTCAAATAACATCTGTTATAGACATTCTTAAATCAGCATATTGTACTTATCTGTTTCATTGAGATTCTACTAGTAATGATGTAGGGTTTTATTTAAAATTTACAAATTATTCTTATTCTATAAAGACAAATTACATTACCATATTACTAATAGTGTGTCTTTTAGTTTCTACTTGCTGATGAATATAAACACACCACCATGCTACCCTGGCACAGTACTTACAAGAAAAATTTCTTTGTATACTCTGGCACATACTAACTTTTATATAATATTCCACAAAGAAAGAAATCATCACTTCTAAAACTTACTGATTGCAGCCATATGTGTATGAGATTTTTGGGAGGAATTTCAGAAAATAACAACGTAATAGAATTCAGAAACAAAAATGTTTAGTTATGATAAGTTTAACATTGAAATCATACAAATGGTATACATTTTTCTACTCTCATAAATCATTTATATATTGCTTGAATAAGTGATGTATAATAAAACACTGAGCAGCCCATCCTAAGTGCACAGATTTTATCTATGTGTTTCCTTTCCAAATAGGCTAATTAGTACTGTCCTGGTCTCATCAATTGTCAGATACCTCAGAATGATATACAATACTTGTGTTTAACACCTCAATGAGTTGAACAAGTTACTACTTTAGTTTTCTATATCTTTTCATAAGAAAATCTTCCCAAAACTTTTTTTTATTATCCAATGTGCATTCTTCAACACTTATATTTTAAAAATATTTTCTCTGATTTGAATATTTTTTTTCTGTTAGTACATGCTTGCAGTAAAACATGTCTCCATGCCTTGTGTGGAGTTGGTATGCTTACGTAACACATCTTCATGCTTATTTTCTTTTTCCTTTCATGCTTATTTTCATCTCCTTTCCCACGTCTCACTTCACATTCTTTTCATTGCTTCTCCTTTGAGAAGGATCTGTCTTCCCACTTATTATTGTGTACCTTTTATTTTTTCTTTGTATATAATTTGCATTTTTCATCAAATCAAGTCATTGGATATTTAAGCTTGTGTGTCTCATTTCACTTAATATTATTGTCACAAGATGTACCCATTTTCCTATAAATGCCTCGTTTATCTTTCTTTACAGAAGTGTAGTATTCCATTTTGTGTAAGTACATATTTTTATTCATTCATCTCTTACAGTCATATAGTCGGCTTAGAAGCCTTAATTACAAATTGCGGTGGTGTGAACATGGCTATGCATTTATCAGTGTAGCATAATGTCTTTAACTCTTTCTGGAAGATACCTGCAAGTGGAATAGGTAAAATGAAATTTCTAGGTTTAGTTCTGAGGACTCTCCATACCTATTTCCTTAGTGACTGTACACATTTAGAGTACATATTCTCTCTCTCTCTCTCTCTCTCTCTCTCTCTGTCTCTCCCTGTCTCTGTCTCTGTCTGTCTCTGTCTCTGTCTCTCTCTCTGACTCTCTATATATAAATAAAACTTTTACTTTATATTATAATAATATTGCTAAACATGCTAACATTTAATTATTTTATCTAATTGAGCCATATACTAACCCATAAAGTAGGTGCTATTACTATATTTTTCAATTTTAAAAATTTTAGAATTGAGTTTAAATGTTTTACAGCTGTTGCTCAGGAATGTGCAGCCTGAAATGAGTAAAATGATGCTCAAACTTAGGCTGAAACAGGGGTATATTTAATTTTGGAAAAAAAAACATAACAACTTTTTCAGAAAAGCAGTGTATTTTTTAAAAAAAAGTAAAATTGGTATAGAGGAAAGGTGGCTAGTAGAATTAGAAAACTGCTTAGGAATTAGTGTAAGACTATTTACAGAAGATTCAATACTAGACTACCTCTGGGGAAGTAAGTCTTCCTGCCCATTGAGTTCAGGGTATAATAATATGGGTAATAATATCTTTAAATTTGAAATAAGAATATGCGGTTGACAGTAATATCCTCATTCCAAACTAACTTAAAAGAATCTAGATCAGCCAGCTTTGCCATTTGTACATTGTGATAAAAGGCAGTTGTCTCTTATTTCTTAAGAGGAAAACAGTAATGTTTTATTGTTTGACAGTATTTTACTCTTAAATTTAAAAAAAAACGTTATCATTTTTTAATGAAATTGCATATGTGATGTCTCACAAAAGAAAGAAACTAAATTGTCACTTTTATTATTGAAAACAATTGATTTCTTGCTACTATATTTTTATCTGACGCTTTTTTCTTGTTTGTTTAAAACAATACCAAAGAAAAACAAAAGTGCAGAAAAAATTATTTCATACAAAATTACACAAATTTTTTTGGTAGTAAGCAATGGACATCTACAACAATGTTCTCATTTAAGTTTGAGAAAATTCTCCATTCATTCGGAGTATTGTTCACATTAAAAATAGTTTTAGAGTTTGCTGTAAGGGTAGTTTAAAGTGTTCTGTGTAAACAGAAAGATTAAGACTTATTTCACTTTGTGTGAGACTAAATCATACGCTGCAATATATTTCTTGCAAATAACTGAAAATCTTCAGTAAGAGATCTCAATGTTATTAGTGCAAAATGGTATTTCTCTATAAACAGATTCTGCCACATTGCTTAGCATAAAGTGTATTCAGATGAATGCATGTTTAATGTACATGAGTGGATCTAAAATACTCTTCTTGTTTGATGTTTGTTCTATCATTATTTTGTTACTGTTTCTTACAGTAACATATCTCACATCTCATACTACTCCAGACCTCTTTACAAAAAACTATTTCTGATTTAGTATTTTATATATGACTCTTTCTTTAACAAACTGTTGATTTGTAGCATGCTTTACTATACAAATACAGTACTATGCATCCTTATCATTCCATTTACTAGGCAAAACAATATTAGTTCTCAAAAGATCACTTTTTGGTTATCATGCTATTGAATATCATAAAGACCCTTTTCATAATTTTTCAAAAAATTTAAGATACATTAGTACTGTAGATCTTATTTATATTAATAATCTGTCATGTTTTAGTGGTGAATTTCTGTTTGCTCCATTTCTAGATCTTATTTATATTAATAATCTGTCATGTTTTAGTGGTGAATTTCTGTTTGCTCCATTTCTTTTTAGTTCTCCATTTTTTTTATATGTTTGGGAGCTTCACACAAAGCCTCAGAGACATGTATATATTGTATCTTATTGAGAAGGAAATCATATATGTTTTCTTGTTATGGGAAAATATTCCTAGCACTTATAGTAAGATATTATCTTAGTTATTTTCCTTGTCTCTGGAGGAAAATACTTGACACAACCAAGTTAGACAAAAAAGGTTTATTTTGGCTCAGTTTGTAAAAATGTCAGCCCATAGCCATATGGCTCCAAGACCAGGGAAATAGATGAGCCAGTCAGACAGACAGACAGACAGATAAACACTGAAGGAGGGAAGAATGGATATAGAAAGATAGATAGCCTTTCAGGTCAAACTGCCGTTATCCCACCTCTTCCAACCAAACTCAGCTTCCTAACAGAAAGTCGCCTGTAATGTCCTCATCTAAAGATTCACATGCCCAGACTAGGAGCCCATGGTACTTTAAAGAGAAAAAAAAAAAAGCAATTAAACAATGATAGAGAAATTCAAAACAAGAGAATAGGAGATTAACAATGGTTAGCATATTTCATATTGTTATCTTCAGTGTAGCTGTTCAGATTACAAGATATAGGCATGAAAAACTGATCAAACTGTATAAGCACAAACCATTCTTGTCAATGAACTAATAAAAATTAGTAGTATAAATATCTTAACCATCTTGTGTGTGTGTGTGTGTGTATAAATATATATATATATATATATATATATATATATATATATATATATAATTTTTCCTTTATTTTCTCCTTACCCCCACACACTACCTTTTTTCAGTTTCTTCCTCTTTAACAATATCTATTATATATTTTGAATCTTATTTAAGTTTTTGAGGCGACAACTAGATATAAACCAAAACATGCAGCTTCATTCACTCATTTTTAGTCAGTCATTGAGGCATGCATCAAATATCTTTTGATTGTTCTATAACTGTTTTTTTTTTTTTTCGAGGTGCTGCAAGTAAACTTTTGAGAAAAAATATTTTGCCCTCATGTAGCATAGAGTGTAATGTGGAGACAGGTATTGGTTAGTTAGTCACCGAAATTAAATTGCATATAAAATGCTTCAAAGTAAATAGATATAACCTAATATTTCATTAGAAATGTTTACTATGCCAGATACAGCACGGAATCTGGATGAATAATTACTTTTATTTATATCCGTATTTAAGTGAACCAAACAAAATCACAAGTACAGTAATAACTCAGTTTCCAAACACCACTGTTCAGTTTGCAAACAAAAGCATTTGGCAAAATTTTATTCCACTTGTAAAGTCCACATTAGAGGACAAACATAAGCATGACCATCTTTCCCACACAAACATAAATGCAGCCACTTTTCCCAAAACTGAAAGACAAATTGAGTTCATAAACCAATGTAACATTGTATAAGAATTTGTTTTTCCCAGTGATTAAGGAATGCAAATTCATAAGGAAATAAAGATGTATGAAGTGATTCACTTTTACTGTCCTTTGTTTCATTGTATTTATCATTCTTTCATTCATTAATAGTATTCCAAGTAGATTTCTCAGCTCTGAATATGCCATAATGCGCAAAATGTTTATGGCATCTGACCACAAATTTTACAGATTATATAAAGATATATCTATATATTTTAAGGATATAATTATTATATTTATATCAACATTTCACTCATTCTTTACCTTAAAGACAAGAATTCAGAAATAAAAATTTTTGTACACAGTTTCTCATAAGGAAATCATGAAGTGAAGCGAATACTACCTTCATCATAGTTAAGATATATGTGCATTTATATGATTTGATTCTCTCCACTTTCCTGTGGAGTTACTTATAAAACATTATGTTACACAATAAGAGATTACTTCTCAATTTTTCTTTTTGATACCTGTTGGTAATATTGCAGTTACATCCTGCTGGTTTGCTGAAAACTCATATTTTCCGAGATAGTTAGTAGATCATCCACTACATAGAAATTATTCTATTTGTACCACAGGTACATTGACGCATACCTATTCAACTCTCAGCTACATGAACTTTTCATTTTCTTCCACACGCACTGTGCATCAAGTCAGCTCTAGCCATCTCTTGCAGGCATTATCATTGAGTAGGCACAGTGGTAGAACTTGCTGTACAAATGACAGCAGTACTCTGACCTACGCTCAACTTGTTTACTCCATGAATTCAGTCAGTGAACTGGAACTGTGTGAAAGTTGGAAATATTCTTTCTCTTGACAGGCTTTTTAGCTTGATGTCTCAAACATGCTGTATTTACTATTTTAGAGATAACTGCCTTGGAGGAGCAAAAGTAATCACTCAATTATTCAATAAAAGTTTGAAAACTTTAAATAAGATAAATTATGTATCTCTTGATGATATAAGTCACCTAAAGTGAACCAAGTAAATATGCTCAATCACAAACAGCTATGCCACTTTATAATTGGATTTACAGAGATTCTATGAGCTTGCAGCAACAAAGATAGTGCCACAATTTTTAAAAAATTAATGTTATTGTGTGAACCCTTGAGGGAACATTCATCAAGTAAGTTTCACATCTGGAAATCAAACTTAATGTTTGTTTTCTTTGTTTGGTTATTTAAATGCATTGGTTTTCTGAATATACAGATAGACATTTACAAATCAACATGCATTATTAAATAACTAGTAGCTAGCTGTCACATATAAAAATCTTGTAGAAAACTATTTTTTATTTGTGTTTTCTACAATTTCTCTTTTAAACTGATAAATCAGTGATTGGTTTTCAAGCCGTCCTTCTACACACTCTGAAAAGAGTTTTCATTTTAACATAGTATTTACTGAATTGAAATATTATAGAATTTAAAAAAAAGTCTGAGTTCTAGCATAAAACTGAAGTGAAAATCTATTATTTTCTTACAACTATCTAAATCTCCTGCATGTTGAAGGCTTTATTACACCAGTTTCTACACACAACCTTTGTTCACTGCATAAACAAATAATTTTGTGTATCTTTTCCTGCTGTCTGCTGATTTCATATCAGGAAATTTTTACTCATTTCTTTGCTTCTAAATGTTCCTGGTGGTGAATGCTTTGGGGGATTATATAAATAAAATAATATCTCAAAGTAGGAATAATTGGACTGAGTTTCATGTGTAGGTGCTCTTTCTTTATCTTGCTAGGTTAGTCACAACAGATGGAATAACAGTGGTAAAAATGAAAATCAAGACATTGTTCCAATTTCTGGGAAAAAGTTTTAATTTATGCTTATTTAGTATGATGTTAGAAGCATGTCCTGTGTAGAATTTATACACTTACATGTCCCTTCTCCACTTAATTTGTTGAGAGTGTTCATATAAAAGGAATGTTGAATCTTGATAAATGGTTTTTGGAACAATTAAATTGTCATGTTTTTGTCCTTCACTCTGCTGATGTGATTCATCACACTGATTCACACATGTTGACTATATATACACCTGGAATAAATCCTTTTTGACCTTGATGAAGAATCTTGATTATGTGCTATTCAATCTAATTTGCTAGAATTTGCTGAGGTATAGATTGATGCTAAAATGATCACTTGCCAGTCTCTTTGTCATTTTCTCAAATATTTATTAATTATATAATCCAGTAATAGTGTATCATTCTTTCTTATTTGTAAAGTATCTCTTGTTCTTATTGACTTTAAATTTTGATATTTCATTGTGTATATAGAGGGTCCACATTATTGTGTCTTTCCTTGTCAATCCTGTCCAGTACAGGTTGTTACATTGTTTTCCCTGCTGGCATTTGCTACTGGTAGCATGTGATGTCCTTTCCATTCTATACTGCCATAACTTCTCTCTATATATCTACTAATGCTCAGTTCTGTAAGTCCACACTTCTATGAGACTTGTGAAATTTCCTTTTTTCTCACATCAGCTTGTTCTTAGTTTTGAAAATTTTCATCTGTATAAACATGCTAGTACGTCTATTTTAAAACAAACTAATAAGCAAATGAACAAATACAAAAGATTTATGTATACCTTACCTTCAGTTATTTTTTCCTACATTTTGACTTCTAACTAATATTTTATACCAAACATTTGATAATATAACTTTTCATAAAAGTTCAATGCTTCTTTCACTTAAATAATTCCAATGGTCGGTAATCAAAATTTATTTCAATTTATTTATAATCCTTCTTTCTTGGTACTTTCTCCTTCATTTTGTTTCTAAGATATTACACTGGTGCACTCCAAACTTCATGAGTCTACTTCTCTTGCATTCCAATCCAGTGTGAAACTGTTTCCTTTCAACGTCTAGCCAGAAGAAAATCACAGGCCTTGATCCTTCTTGTCTCTTGTTTTGCAATCTCTCCTTTCAATTTTGGTGATCAAATCCAGTCTATGATATTAAACATAGTCTTGTGCAAATAATCTACAGCTTTGACACACATGTCTCCCAAAATCTGGAATGATGTAGACCATGTAGATCCATATATCAGAATCAACATTTCAAAGGTAAATATTCAATCTAATCTGCAAATCATATTCTACCCCAACGACCCCTACACATACACTCAGCTCTTCAATTTGATGGCAGATCTACCCTTTTAAATTGCTTAGACCATTGGGAGTTCATCATTGGTCCTTTCCATTCCATATCTAGGCTATTGGAAATCTTCTGTATTGAACTCTAAATTTTGGAATCATTTTGTTTGCTAAGTTCTTGTTCCTCTGTTTCTAAAAAGCTTTGCCCAATACTTTTCTTTCATAATTTAAAGAATTGTCTAAAAAAGATCATTGTGTAACGTAGAATTTTTTTTCCCCATTACTTTGTTTTAATATCTTCAGCAGGGCTTTAGCTCCTATTTAGGGATAATTAAAATCTTCTTGTTGAACAGTTGATTAAGTTCAATCTCAAATCACTTCCATAGCTGAGATCTTAATCTTTGGGCCACTATGAAACTGCCCTAATCAATTAGGTACTTGGTACCTTAAAACCAAGGAGGTCTCTAGTCCCAGACACTGCAGAGCAATTTTTAAAGTAGTCAATCCATAACAAACCTGGTAAACTTTGATTATGTTGTCCTATTTGCCACATATAATGTATCCTCCGTAATTCTATATTGTTCTAATGCTGTCTCAAAGTATAATACCTATGTGGACCTGTTGGAAGCCCTCTCTTGTTCAGAACTGTAAAGAGTTCTGCCTTCTATTTTACAGACTATTTCTGAAGCAACAGAAACTGTTTTTTACGTTTAAAAATCAAGCATATAGAATCATGAAATTCAAATATGGATTCTGTTGTTGAGATAATGTGATAAACTTCCAGATCATACTCTCACAGAACACATATTTGTAGAAGTGTAATAAGATTATGGATATGATCCCACTCTTGAGGCCCAGTGACACAGTAGCCAACTAATACTTGGGCTAAATTGCAATAACAGAGCACAGCCTATTTTTCCAGGCATCAGCCCAGCAAGCATTGAATGCAAGTAGCAACAATCCATTGCAGGATAAGAAGCAAGAGTACAGAGAGAAATACTTCTGAGGCATGGGAGATGAGGCAAAACAGAACGACAGAAGTGGAAATTCTAGACCATATTTAGCATTGCAAAATAGGGATGATATAATTTGAAAGATCCAGTGAGAGTAAACATGAGAACAAAAACAAAATGTAAAACAATCATATTAAGTTATATTTTCTCACACACAAGAGACAAATGAAAAGATGTGTAACAAAATATATGGACATAAATTTTACATTGGTTTTTACTTGCCAACAAAATATATAGAGATCTCGTTTAAGAAATATGTGACACACAGCATGGAGGCAAAAAGTTACACATGTTAAAATGATGAGGTAATACAGAGAATTAGCTTCTGATACAGACATAAGAAAGATAAATTTCTATTGAAGTAAATAAAATATAAGAAATTCTCTATATAAAATGGAAAATATGAATGGACATTAAAATCAGATGAAAAACTGCAAGAAAATGATGCAGCTTTAGGAGAGCATGTGGCAAACATTTTGGCAGAGCTTGATGCAGACATGAAGGCATTATTGACGGGGCACGACAAATGACTGCATAGATAAAGTAAAGAAAAAGTAATTGAAGTTGAAGGTCAGTTCATCATATCACACACACAAAAATGTGAAAAAGTGAAAAAACAGAAGTGGAATATTATTATTGTTCCATATGTTTCATTGAAATTCAGAAGTAAAAGAGGAAGGCTGGGATTATATTAGTATTTACCCACATAATATCTAAAGTTCTTATAAAATAAACTGTGTCCAAATCAAATTTCTGAAACACTCAGCAAATTTCAGGCAGAATAAACAGACACATATATGATATTCTAATTCTGAAAAATCAATGACAAAATGAAATCTTGAAGGTATCTAGAAAAAAGTCTCCACACATTACACAGAGTTCCATCAAGAACTAGAGGAGACTTTCTGTCAAAAACTAGGAAGGAGGCAGAGAGAGAGAGAGAGAGAGAGAGAGAGAGAGAGAGAGAGAGACAGAGACAGAGACAGAGAGACAGAGACAGAGAGACAGAGACAGAGAGAGAGACACACCGGCACAGACAGAGAGACAAGCAGAGACAGAGAGAAACAGAAAGACAGAGAGAGACAGACAGACAGACACAGACAGAGAGGGAGACAGATAGAGACAGTCAGAGACAGAGACAGAGACAGAGACAGAGACAGAGAGCAATAATAACCATTAAGTATTGAAAGGAAAGCAACAATCGCAACCATAACAAAACTACAAATAATGAGACCAAAATTCTACAGAAATATATAATACATTGAAAAAAAAAGACAGAAGACAAAATCTATTTTCAAACAACTAAAATATGTTTTGTAAAATCAGTTCTGTAAAAGAACTCTACAGTCAGAAAGGTGATAATGAGACGACATTAGTGTACACAAAGAAATGAAAAACACCAGGATGTCATGAAAAGATAAATTTAAAATTTCTATTTAAACATTGCTACATTTGTAAAATTATCTGTCTAAAGAAATAGTATGTGTACGACTGAAATATAAGGCAAAATATATAAAAAAGAGTGAGGAGAAATTTTGAGAAACTAATATTTTAAGAACTTTTTATCAGAATGTTTTATCACTTGTGGCAATGTAACAGTTAATTCACGATTCATGCTTTTAATCCTGCAATAACTACTTGATAAAATGTTAAAATGGATCTCTTCTCAGATCATATCCTTTGTGATATTTCCCCTGCATTCTAAAATTTCCAGTGATACAGTATTATGGTTAATCCAAAATCTGTCCATTGTGCATTTTCGACTATTTTTTAAGCAATTTTTAGTATGGTATATTCTATTCTGGTTCTGTATAAATTCTGTGTTAGGTAGAGGGAAGGTAAACTATAATACAACCTTATCTCACAAAATTTTATGGAATATATATAGGAATAAATTATTTTAATACAGTAAAATCATATACCTAAGATGTGACTCGATACAATGCATTGTGAAAAATAAAATGTCAATTGAATTATTTTTTTCCAAGAGGAAGAGCAATGAAGTATGTTTAGAGAAAGCTACTGAATATAGTCCTGACCTCTGAGTAAGGAGTGATTCTTGTTTCTAGGTGCTCCACGAGGGTTGGGAGACACTGTAACTGTTCTTTAGCACATATTGCTAACATTCCTTAAATAATTATTGTACAGCAATCAGTGGAGGACAGATTACTCACCAAATTACAATCCATCAATAATGCACATTGCTTGTAAAATGTTAAAGAAAATACAGTGACCCCATGATATTTCTTTCCATTCCTCATTACTTCAAAATCACTCTCACTACATGCTACCAACAATACAGCATAGTCCTCCTGCTTGTGAGTGAAATGCTGTCTTCTGACGTCTTCAGCTAGCTGTAACATGCTCTTAATGTTACAGTTTTAATACTGGTTTCTCCAAGGAAGGCTTTTGTTACTGCCCTAGTTATATGACCATGTTTACACTCTGCTGGGCCTTATCTATTGAAAGAAGTTACTTCTTTTGTAATTATTAATTTTGGTGATTATTTTGTTCAGGTTTATCTTTCCTTCACCATTTTAGTTTCCATGGACAGAAGTAATATGTTTACTGAACTAAGTGTAAGATATTTAATGAACTATTATTGAACCAGGAGAGACAAAAATCACCAAAACTTTTAAGAGATCACTAGTTGATAAATTACATACAATCATCCTAGAAATAGTTTTTAAAGTTACAAAAGTAAAGCATAGAAAGTGGAAAGTCAAACAGTGAGACTGCAAACAGTTCTGCTCAAAGATCCAACAAAAACTTAGTAATATGATTATCTGTCTTACACACTTAAACAAACATGCAGTTATATTTACTAAAGCACTTTCTTTTCCTCTCTTTTTTATAATAGCAATTACACATTTTGGATTTTATTACTCCCTTACTTCTTATTATTTTTACACTAGAGACACAACGTGATAATTGTAAATATTGTACTTATTTATTTCACTTACGAGGATAGTCTCAAGTTGCCTCCATTTATATATGAAGGCCCCAAGATCACCCTCTTTATAGCTGAGTAATATTCCATTGCATAAAAATACCACATCTTTTTCATCCACTCTGCAATTGACGGGCATTTTGGTTGTTTCCAAGATTTAGCTATTACGAATTTTGCTCATATGAACATGGCTGCACATATATCACTGTGGCATGACCTTTTCACCTTTTCTGGGAAAATACCCAGGAAGGGAACAGCTGGACTGAATGGAATTTACAATTCTAGTCTTCTGAGAAATTTCTATAGTGGCCACACCAGTGTACACTTGCACCAACAATGGAGCAGTGTTCCTTTTTCCTGCAGCCTTGCCAACATTGGTATCAGTTGATTTCTTGATGGAAAGCTATTCTTTCCAGAGTGAAATGATATCAATGCTATTTTAATTTGCATTTCTTGACTGACCAGTGATGGTGAACATTTCTTTGTGTATTTATTTGCCATTTATGTATCTTCATCTGAGAAATGTGTGTTCACCTCAGATGTCCAATTTTGGAGAGGGTCTTTAAATTTGAGGGGCTTGATGTTTTTCAATTTTATTTTCTGGATATTTGTCTGAGTGGGTGCTGGCTTTAATTCTTTCCCATTCACTGAGTTTTTACACCCTTTTAGTTATTTCTTTAGAAATGCATAATCTTTTCAATAATATGAGATCCCAGTTGTTGATTCTTTGAAGTATTTCCTGTGCAGTTTGCATCTTGTTAATGAATTTTGTGCCTACCCTTATGTCTCCAAGAATTTTACATACCTTGTCTTTGGGTAGATTTAGTGTTTCTATTTAATACTTAGATCTTTGATCCATTTAGATTTCAGTTTTGCACATGGTGATAGGCATGTGTCTAGTGTAAGTCTTTCGCATGTGTAGAGTCAATTTTTCCAACACCATTTATTAAAGAGGCTATCCCTCTTCCAGTGAACATGCTTAGCCCTTTTGTCAAATATCAGGTGGCCAAGTGTCTTTGTAGCTGTGTTTGAGTCTTGTAATCTGTTCCATTGATCCTCAGATCGGTTTCTTTGCCAGTACCATGCTGATTTTATCACTGTTGCTTTGTGTGCTTGCCAGGCAGGCACTTAAGCTGTTGAGCTAAATCCCCAGCCTGTAGTATAATTTCAAGTCAAGAATTGAGATGCCTCCTGCTTTGCCTTTCTTGACCAGAATTGCCTTTGCTATTCTAAACTTCTTCAGTTTCCAAATGAATTTTAGGAGTGTTTTCTCTAGATCTGTGAGGTATTTTGATTGGGATTCCAATAAATCTGTATAACAGTTTGTGAGTATGGCCATTTTCATAACATTGGATCTTCCTAGCCTAGAGCAAGGAATTTCCTTCCATTTTCTAATGTCTTCTTCAATCTCCTTTTTTTAGCACAGCACAGTATTCAGCATATAGATCTTTTACATTCCTGGTTAGGTTGATTTCTAAGTTTTTTCATGTTTTTAAAATGCTATAGTGAAAGGCGATATTTGCATAATTTCTCTCTTGGTGAGTTTTTTGTTTGGGTAAAGCAATGCTGTTGATTTTTGAGTGCTGACTGTATACTCAGGTACACTGCTGAATTTGTTTATTACCTCTAGTAGTCTTTTAATGGAGGTTTTGGGGTCCTTTAGATAAAGTATTATCTCATCTGCAAATAGCGATAATTTAACTTCTTCCTTTCCTACTTTTACTCCTTTTATGTCTCTCTCTTGTCTCATTGCCTTGGCTAGTATATCCAGAACTGTATTGCATTTTGAATGTCTCATTGAGTTTGTTTCATGAATTCTGTTTGTTTTCTATGGTGTTCATTCAAAGTTTCAATCAGTTTAACATGCTCTTGTGCTTTTTTATCTATTTCTTCTCTAGCTGCGGTGAGCAACTCCTTTACTAAGGTTATTATTTCTGCTTTTACATGAGAGATTACTTTTACTTTGATTTCCTCTGTAGCTTTATGGAGTTTTTGTTTTGTATTTTTGTTTTTTCACTTGCTATCTTTTCAGAGATTTCCAGTGTGTTACTTTTGAAGTCCTCTATTTCAGTGTCTCCTGTACTTGCTCCTGGTGGAATAGATGTTTGAGATTGCATTTTGCTTTTTCATTTTGCCATTTTCTGCTTTCAGGTTAGTATTTGGTCCTTCAGTCCCACAGTGTCAACTGTTGGTATTGTGTATTTTGGGGCCCTACTGTAAGGCTGATGTTTGTCCAATTGCTGGGTCCCACAATGAAGAGGAGGGCCAGTCACCCGAATTCCCCCTACAGGGCCTGTTGTATGAGTTCTATGTCTTTGCTAGGCTAACAAGTCTAGGAGAACTGATGGAAATCAACCCTTAGTTCCCAATGTCATTATGTCTTCAGGTTGTTCAGAGTTACCAGATCTTCCTGTTCATAGTGTCTAGGTTGGCTGGGACCCTACTGTGTCTCTGGGTGTCCCACAAGCCCCTTAAATGTCTCCGGGTTGGGAGAGCCCTTTCTGGCATCCTCCTCAACCTACCTGATATTGTCTGTGTGGAGGAAGGACTCACCCACCCACTTGCCAAGCTCACCTATGGCCTACTTCTGGAGGAAGCTTCGCGATTGCTCCTGTTTACCCATTGAAGGTGTCAAACTCTATTCCTATTTTAGGAGCAAACCCACCTCACTATGGAAGCCTGCTGAGTTTTTCTGTTTGGATGAGAGGTTTCTGAGTCTCTTCTCAATACTGCATAGTTAATCCACTGCAGTCCAAGGTTCTGGGGGGAGGTGTGGGAGCCAAAGATCAACAGCAATACTTGGTCCAAGAGGTGTGGGGGGTCACTAGTGGCAGCAGTGGGACTGTGGGGCTGGAGTTCGTAGGTCCTGAGTGAGTGGCCAGGACTGTGGGGGTATGGGAGGGGCCCAGTTCTGGCCCACTCCACTCTTGCTGCTGGCAGGAGTTCCTGGGTCCTACAAGGAAGTCTGCTGGGATGGCAGGAGTCATGCAGGGGCCCGGTTCGAGTATGGCTGTATGTGCACCGCTGGCTGGAGTTCCTGGGTCCCACAAGGTGGTCTGCTGGGATGCCAGGAGTAGTGGGAGGGCCTTGGATCTAGTCTAGTCCAGTTAACACTGCTGGCTGGAGTTCCTGTGTCCCATGAGATTATCCACTGGGAAGGCAGGAGTCACTGGAGGGGCCTAGATCTTGCCTGGCCCAGTGCATGGTGCTGGCTGGAGTTTCTGGGTCCCACAAGGTCATCTCACATTTTGTATGTTTTTATTATCAGTATTATATTATTGTTATTTTCACTTTTACTTTGTTTTGTTTTTGTTTTTGTTTTGTTTTTTGAGACCCACTATTTAGTTCAGGGTGGTTACAAACACATGGCAATCTCTGCTGCAGCCTCTCCAGTGCTGGGATTATACATGTGCATTATCAAGCCCTGGTTTACACTTTGATTTTTATAAAATGAGAATTGCAACAGACTCCTAATATACAGCCCAGTAAGATAATACATTTATGCAATTTTAAAGCATGTCTGTGGTAATTTTTGTATTTCTCATAATAATGGAACATTATTTACTGAGAAATATAAATTAAGCTTTATCTTGTATTTCCGTTTATATACATTTACACTAACTGCCTTCTGTGGTTCTAACTTTTGATCCTCATGACAAATCCATAAACCTTGTTATTAAATGGTCTTAACGTCTATGAAGCTGAGGAAACTTATTCATGCTGATAAAACAAATTTTTCTGGATTATGGCAGCAGTTGTCAAAGTTGAAATTTGAAATTATGCATTTGACTCTCTGTCTCATAAACATATCTTAATTAAATTTTAATATTAATTAAAATATCTATTTTAAATTTTTAGAACTTTGTATCTATCACTTATAGAATCAAAATATCCAAAAAGTAAGAACAGTTTTAAACTCTGTCACTTTTGTTTACATTTTCAAATAAGGAACTCAAGTATTCAAAAATCCAAATTTTAGTGTCCTAGGTAGTTTCTTTGATTGGTTGGAAACTGTCTTAATATAATTATGATAATTACACTAATGTGCATAAGGTAAAACATTGAATAATATGTTTAAATTAATCATAACATTTTATTCTTAAATCATATTTATTAACTATTTTCTTAATGTTAATTACTCAGTACTACAGGCAGAAAATATTTATAAAACTTCATAGAAGAAAATTTTTGTAAATTTTAGCGGGTAAAAATATGCCTAAAATATGGCCTTTTAACACTGTAAAGGACAGTAATTTTTGATAGAAAGAACAAACCACATGAACACAATTTTACATATTAAAAATTCATCATAATTCTAATTAAATATTTAAGAAATTAGACAAAATTTTAGAAAAATTATATCAGTAGGTTTTACATTTTAATTATGTCTAACATTTTCCACAATGGAAATAACTTTAGTGACTTAATTTTAGTCAAAGTGAGTCAGAAACTTCTAAAAAAAATCATAAAGCAATGAAAATACTCTGTTTAGCAGTTCAGATATTCAAAATTTACATGCTAAGATATAGTCAAATGGCCAGGTTTCTCATGGTGTTTATACCTAAAAATATATATTTTCAAAAGCTACAAATATTTATTATTGAATGAATTGATAATTTGTTTACAGAAGAAATATCAAAGAAGGTGTGGTCCATTATTTTTAAATGTCTTAGATATAGTGCATTTATTTTATTAAATATTTAAGTAGTATAAAATCAACAGATAAAATTTTAAGAAATCATAGATGTCATTTTATCAAAAAACAAGGGAAGAAGAGTCTGCATTAAAATGGTTAATGCAAGTGGATAAAATATTCAATGAAAATAAGCTCTCTTCCAGTAGCCTAAAGTGTTATGTAATTAATTTGACACTGAAATCATACTAGAGAGAAAGGGAGTATTAGTCCCTGACATAAATCAGAAGACTTTAAAGACTTTCAACCATTTATGAATCTAATGTCTATTGACTCTGGAGACTATCAAAAATACAAATTGACTATTCTCTAATGGTAATGTGGGTCACAAATGTCATAGGAAGAGAGCTATTTCACTTAGGTGAAAGTTGCCAATAACCACAACTGATGAAATAAGTGAATATTATATCAGAGAACACTGCTAATTTTTTCAAGAATATCATGTTTGCCATGTAGTCCTTTTCAAGAGCCATAAGCCTCCTTTTGGCAAAACCACAGTATTTCATTAATAAACCACAAAACATTTGTGATGACATGATATATAAAGGAATGAAATGTAAAACTAAAGCTATTCTATGAATAATTTATTTGATTGTCCAGAATATATTTCAAGAACATCTTAGAAATTATGAAATCAAGAAATATAGAAAACGGAAAAAGCACTTTTTTTAAATGTGAAAGATGGAAGTATTGCCTTAATTTCTTTCTATGATGCTCTATTAATATTTTTCACAAGGGATCAATGTTTTAAAAAAAAAACTCTATTACATGTAAAATATCAAGTTGTTTTACAGACCTTCAACAAATGAGCTTTCAAGATAATAAAGTGTTATAACAACATTTATTTAAAAGATTGCTCACTCTCTTAATGATAACAGATGGCTCCTATCCCTTATTTCCTCTGTCTGATAGCTTGAATGGACTTATTTTTTTTCACCTTTAGGAACAGAGACTTAAGCAAATTCCCATCATATCTAATGCTATCTGGTTAATCAATAATTTAGGCATTATTAAATGTTGTGCAATTTTCTTAAAAGTTTTATGATGAGTTGAAAAATTGGTTTTATAACTCTATTTAAATGCATTCTCTCTTAGACACAGAAAACACCACGTAACTCACAAGGGAGAATATGTCCAAAGAAACCTTAACATGGGATGCATATTCTAAGTTATTTTAACATTTTCACAGAGAAACAAAACACCCAAAGTGCTTATATTAATAATCTTACAGGTTCCAGTGTCAATGAATTTACTAATTATTCCCAAATATAATTTTGATTATGAAATCTGTACTGAAGTTACACTCTCTGCCTCATTGATCAAAAAGGGGTCAGAAAAGAAAAAAAAAATTCTATTTTTTAAATCTTTCTTATGCTTGCAAACCTTACACTTGTATGAAAATATAGTTTTCATTGTAACTTTTCAGAGGTTTGTGGGCCTTTGATCTAGTTTGACTTTTATTTCATCAAAAATTATTTTTTTTCAATTAGCATAGGCAGAAAATGATAACAGCATTTTTATATAATAAAAGTTGTAGAAAACATTATGTAGCTTGAGATAAAAAAAATACTTATACTTGATATTACATCTTAAATGTAAATATTAAAATATTTACATCATATGTGCTTCTCTTAATGTTGTCAGCTCTGGATGGTGAAAGAGTCCTCAGACCATTCAACCTGTATGAAAACTAAGCTAGATAAATAGATAAGCCTCCAACATAGGAATGTGGCTCTGTGATCCTAAAACCCAAATAGATGTTAAATTAGTAGTTACTTATCCAGTTTGAAGGCATACTTAGAAATGAAATTCTTAGAGTACTGAATATGAAGCAGAAAAAGTTATTTTTTAAAATCATTATACTATTTGGGTTGTTCAGCATCTCGTAGATACCAACATTTCAGAGATGTTCAACTTAAAAATGGAAAAGCTTTATTTTTCCTCCCAATCTTGTTGGCTTCATTCGATAATCAATTGACCTCATTATTTTGAATGTGTGGCAATGAAGTTCATTCTGGCAGAACTGAGTATAAAGCAAAACTGCTCACATGGTCAGGAAGCAAAATGGTGTTCTGAAGAATTCACAGTGCCGTAATCGCCTTTAAGGCAATCATGCACCCAATGAACTAAAGGCTACTTATGAGGCTTCACTTCTTTAAAGTTCCACAAGCTTCAATAGCCTATACCTTCTTCCCAAGCCTGTAACACGTTAGCTTGTGAGGGACATTCAAGTCCAAAACTATACTGACTATTAAGAAAAGCAAAAAAAAAAAAAAACCAAACAAACAAACAAACAAAAAAAAAAAACTAAGATATATTATGCATTATATATAGTTATATATTTATATGATATATTATATATATTTGTATTTTTAAAGTATTTCCAGGCATCCTGTCATATATATATATATATATATATATATATATATATACATATATATACACACACACGCATATACATATATTTTTTGACAAAGACCATAGTTTTCTTCATCATAAAAGATTTAGTAATTTCTTATACAAACTAATATGTGAGCTCTTGTGAATAAGAAAATTTTTAAGAACTGTCTCTATGATAATTTAGCAAATTAAACATTTGTATATACAGAGGTTATTTTGATAGTGACAAGTTGAGCATAAAAAAAATGTAAAGAGAAATGCAAAATTTAGTAAATAACAATTTAGTAGTTAATTGTTTTCATTTTCTTTTCAAATAAAAAATCATAATAGGTTAAGAATGGATTCTGGAGTTAAACTGACCAGAGTTGGCTAAAGTCAATATTCTCATTTTACTACATGAAACTAAATTAATGTATCTACTTCTTCATTACTAAACTGACACCAATGGTAGCACTAAAAAGGGTGGTAGTTAGAACACACGCAGCACTGTTTGGTTTCTCGGTTGCTGCTCATTAAAACTTTGGTCAGAAACAGTACGGAATTTTTCTTACTAATGCTTGCAAATTCATTTTAAATCTGATTATGTGTAATAGATTTCTTTCACTTGTATATTAGTTGTAACCTTTCATCTGTGACTGCATTTGCTTATCCAGAAATCATCAAAGCACGTGCTCTTAAAAGCACAAGAGACACAAAGCTTTTGCTTATTTCTCAGTAGTCAGCATCATCCAGATTATCTTTCATTCTAAGTGCACACTTACAGGTTCTTTTTGAATCTCTCCATCTAATGCCGTTAGGTAGTGCTGTTTCTTTCCAGTGAATGCTCTGAAGAGTAAGTTCTGAGAGATTTTTCTATTGTAGTCTTGTTGCACGTTATAAACTCGGAGATTTTATTTGCTTCAAACAAGTATTTAGAATAAATATTCTAGCTCTTTCAAGAAAAGAAGTTTAACAACTGGAAAAAAATTATTACCCAAGGGAAAAGTTACATGAATGAGCCAATAAATGAGTATATGACTGGGTGATAAATTTGAAAAAATTTGTCTCCTAACTTTAAACATGTAGTTAGTACCACAACAAACAGTAAGGATTCAGAATTCTGAACATCAGTGTAAGGGAAACTATAACAAAAAGTAATGAAGATAAATTAAGTATAACAAAAGTAATGAAAAGTAATTAATTCTAAGGTATAAGCAACTTAATAAATGCCAATTTCAAAATAAATATGTATTACATGTACATAAACACATGAAATGGGCTGGAATGTAACTCAAGAACACAGCATTTGCCAAGCATAAACTAGGCCCTGGTTTCAATTACCAGGGCAAAAAAAAAAAAAAAAAAAGTAGAACATTAAGCTCAAATGCTGTAATCTGCCATAATCATTCCATTCCTTTTTCTTGATATTATATTAGTTAAATCACAAGTTTGGCTATTTCTTCCATCGTTTTTACTATTGTACCCATGCACCTTTAGATGCCTTGAAAAAAATGATATACTTATTTCTATTTTCCTTTTAAGTTTTTGATTACTTATATGAAGTGAACTACCAATGCTGTAAAGCAGTCTTCTTGTAATTCCATAGACCATTAAGGTCTGAAAATCTAGATGTATGCTTCATCACATCATATGATATGCCTTAAAACACACAATAAAATTAAAATACATTAAAGCTAAATAAGACATTACACGGTTTTGTGAGACATATGATAAATATTGCTATAGATGAATTAATAGACAAATATATTTTAAGAAATAAATTAGAATAATTTAGGGATGGAATCATTCAGAGACAAGACAGTAGAACAAAATCTCAGGCAATAAACAAATGCTTTGGGCTGAGTTAAAACAATAGCATTTAACTTCCTCTGAACTAGGATTACATTTACTTATTACTTTATTTATTTTGGTCCTGGAGACTAACCCCAGAGTTTGTCCACTGAGTTTCAGCTCCACCTTATATTTTTGCTTGTCAGTGTTTATTTATAATTTTAAGACAGGGTCTAGTAATAGATTAAATTTCCCAAGTTGACCTAAAAGTTGAGTCTCTTTGGTTTTGTTTCTCAAGGTGCTAGCACTATATTCATTTATCTCGCAGTTCGGATCTTTACAGAGAATCATGCAATAAGCACATTCCTTTATATATTTATTTTGTTAGATATATTAAACTTTATTTCTTATATTTGTTTTTGGAGATTTGCAAATGTGCAATTATTTGATAGTTTTTAAATCTCCATACTCACTGTATATCTTTACTTTCTTTGTGTCATTCATTTTGTAGCATTTCATTCATAACCTGAATTTATAAGAAACGTTTCTTTAGTTAATATAGGAAATACTTCCTAAAGCAGTTTGTAAGGATAGTTCATTTACCATTTTATATACTGCTATTTACTCTGTACTGGAAAAGTGCTTAATAATTACAATGACTAAAATCTTGTGACTACATTAGTGAATAAATACAGAATTAATGGATCCTATGTTAACATGTAATAACAAAATTTTATATAATATTTTGATGTTTGACAGAAATTTCACTTAGTTGAAATAGAACACATGTTTTTCTATAGTTTAAAATAGAAAATTACTCTAACAACAAATGAAATAGTTCTTCACAACATTATTAAGGGAATACAGTAATCTAAATAATGGTATATTATATAAAACTGTTAAATACAGAAGAACCATATGATAAGAACATAATTGTACACACGGTGGTTTTTATCACTTTGATTTGTGACAGAAGAGTAGAAATAGAAATTCAAGGTTAATGATAATCACTTAAAATATAATAGCCATTAATGACATTTATTTTACTGGATATGTCAATATTATAAAACAAATGAACACCATGCTTCTTCTCTTATAAGTAAAGACAAAACCATCAATGCTGATATGCCCATATGTCAGGTAAGCTGTAATGATTATTGTCAAGTATTCTTTTATAGAAGGTGACACTTGTCAATGTTCTCCTTGACACTAGAAATAATGATCTAACAAACTTCATGAAAACACATAGATGTATTTCAATTATTAAAAATTGGGCTTTTTGTTTATAAATCAAATTTATACTTACATAATTAAACATATATTTAATTTTACTATGCACCATTTAGATGACATTAATTCCTTGGCTGAAAATTAGTTTACTTTGAAAGGTCATTGTTTCTAAAATTACATATTAGTAGCCTAGTATGCAAAAATCAGTATGCAATGCTATGTGATGAAATAAAATGCAGTAGCAATACTATTATTCTTTGTTCAAAATGATTTTAACTTGCTTTAGTTTGTTTAATCTAAACATAAATGAAGATATGGATAACTGCATGTATGTTTAAATGTATAGGATTGACAACCATGTTACTAAGTTTTTGTTGGACAGTTGATTAGAACTTTTTGCAGTCTCTTTGTTCAAATTCCCACTTTACATGTTCCATTTTTGTATCTTGAACAACTTTTTGTAAAACGACATCAACTAATGATTTCTTACTGTTTTTTTTTTCTCTAAACGTATGCACTATTTATACGTATTTTCTGTTTTGTTTAATCTTTCTTTAAATAAATTAAAAAAAAAAAGAAATAAAATGCAGTAAACATGCTTACATTTGCAGTCAGCTTTCTAACTTCCTACACAAAACAACATAAAAGTTCAGGTGAAGAAAGCATCTTGGCTTATAATGTTGGTGCATGGATTTTAATATTAGAGTTCATATTAACACATCTTTAGTTCATCTTTCTCAATTTGTACTATTTTCTTTTTGCTTGCTCTTCTCTACATAAATATTTCAAACAAAATTTTGACAACCAGTAGATTTTGAGGAATTACAGATTTTTGTGTTCAATAAAGTTTATGGGAGAAATAAATTTTAGTCCATAACCTTTGAAAATCGTAAGTTTCAAAGTGAAAAATTAGGAATTTCAAAGCTTATGGTATCCCATTCCTATTTGAATATCATAATTTATTAAATCCTTGTAAATATTTGCAATCATTTCCTTAAGGAGAGAAGTATAAAGAAATTGAATATTTTAGCGATTATATTTGCTATAGCTTTTTGAATTTTGTTAGTTAAATCTTATTTATTTGTTAAAAATACAAATTATACTTGATAAGTTCTTGCAGAAGCTAGTATGGAAACTGTGTCATATAACGATTAATATGAATTACCTTCATTATTTGGTGTTTAAATTGTGAACATTGGAAACTGTATAACTTTTAAAAACACTATTTGTCACATTTTAATTACTCGTAGGTGCAAACACACCTAAAAAATACTTTGAAAGATCTCTTTAAATATACTTCCAAATATGTCTGAAATACTGTAACTTCTTTTGAGCCCCACTTACTATTTGAGCTCTTATTATCATGAGAAAATAAGAAGATAAAAAATCTTCTGTGTTTCTCTAACACACCCAATTACTGAATCATTAAAATTAAAATTATAAATTATGTTATTTAAATAAAATAACCTCTTCCAATTGCACTTTACCGTCACAATTGTGATCCTGTAATTCATGACTCATTCTCCGGCCTTTTCTTGCTCCCCTCGTGTGCCCTGTTCACCAGGAATGATTATGCACTGACTCAGAGTTCCTTAAATGATAACTATCAACTCTAATCTCTACTCGGAAAATTTACCTAGATTTGGTTTCAACTTGATTACTGCTCTCCTTAAAGGATGAATGTCCTCCAGTTGTGCTTGCCCTGCTATTCTTTCGCAGTATTTTCTGGTTTTCAAGTTTTTATTAAATAATACTTTGCATTTACTATGCTTATTCATCAAGATTTCATCAAAGTAACATTATATTGTGCTCCATTCCTTGATACACTATCTACCAAATCTGATTTTTGACTAATGAATGTGAGAGTAAACAAATACTTGATACGTTATATCAAGCCTTTCACTATTATAGCTTATGGATTTTTTCACTTTATTCACTTACATAAATCAATTATTCTTTCTCTCCCTCTCTCTCTCTCTCATAAATTATTCATTAAATTTAACATATGTGTTTTAAAATTAAAAAGTGATGATGTAAAATATAACAATTACCACTATACCATGAACAAACCCTTATGTCTTAAATATCTAAAGAAAACCTTAAAATGTAGGAAAATTCTTACTGAGTTTTATCCTCCAAACTAGGCCTGTAGGCCTTTTATATTTGCAGAGTATTTTCCTTGTTAAACATAGTGTTTTTCTGCCCTGTTTGCACAAGTATAACCTACATTCACATTAATTTCAAATACAACCTCCCTTATTAAATTATTATGTCATTGTTTTAAATAAAAGATATGTCTAATTTACTCTTCCATAATTTTATGGTTTTTTTGTTTGTTTGTTTGTTTGGTTGGTTGTTTTTTTTTTTTTTTTTTTTTTTTTTTTTTTTTTGTCTTTTTCCTTTTTATCAGTACCGGGGATTGAATCATGACTGCCTGCTTGCAAGGTAGGCCCTTATGCTGCTGAGCTAAATCCCCAGCCCCAATTTTATACTCTTAAATATATTTTCAAATAAAACATGTGTTCTTGTAACAAAAGCAGAAAAATGATATTTAAGACATAAGTAAAAGAATATTAGAGTATTTTAAGATATTGGCATGTTGCAGCCACTATAAAACTTCCTAAATATCATCTTCAATCTATACTAGATTCTAAGATTTCAGTGAAAACAAAGTCCCATTGTTGATTTATTTGGTTGCTTACTCTATATTGCTATTTCAGGTTGTATTTCAAAATTTCACTTTGTGCATGATTTATCACACGAATAATTTGGAAACAATAATTAGTTTCTTTAATGTCACTATTTTAACTTAGTTAACTCAAAGTGCCTATACTAAATTTATACTCTTGAGATTATCAATTTTCTAATAAGCACAAGCTTTTAAAAGAGAAAATCTGAATCCAATATCATGAAACAGAGAATATGTCAAAATATGTGCTTCAAGAATATATGCATTAAAGTTTAAATTTATATTAAAAAGTACTCCAATAGCTATATAAGGATGACACTTTGGAAAGTATCATGGCTGTTTTCTTGTTTGAACTGTATTGGAAATTAATGTTTTCATTATTATTTATATAACATGTGGAGACATTTATAAGTTGATTCACAAATAAAATGTTTCATAAATTGTAAGTTTAACTACAAGTTTTCCTTTTGGTAAAGTTAAAAACCAGACAATATTAGTAGATTTCCTCAAATTACAATTTTCTGCTAAAACTTATATTGCAGATACATTAGTACATTCATTATATTGCACTTCAGCACTTTCTGTGTTTATTCTAAGAGCTGCCTACTATTAATGCATTATGATGAAATTTTCTCTTCTTCCACCAATCTTTCCTGTCAATATTTATGCTGATAGAGCTGGGTTTCAGCCTTAGTAATGCCATGGCATCACTGAAAATACCTCTCTGAATTTCAAATATCTAAAGTAAAGTAAATGTTGGATACATACTTTCCTGTTCATACCACTTCACACAAAATGGAAAGAAAAGAAAAACATAAAAAAAGAAGGAATGAAAGAAATAAGAAAGGAAAGAAGAAAGAAAGAAAGAAAGAAAGAAAGAGAAAGAATTAAATTTATTAATCCTATTTCCACCTCTTTAACAGTTTTGCTACTGATACATAAATATATCAGAAGTATAAAGTGTAATTAGTTTAACTATCTGCTAACACCTGTAGTGCTATCTGTACAAGTTAATAGTTACTTCTAACACCTCAAGTTTCGTTGTATTTTTTATTGCTTGTTTGTTTTTAGTTTTGTTTTGTTTTGTTTTGTTTTGTTTTTTTAGAGGTGAATTTTTTAGACGGTTGAGGTACATTTTTAGCAAACTGAATTGCAGCAGTTCTGCATCATCACTCTTGGTTCTATGTTGAACAACACATTACTAAAACATATTAATCTGTTATGACTCATCATTTCTTTTTCCGTCTTTAAGTACAGTCTTGTATAGCTTTAAATGCAACCATGTGATATATTCTGAAAAATGAGTATTAGGCATTTTTGCTGTGAGTACATCATGTGGTATTCTTACACAAATCTAGGTGGTATTGGTAAATGACTGACATGTCTTCTTCATGTAATCAAGAAAAGAATGATGTATAAGATATGAGACTCCTGCCAGCACAAATTGGTACACTGTTTTATAGTAAACTTTTAGTTGTACACACTTTTAATAAACAGAAGTACATTCTAAAATATTCATAAAATTATATGCAGTAACTAAACAGAGATATAACATTTATTATCACCAGATATTAGATAGAAAATATAACATCATTCTTTTGTAACCCAATAGATTATTATACAGCAGTATGAGTAATGCATTACACTGTAATACTGTGACAGCCATGATCTCACTAGATGATAGGAACTTTTGCAGTACATTATAATTTTATGAGCATATTGCTATATGAGATCTCCATTTTTGACTGAAATTTCATTATGGGGCATGTGCTTCATATTATAGTGATGCAATTTTTTGGCTAATATTTTTCCTTACAAATTAATGTGTTCTTACATCATGTTTTCCTGTATATATACCCACCAACATCCAGAGAAAAACACTACATAAGCCAATCTGTCTTATTCACATTGATTTTTACAGAAAAAAATTATGTTGTTCTTGTTTTGAATCTCTCTGACACTTGTCACAGTCTACCAGATTCCAGCACTTATCCTCTGAATATTTTTTTTTCCTTTTTGGACAAATACAATGTATATTGGGAGCAGATTTTTCATCATAACTTACCTTTTTGTTCCACTTCATTGTAAAAAAATGTTCTTCATAAAATTTTGTTAAATGAAGTCATAGGGATACAAACTCTTTCTTACAATGAAGTATATAATCCATGTAGTGTCATATCAGTCATTTCTAGGTATAGCAGTTTAACCATGTATAATAAGTTATCGAGTATATCTAAAACAAGGTGAATATTTATGTCTCATTCAAGACCCATTAAGTCCTCTCAGTGAAGTTTTATTTTAAAATAATACATAAGAACTTTAAAATTGCTTTACAAACTCAAATGGACAACTCATAACAAAAGATATTTAGTAAGCTATTTGGAGGTTAGGTGCAACCCCTTGTGATATCGTGGCTAAAGTTGGACATTAAGATTTGTTAACCTTGTCATTCTTTTGATGATAAAAATACAATTGAGACAGCAGCGTGATTTGTTCCTTCATAAGAAAAATGCTATTAGCACAAGTGCAGGGAAAAGAAAGTAATCAACATTTAATTCTTCCAAAAATACATAAAAGAACTTTTTTTCTTTGAAAACCTATTTACAAAATTCTCCAACATTTTATTAGCCACGGCTTGTCCATATGCTCACCACTGGTACATTCACTGGTAAAGGAAAATAGAATCTTTTAAAATGGACCTAAACCATGATTACACATCTCCCTAGGGCATATTACTGTCAAAAGTTTGGATTTTCCAAAGTTAAAAACAAAGAGTATCCAATAGATACTAAGCCAAATGTCTTACCAAAGCATAAGACCCATCATGAGGGTTGAAACGCTTATCTTCTTAAGTCAGCTTAAATTTTACATTTCATTCCATTTTGAAGCTAAAAAAAATAAACACAAACAAAATGTTGCATATCTTTACTAGATGTCTTTTTCTCATTGCAGTTGAAATACACACACATAATGTTGCATACTCCTCTTTATTTTTATGAAAACATTATTATAATCATCCTTTCTTATATCCTGATACCATAAATGGTGTACACTTTTATTATAGCCATGCTTTATCATATATTCTATGAACTTTGTAATATAGTGCTTGTGTCATCTTACTAAAAATTTCTTTACTAAAATATCAGTTTAAAAACTGGAGATTTATTTTTGCAGTTACCGTTTTATGTCTGAACTGCTGACAGCCCCTAAATTGTCAAAAGCAAATATTTATTAGTTGTTAGATGAATAGAGGAATGGATGAATGAATGGATGAATAAATAAATGCTTTATCACAATCTGCATTAAATCTCATTCACTGTTTATATTAACAAAGTTCTTCAGGGTTACATTTTTAGTTTTAATTGCTTTTTAGCAAATACTAAATTTAATCCTATCACCCTCAAATTATGTGTCTATAAATTTCTTAAAACAACCTAAATTGAATCACTATCTAAAGACATCTTAACTTTGAAACTTACAATACGATAGGACAAATCATCTAGCCAATTTGAAGTGAAGTTTATATTGCAAAATATAATCCATAGACTACTGTGGCTTTGTATCTTTAAAAGCACTAATTGTAGTTGTTTTATAATATGTCACTGTAGCAAAAATTAAAATAAATCCCCAAATTCCTTTGTCAATAATTTCAAAATATCATTAATGAGAGATATTTGTATGCAGCTTGTTAAATAAAAATTGAGTTGATAATCAGTTTTACACTCTGAATTTCTTTGTAAGCAATGTAGATCTTGCATATTGTGTGTGCCCTCTCTAGGCTATTATTTATCTGTGTGGTGGTCTGCAGTACATTGCTTATCATTCTTTCTACCGTCATTTGATGCCTTTAAACTTTTCCAAATGTCTGACCAAGGGAAAGAACATCACTGTGCTAAAAAAGTTCCACTTTTTCCAGGAAATTAATTGCATTATCAAAGCTATCACATTGGATACACAAACATAAGATCCAACTTTTCTTTGTGGATTCACTTAATTTTTGTGAGCTCTAAATTGTCTTTGCTTCTTCCCCATTATTTCTTCTTAAGTCAAACCCTCCTGAGTTCATGAACAGAACTCAGTAATTTTACAGAATTGCAAAGATGTAATTCCTACGATAAATTTTATACATATATATTGTATAATAATGCTGTTCTTATGATCAACCTTGAGTCAGTATAATAAAAAAGTGTTATAAATTCATTAATTTTGTGATTGAAATTATTAGTGGTGGCATTAATTCTAAAAGTCATTCTTATTCTCGTAAAATGAGAAAAAAATGAGCAGCTAAAATTCCCACCAATTTCAGAAGAGTCTTTGAGAGACTCGGAGCTATCATGTCAAATTCTAACCCTGAGCACAATGACAGGCAGCTTTCTCTGCAAAATGCTGCCGCACAGTACAGCAGCTTTTCTTGGATAATAAGCAAATCCAACTTTCATTTACCCTGTACTTTTTCAAATGCTTCATTTTTCAAATAATAATTGACAGCATCACTTTTCTATCTTTACCACACAATTGTAAATTTCTTGAAATCAAAATATGTGTATTTGTATCTGTATCATCAATTCTGATCACATGGTTGGTCATCAAAATATTAGTTGAGTAAATGGGCATGCTAGAAGAATATATCAAAAGAAAATGCTGCTTCACAAATGTCACCATTACTTAGTTCTGACAAGTAGCTGGAGTTTAAAATCAGAGTGATTGAAGGCAACAAACTGTACAAGGGACACCAAACCCCATATAAAAAGTATGAATCATGAATAATTCTGATCATACACGAGACTCTCCATATGAGGATAAGAAAAAAGAAAAAGAGAAGGAAAGGGAGAAGAAAGAGAAGGAAAGGGGAATAAGAGGGAAGGAAACAGGAAAGTCAGAGGAAGACAGAACAAATTCAAAACAAATGCATTTATTAAAATGCTCATAAATATAGGTTTTATTGATTCTTGAGGAAGAATTGATTCATTATTCAAAGAAATTCTGTATTTTTCAGCTTTTTACAAAAATTGATGAATAGTCTTAAATGTAAGTTGTATAACTAATGGAAAAAAATTTTTAGATAACAAATAGAACTATATATGCACTTACCAATTTAGATAGCAATCTCACTCCCATGGAGTAATATATATCTGAAACACAACTCCAAAATATCACCTACATATAAGTGTACATGCAGTGTTTTATCTTGCATTATTTGTGAAAACAAAATATAAGAAATTTGTATATGGGTGTATAGAATTAGTGCTTACTGTGTATCATTTCATTTGCATATTACACTGTAATGCACTACAAAAAAATGAAAGCACCTCATGTACTTGTGATATGTATTATGTATCAGTGAAAAAGTTATAAAGGAATAAAGAGTAAATAGATGGAATTCTGGCATGCCCAAAGTAAGTGCACAGCTATTGGAAAAATCTAGAAATATTGCAAAATAATTAAATTATAATGAATAATTAAATAAATGAAATTCTAAGGAAGAATGCCACCAAAAGAACAGAAAGGGAATGAAGATTATATACATGATGATTTAACCCTCAGTTTCCTCCTAAATTGCTGTGATGCAAATTCTATTCCATCCAAGTGCAAACTATTGCATAGAGCTGACCCTCTCCCCAGCCTCCTGTGTGATGGCTATAGGACGTATTCACAGAGCACCTGTACATGTCCTCATGTCTCCTCTCAGCCACCTCTGGAATATCCTAAATCCCACGCAGTGGAGAATGAGAGTGGGAGAATTGTTTCTTCCCACCAGTCACTATAATGGTATGAAAGATTCATGTTAAGGCAGGCAGATAGACCTGCACATTAACAATAAAAATAGATCAAATCAATTACACAACATTCTGTCTCAGCAAATTAATAAGAAGGTAAATTAAAGCAAACGAGTACTCTTGAATAGGAAGGAAGAACTAACATTCTGTGATTCTACTTGAATACCATTTCTAAATCATAATAAAGAATCAGACTGAACAAAGTGATCAGGCTGGAGGATTTGGAGATGGGTTTCAGATGACTGATTTCACCAGAATTTTTACCATGACTGGCACTTATTGTTCTCTTGACAGTATCTTCAAAGAGCAGAAGCTCTCAATTTTGCAATTGTATGGGTTATACATTTAGTTTTAATCTAAAAATTTACCAAGCCCAAGGACATCTAAATTTCATTAGCATTGTAATGAAATTGCAAGACAACAAAAAAAAATAGTGCTACACAATTTTTTCAGTATCCCATTTTCAGTCAGACTCAAACATATTACATGTTAATAAAGTGGTTAATGTGAAGCACATTTTTAAATTTTGTCTGATCTATTTTCATCATGAGGGACACATCATGATGGTACATTTTCCTGCCTCACCCATTTATAAGTCAGAACTGCCAGGAATAAATAGAAGATACATATTTGAGTAGTTGAAATCTGTTTCCTAAATTGACTGTCTTTCCATAAATTATATAATTTAGAGAAATGCATAATTATCAGTGAGGTAAAGGGTAACCAAAATATGTTGAAAAGCTTGCATTCCATTGTAATCTTTAGAAGAAAAGACTTGATATTTCTGCTGCCAAGCCAACAAGAGTACTACTGTTCTCCTTATCCCATTATCAGGTCCAGTATTCCTGTGATCTACCAAGTCCGTAACTGTTTGCTTAGTCATGTAGTCATTTACCACTGCTTTTCTTCAGATTTCTGCTAACATAGCTATAAATGGGCCTTTTCTTGGATGTTTTCAAAGTTAAATAAAGTTTAAATAGGATTTTTCTATGTGCAACTATTTCACAGTAACTGATAATTCATGCCCTATGCAATACATGTATTGAATTTTCAACTTTTTCTTATTTAATTAAGGTCATTGAAAAGGTTTTATTTTGTAGTGCATTTAAAAAATATTTTTATAGTATTATGTGGCTTGCAATGAAGTGGCTGAGATATATGGTTTGAAAAAGGGTACATTAGGAATATAAAATGTAATTTTTCTAGTTTCCATTTAGGAGCAAATTTTCTGCTTCTAAGGTTTAAGCAAATAGCTAAATATAGCAAATATTCTATGTGAATTAAACGCACAGAATCTGTCTCAGTTTCGTAACCATGGCCTAAATGATAAATGACTAAAAAAGTTTTAAAAGGGACAAAAATAAAGACAGAATTTAGAAGTGTGGACAACAAAGAAAAAAAAAATAACATTTATGTGCCCTATTCTTGTAAACTGAGGAAAAGATATACATAGGTTAATAAAAATGCTATAATTATTTACTTTTCTATTATTGCTATCTAGGGGCATTTATTTCATCATGATGAAATTATTTCAATCTAAATTAAATAGTATCTGTTTTGTTCTACTAATGTTGAACATTAAGCAATATTCACTGGTAGATAAGGAAAAATGACAACTGTATTATACATAAAATCTAATGTTTTTATGTATAATACAAAGAAACAAATTTTTCTCTGCTGCTTAAAAAGTTTTATTGACTGCCCTTGGTTCTTAGGACAGGGCTATTGTTCATATTTTGTGCTACAGTGTTCTTCCTTAACTTGCATGTGAAGCTGCATCGTGGGGGAAGCAGGCCTGAGCTATAAGAGCCTTCCTAATACATTTGTGCTGCTAAGTGACTGCCAGGATTCACTGTGTTTCTCCAGAGGCTCTAATTTTTTTTTTTTTTTTTTAATCATGAATTGAACGCAGGACCTTCCTTGTGCTTGACAGGAAGGCAGTGCCACTGAGCTATATCCCCGACCCCTCTAAATTGTTCAGTTTATTTCTGCTCAACAAATTTGCCCTAGATCAGGAATTTTGCTAAGTATCTCTTGGCTTCATGCTTTCATATTCAGCTGTGCTTGGTCAGCAGAGGTTTATAAGAAATCCTTTGCAGTTGGATTCTCTTGTCTGTTGAACAGTTATGTTAATGTTCTAAATCGCACATTATAGAAACACAAATGATTATTAATGAACTAAGAAATAAAGTAGTGAATTACAGAAATCTATTCACTTTTTATGTTCTAAAATATGATATTTATTAAAAGGTATACTCAGCAAACTATAGTAATAGACCTAATAAACTGAAAATTCCAGTTTATATTCTATAGGGCTTAAAATGTTAAATTATCTTTGCAAAGCATAGCTTATAATGTCTTCATTATAAGAAAAAACTAATGACTGCCTTATGATATTTATGTCAAAGTTTATTCTTTTAATAATTGAATAGTTCATTATTACTTGATAAAATTTTGATTTTTTTAAATCAAACATAGTTTTGGAGCCAGATAATTTCAGAACCTGATTTTTTTTTTTTTTTTTGTCCTTTTAAGCCAGGTTCTCACTATGCAGTATATGCTGGCCATGAGCTCACTTTTCTGGCCTCTAACTTTGCAAAAATTCTTTTGTGTCAGCCTCTTGAGTGCGAGGATTACAGGCATAAGCCACCACACCTGGTTTGATAGGGATTTTAAAAAAATCAAGAAAACATTGATGTTGACAGACTCAATAAGCTCTCTTTAGGTTTGTAAATTTAAACTATACCTGAGTGAAAATTAAGTTAAAATACAGCAAATATAGTATCATCATAGATGTCACCTTAAATTTTATAAATAACTATCTTGTTGCTTAGAATAACTTTAGTTTATGGTAAAATACATTACAATGGTTAATCAATGAATTCACCTCAAACTTAGTGGTATATTGGCTTTAAGAAATATTTTGTAGGAATAGATAGAAAATTGCAATGCATAGCAGAAAAATATTCCATGCTTCCTTAATAAAATGAGCATATAACATTCAATTAAAAAAGAAAAGTTAGTATTTTTAGCCATAGATGTCTACATTAAATAAAGTGATTACTATCAAAACATAGGACCTCATTATCTTGTAAAGGCCAGAATTCATACATGATCACTTATGATCCCAAGACCCCGCATCCATGTATTTTATAACCTGATTCCCTGGAATACAAATGTGATAGGATGTCACTCCTCTAATACTTTCTAATATAATTAAAACATCAAATGAATAGATACAGGAATAATGATAAGTGAAATTGTTCCAGCAGACCTGAACTAAGCAGATTAACCCTTAGCAAGGACTGATCCCTTCCTGAGAAGCAAAAGTGTTTAAGAGGGGGTTGTCCCTACCTAGAAGAGGCAAACTGCATCATAGCACTTAATGTTAGATTTCCTATATGATACCTTGACAGAAATTCTGTGAGAGCCAGAACAGAGCACCCAGTAATGCTATTTTGGACATCTGTATCAAAGGAACTCACATATAACAGAAGTCTGCCCTTCCTAAGTTTATAGTGAGTTTCTTTGAGAAACAGCTAAAACGCATGGCAAAAAAGAGACTAGACGCAGCTGCAAATTGAATCAGAGAGAAAGTAAAATAAAAACTTACAAATTGATACAGTATGAAGAAACTGGGAATAGGAAAAGAGGTAATGAGAATAGAAAGTATCATCCAACTTTAAAATAATTGGTATTTCTTGGAGAACTTACTTGTGAGAAGAATTTAAAATGGCACATTATCTTTTCTGAAAGAAAATTCACACAAGAAGCAGTAACTGAACTTAAATACTCTGCAAACCACAGGAAAATGATGCGAATAATTCACACTGAGACATACCCATTTTGTGCTGCAGAACTTTAAGAATAAAGCATTTAAGCAATCAAGCAGAAAGGAGCAATTCAGTTTCATGGAAAGATGTTTCAGCTGGGCCCATATCTCTTGTGAGTGCCAATCAATGTCTGAATGTGAAAGAGGCATCAGCAAATCTCAGTTAAATAAATAATGTAATGACACAATATTACATCAAATGCAGGTGCTGAACTATAGAACAATAAACATATACGTTGTCAAATGTGAAAAGTTACAAAAATGCAACACTCAGTGGTCTGTCCTTGAGGAAAAATACAGTCAACTAAAATACTCAGAAAAACAACCAAAGGACAAATGTTATGTTTCAGCACAGAAAACAGCAGAATCGTTTCAGAAAAGCTCTGAGGGAAAGAGTGAAGCAAAAGTTTTACAGCCTGCCCTTGTATTGAAACCAAATAAAGGCAACGCTTAAGAATTCACAAGTAGGTAGACTGTCAACACCACCAAATTTTCTTCACAATTACTAAAAGAAAAGCAAATTGATAAGCCAAACAAATTAGACTGTAAATTCCACTGGGTGTTACAAAATTGTCTTGGCTACTTTCTCTTGTTGCTGAGACAAAAATCTGATGCTCAAAATTAGGGAAGGAAAGGTTTTTTTAGCTTGCAATTTTTTGGGGGGGTTTCAGTTCATAATCAACGGCTCCAAGGCAGTGTGGCGTGCCACTGGGGCAACACTTTAAGGCAATAGATAGGGCATAAAAGGAAAACTCCAGGCCTATATTGTACACAAACCCTCCACCCGCAGGGCAGGTGTAGCGCTCACAAAATCTTCTTGTCTATCTTTGCACAGGATACAGATATTTACAAAGAACCCCTGCCCCCTGTAGAGTTTCTCAGTTAAACTTCAACCTCCTCAAGTTGACACATGTATTAACCATAACAAAAATAGAACATTCATGGGAGCAGTGCAGAATTACTGGAGAACTCAATATGACAGCTACCAAAAAAGACTGAGAGATAGGAGGGCTTTATTATTTTTAACTTACTGTTTACACAGGAATGGGAATATCAGAAACAGTCTGGTATTTCTTATAGCTATTCTAAGTGGTGGGGTAATTTTTAAACCAGGTGAAGATGAAGCAATATGAATCCTCAAGTGTTACAAATTGGCCGTAAAAAATGAAAAAAAAAGGTTATATTTAAAATATAATTTACTTTCGTATGAATTAAGTTTATTGGTACATTTTTAAGTATACATAATGATCACATTTATTGTAGAGAATTTGTATCTGTACATGATATAATTTGACTCGTTTTTCCTGTTTACCTATCCACATTTCTGTTTTTATTCATTTCTCATCATTTTTAAATTTACTTTTAATAATTCTGAAACTGAAATATATAGCAAAAATAACAAATGGTCAAATGGAGAAAGTACAGATAAAGATATAGAAGGAACTATACTTGACAAACCCACTGATTCTGAAAGAAGAGAATGAATTTCACCTCATTTCAAGTGATGCTGCTTTCTATGTGTTGAAATATGAGATTTCTGTAAAAATACAATTTGTCATGTTTCTCGGTTGACATGTGGTCAGCTAGTAAATTACATGTAAAATGTGAGATAGACATAAATACTATTTCTGAAATATGATGGCTGAGAAAATGGCATCGTCAATTACATTCTGATGATAGAGAAAAATTGTGAATGATAATGCATCTAAATAGTATAAGTAAAGAGATAGCTAATATCCAAATTATATGTTTTGTAACATATCTTATATTTTGTTTGACATGCAGTGCACATTAAATCTATTTTGTGTATTTCATCATCTAGATCAGTTCCAAAACAAATGGTTTTCACTAGATTTTACTTCCTTATGGTTAATACACTGCGCTAACTTGAGAAGTTTAAGAATTTAACTAAGAGAAAGAGGAGGACAAAGTGTTGTGAGTGTTATACCTGACCCGGGCGGGAGTAAATTGCTTACAATATAAGGGAGAAGAGCTTTGTTTTTCTCCTCTTTTGCTGGCTGCTGCCTTGAAGTGTTGTCCAGGTGCCATGACACTCTGCCTTGGAGTCAGCTGAGTACAGACTGAAACCTCCACCAACTGTGAGCTAAATAATCTTTTCCTTCCTTCACTTTGGTGCTGGGTATTTTGTCATAGTAACAAAGAAAAATAATCAAGACACTCAGTATTATATGTTTTCCTCAAATTTATTGGAATCACTAATTTTGTTTCATATCAGTAAAATTAATATAAAATAAATGGGTTATTAATTTAAATACAGAGTTTAAAATATAATGAGAAGTTAGAGAGACAATACCAGACAGGGGCAGAAAACACAAATATAGACTACTTTGGAGTTTTCTTTTCTCTTTGATGGTTCTGTTCAGTCTTTCGAAGACTTTTCAGGTGTTTGAGAATGACTCAATGTGGAAAATTATGAAACTTCAGGAAACAAATATAAGTGTTCAGAGCTATCAAAAGAGAAGAATGTCTGGCATACAAAGCCTATTTTAGAGTGGGATACAACAGAGACACACCTGAAATCACTTGAAGCCTTGAGAAGATGCACATAATCTGAGCTCTCTTAATCCTTTTCCATGACTATTTTTAATTGTACTGTCCAATATAGTCAATAGTTTCGTGTGACCATCTCAAACTAAGTAAAGTGAAATATGTGTCTTTTCATGAGAGTTAGATTAAAACTTACCTGATCATTATCATATTTAATATAAATAGCTGGAAATATCAATCAGTTGAATAGACCGGAATTTTTAGGGGGTAAAGAGGGAACTCAGGATCTAATATGCAATCTACACTACTACTGGGCTACTTTCTCAGGTCTTCAATAAATTTTTGCTTTTAGTTTTCTAAAATTATGTCATGCTGTCAGAAATTATAAAAAAGAAAAAAAAAAAAAAAGAAAGATAGAAGAAAGAAAATCCGAATATCTTTCACTGAAAGAGGCTGTTCCCTTTGTACATTTATCCTAACTTACCCATGGCCTGCGGTATATCTGGCATTCACCAATTCTGCTTAACCACTCTTCCCCTGCTCTGCTTCCTTGGTGTTTTGTATAGGGCACGTGCTTCTGCTGTTTCATGTCTGTGTTGAAGTCAGCCCAGATTAAAAATATCTTGTGAATTAACCCATTCATCTTGACAAAACTTTATGGTGGATTTTAGTCTTGATTCAATATATATCACTGGAATTGCTGTACTGTATGCAATGATACCAAAATTATTTTCCAGTTCATTTTCTCATTAAGAATAAATGTGAGATAAGATTTTTGACTAGTGGTTAAATAAAATAAGGTCAGGCAAAACAGTTCTCTAGGAATGAGCCTTAGCATAAACCTATATTGAATGATAAGAAAATCTAAGGGGAAGTCCTTAAATATCCTGAAATCTTTTTGTCACCATCGTAAGTCAAATGGAAATTCCATATTCTGAAATGATTTGTAATGTTTATTACCACCATCAAAAATATAAAGACTGCAGAGCTAGATTATCCAAACTATCTGTTCATTAAGATGGCTCCTATGAAATCAGGTGGAATTGTCTCAGCCAAGAAAATGTGAATGAAACACAGCCCATCTGTTTGGTACATTTAAATTTGATTGATTTGGGGAACAACCCCAGACACTTATAGTGTGTCTGGATGGGCCAGGTAGAAGATATAAACTCTGCTTGATGATGATAGTTTTTGGTTATCAATTATAAAACATAAGCTCACTTAAATTAGGAGAAAAAAGGAGTTCTGTGTTCATTTTTAGGTATTATCATTTAATAAGGTCTTAAATTAAATATTCATACATTTGAAGAAAGCTGAAACTTCTTTCAATTAAAAAAAATCTATGTTTCTGCACAGGATGAAATCTAATAGTTTCTGTTATATTTAATTTTGCCTATGAACAATTCAATCCTTGATAATTTGGTTAATGATTTAAATTAGACCTTTTCCAAAGCAGAAGGGAATTAAGAGATGTGGGAGTGGGGAGGTTTGAAAGAGGAAGAGGGCAAAAATGCATGGAGATATATCATGTACACTTGCTGGATACCCACAATGAATGCCTTCATCATGCACTGCAAACTTGTGCCAATAAAAATGAATTTAAAGAATCAATTTCAATTAAAAAATTGTTTTAGTGATTTCATTATTTTATTCATTGAAGTTACTAATCAAAGTTTTGAATTGAGCTGCGATTACAGATATAACTCCTAAAATGATACTTTCCAAATTACGCATCCAGAAATTTTTATAGTGATTCAGAAGTAGAAATTTTTATTAAGTTTGTACATTATGGTCATTTAATAAATTTGTTAAATAACTAGTCTACTTGAAGACCCTGAGGAAAATAAAATGTATAGTTTTTAGGCCATATAATTATTAGTGTTTGAAGCATAAGATCGCATGTAGAATAGAGTAAGATAGTACATTCATTAGATTAAAAAACAAACTGCATTATAGGTAAACAAATAAATCTGCACATGACCATATACACAATTTACCTTTAATTTTTCAAATACTGGTACATTTCTCTGAAATGAAAAATGCAGCTACTCATTTCAAAATGCAAGTCAATATTGTGATAGTTAAAGATTAATATTGCGAGCGATATACACAGTTCACTATGAATTTAGATGCCTGAAAAGAATTCTCATTCCTAACCATATTAAAAATCATTTATTGAACAACTGTTCCAGAATATCTGCGAGGGGAGCTCCTTAGGAAAATAGAGATGTCCTCTGTTTTCACTAATTTGTCTTTTTTTATTCTATAATTTAATAGCTTATGCAATTATCAATATAAAAGTGGTACCAATGATTTTATAAATTTAGACATGATTATGCATTTCTAATATTTCATTATAAAAGTGATTATAAATGTTATCCTTGAATTTTCTACAAGATACTAATCCATTATTATTTCTAGAGAGTGCTTTCAACCACAGAAAAACAAGCTTACGTGTTATTAGACGCATAACAATTTTTTCTTAGTGTTATGCTCTTGTTTTCCCAGAATAAAATTTCATTATACAAACAATAGCATGACAATAATCAGAAAAGCTTACAAGTTTTACACCATCATTCTTTATTCACATCAAACTTTGATTTCTAGATAGATTGGGCACACGATTCAGATTTTTAAATCAAAAACAATTTTGATACTCAGATAATCATAAGAATTTAAAATCTTACATTTGAGTTTTAAAAATTACTTAGAATGGATTAGGAAAAATATTTATAAATATAGGTGAGGGAAAGTCTTCTTCACTTGATCTTAGCAAAAAGGCTGAGAAGTGATGTGTTAGGGAAAGTCTTAATAAACAAATTTGTGGACAAAAAGATTAATATACTTATCAAATGAAATAATTTTTCTCAAGATATATATTACATGTATTATAATAATTCTTAAATTAATGAAAAATTATATATCATTAACAATGATAGAAGTTATTCTACACAGCTTTCACATTGGAAGGCATGCTGCTCATCACCTACACCTTAAAGTGGAAGAGGTTTTATTTAGCTGACTGTTGCAAGGGATTCAGATTGTCCATTATCAGTGGTTTCTCAGGCAGAAGGTACTAACAAAGCAAAAATGTATATTTCAAGATGGTCAAGGAGCAGAGCACAGAAAAATTATAGAGAATGTGGGATCAGGAGTTACAGATATTGGTAATAACTACTGTTAGGTCTCCATTTCTCAATCTTGCACACTAGACATGTGGTTCATCAATCCACATGGCTCACAAGCTAATCAAGTGGACAGACTCAAGCTTAACCAGCACATTCCCCTCCGGAGTCAAACTGACAGCTAATTCCTACACCTCCTTAAGCAATACTTCAAATAAACATAGTAAAACTTACTACCTCTGCCCACATGATACAAATATGTTGCCATGTAATGAAAACTATAATAATCCATTTTCCCAAACATTTGGGAAAAAATAATATTTTTCAGTATTCTAAGTCAAAGTAGCATCTGAAATTCAAGGCAAACTACCTGAACCTCCATAAAAATAATTAAATAAATAAATAGATAGATAGATAGATAAATAGGTTAATAATTCCCAGGTACAATGACATAAGGTAATAATTCCCATTCCAAATGAAATGATGACAAAAAAGGATTAAACTGAAACTAGACTGAAATCCAGCAGGAGAACCATTAAAGAATGCAGCCTCATATCTGGCATCAAAATTCCTGGTTGTCAGATGTGAGCTCCAGAGGCTTTGGGTAATGTCATCAATTATAATCTTACTGGTGTTAGCCTAAGGGGGGTTTCTCTTGGGCTGGCTCTCTGCATGGCCTGCAGTTTTCAGTCACAGATAGTCAGTGTTCCTAGATTTTCTCGCCTCCTGAGATCTCCACTGAACTTTGGCTTTATCCCCAAAGTTTCACACACTGTTTTCACCATTCCTGACCTCACAGGTCTTCCTTTGAAAGCTTGATAAAGGTCTTCCTGATCTCACTGCTCTTACATTATGTGTGTTATTAAAACCAAATCACGTGGACAATGCAAAGCCCTTGAAACATAGTGAAAACAGCCAATGATGCTGATTGGGTTGCAATGAATCCCACAATTGAGTTCTCTAGCTATGTCCCTCCAGCCAGAGTACATGAGCTCTCTTCTCAATAGAAGAGTTTATACTTTTGTATATTTAAGCCTGCAATAGGAAGGGGGCCTGAAGTACAATCAAGAGCTCTACTGATCTCAAAATACTTGGTTTTGTTTAATGGTACTAGACTTTTCCACAGCCACACTTCGTTTTTCAAATTATTCTGTTCCATTTTCTGATCCCAATTATCACTGTAGGTATTGAGAAAAAAAGGTTGGATGTCCTAGTTGTAGTCTCTGAATATTGGCCTACTTTGAAATTTCATCTGTCAAATCAGGGTATCCACCATACTGAATCTCCAGCTCTTAACAGATTTTGTACCATAGCATAATATCCACAGCCTCTAATTCAACAGCAAAGAAGTCATTGTTACTAACTGAAACCTCCTGATGCAGGGTTACTTCCCATATTCCTGTCAGAATTTGGGTTTTCTCAGAATTACTCATTATGTTCTGTTTAGAGTATTTTTGAGCTTCGCTAGCTTGGTTCTCTAAACTTACCAAATTCCTTCAATAATCTACTTTCAAAGGCTTCTAAACCATTTGGTCAGTTAGGTTCAGAGCAACAACTCAAACTCAATATTGATTTTCTGTGTTAGTCTGCTTTCTTGTCACTAAGACACAATAACTGTTACCTACAGTTTAAAGGAGGAAGGTTTAATTTACCTCATGGCATCAGGAGACTCAGGACAAAGTTAGCAAACTTCAAATGGTAGAAGTCAGAACAGAGCAGAGCTGCTTACTTCCTAAAAAGTGGGAAGCAAACTAGCGGAACAGTGCCAGAGAGGAGGAAGCAAAGAATTATACATAATATCCAGAGTATCGCCTCAATGACTCACCCAGACAGCCTCAGAATCATGCTTTAATAATCTTCTAAGTGTTTCTTAATCAAATGTAGTTAATGTATTAGGATAAATAGTCACAAATTGATAACATTTCTTTGTTGTAAGACTTCATTTGCAAATGAGACTAAAATAGCCTTGTTTTTCAGTTTTATTTGGTTATAATTTGTCATACTGTATATATTAATTTGTATAAATATATTTAAAACTTGCTAGAATTTGGAGTCTTGATTATACTTTTCCCCTACAAAAAAATCCTTGCCTATCACATCCCAGAATCAAAAAGATATTTTCATATATTATCTTTTCTTTATAGTTTCTTCAGCCTAGCTGGAATTTATACTACAGTTTTGTGTGAAGTGCAAGGTTTGCTTTAGTTATTTTAAAAATGTGAACAAGTAACTGTCTCAAAATGTTTAAATGATCTAAATAGTAAACCTCATTCAGTAATTTATAATGTTCCTTAAGAATTAACCAAATTTCCATGTACATAGAAATCTACCTGAGGATAATTAATTTTACCCTAAGACATAAAATATGTAACTCTGTAATTATTATTAAGCTTATATAACTTTATAGTAGAATTCACTGCATCAAGTTTCACCATTTCTCCTTCTACCTTAAAGATATCTTGACTATTGTGTTCCCTGTTCTTTTGTGTGCCTTTGAAAAATTTATTGTTCTTTTATTCTAAAATTATACTGGTACTTAACCCAGCTTTTAAAATATGAGGTATTCCATTGTGATATAATAATAACTTTCTTTTTGTTGATTGATGGTAAATATTTTTGATGGAAAGCACATTGGAGGCTGGAGACAGTGAGGTAACTTTGCCGGACAGTAGGCTACACAGATTCCATATGCAGATACCAAGGGCACCACCCATTGAAACACAGGTGGGAATATGCTCTGCCAGCTTATTAGTGATACCACCAAGCCAATCAGGTTCATACAATGAAGCTGAATTGTCACACAACCCAGGGATACTCATCAACTCTCCATTAAAAATTGTGTATGGTTGATAATACAATAAAAGATAATTGACAATACTGATGGAGTTTAGATCTTAAATGTCCTCTGAAGTCCCATTTGTCAAGCTTTGGACCTGACACAACAAAGAGGAATTGGGTCAGCCTTCATTAGGGAGGTTTTCTTTTAGGCCAGTGGAGGATTGAGCTCACAGGAAATTGCATAACACTTCTGCTTTCACTGAGCGCAACCTGATTTCTAGGGACAGTATTTTGATTCATCTTTTGCCCCCTCCACACAAGTTAAACATAATAAGGCCACTAAATCATAAAACAAAATCTTCAAAATAGGAGCCTAAATAAATCTTGTCTCTTTATGTGTTTGTTATCACAGGAATTTTGTTGTAGTGATGGGAAGCAGACACAACTACTAATGAAAATGAAAACAATTCAGTTTTTATATTTGATTTGTAAAATTTAAAAATAACAATATCAATGATATTAAAATTTTAAAGAAAAAAGCAGTATTGTTTATTATTTAGGGATATAAGCTAGTATATCAAAGTCTTCAGTGTCTATTAAAATGAATAGAAATGATTCACTTCATGAACAGTTCTTTTTATGAACGATTTGGTTCACTAACAGAGGCACTGGGCACAATTGTTTTTCCCTTTTTTAGCTTCATATCGGTTGACAAAAATGACCCAGCCATCTTTCCCAGAGTTATAACATGAGTAAGTTCATTCTACAGTACCACAGTATGTTAATAACAAATTCAACAACTCCATCACTACTTCAACAATCAAGAAATAGTTATTAAAGATAGCTGTTGAAAAAACATTAGAAATTCCCTTCAATACAGATATATTTAAGTGCAAAACGTTATAATGATTTGCAGTCATTAAAAGTCACATAAGACAAAGCAAAATATCCAAGATACAATGGTAAATAAAAAATGTAGACCCTAGATATAGGAATCAAAATTTATGAAAAATATAATCAGATAGCAAAACTTAAATACATATATATATACATATATATATATATATATATATATATATATGTAATCATGTCTTAACATTAGAAATCATAAGTACTAAAAATATCTCTGTTTTAAGTCATGAGTTTCAATTGATTATGATTCACATTTAAATCTTAAGAAAAATCTGAGCCTGATTTAGTTAACACACAGAATCAGGAGATCTGATGCTATTTTCACTGTGAGGTGTGACAATAACCATTATATTTTCCAGGGTTTCTTCTTTATAACATAGATAAAATTATAGGTATTATGGAGTCCATATAAAATTGTATGTGCTAAACCTCTAAAATTATTTGAATACAATGTTTGTTGTCATTTTCATTTAAAATGTTAATATTATTACAAATTCCTCCCCTAGTATGCAAAGGTTGAGTTTCATTGTAATTCAAATAGAGAAATAGCTACATTGAAGGTGTGTTTTTATGCTTTGTCTTGGTCAGTTTTAGGGCAGGAAGGATCCTAACTAATCTTGTAATTTTTCAGATGATCACTGCCTAAAGTTGAAATTTAGAAATTCATATATATATATATATATATATATATATTAGACTTGAAAAGATTGGGAAAGAAAGTTTGAGAGCTTGATTCCTAAACTTTAGTCTGTCTGTGAAATCATTAGTGGTATTATTTTCTGAGGTGCTATAAAAAAATGGAGCTGTAGGCTGTTGGTCTTCCATGGATCAATGAGCTTCAGTGCAGTGTTAAAAGTTTGTTCATAAAGTCTTTTTCTACACCTCTTGCTTCTCTCAGGAAACCCTTAAATATTCTTTAGTCCCATCTCCTATGTTTTTTTTTTTCAAGGTTTTTATTAAAGCACTTTGTCTCTTTTGTTACTGACTCACGAAGTTTGTACTATGCACATTATAACAGGGTAGTTTAATTTAAAACATACTTTGATATTTTTATTTGCTATCAATTAAACTTTAATCTAGACTTCTCCCATTCAAAATTTTTGCTAGGAACCACATGTCACTATTTCAATCTAAATTATAATCACTTAAAACTAAGTAGTTTTAAATATTCTGTAACACTAATTCAAGCATATGATAGCACTATGTCATTAGTGATTTTCTTAATAGTCAGTTTAGGTATTGAATATTGTTAACATTGTAGAAACTTTTAATTGGATAGGTTTAATGTAGAGGAGTCACATTGATTTTTCTACATTTAGCAAAATTTCTAAGTGAAATTGCATACTTTCATTGGGGCAGGTGGTGAAAAACGTTTGCTCATTTCATTTTTGTGATATTATTAGATACTAGTGATCTTTTCTTGGGCCAAATCATTAAAGATTAAAACATATAAATGAATCGTATAACATTTTCTGTCATTTTATAGAATGGTTGTACAATTATAAAATTCTATTTATCTTAAAATATTAGTCTGAGGTACAAATAATTAAGAAAGGAGTTATAGATGCTGTGATATTTATTTTTGAACTTTCCAAATAATATTTTAGATTCTTAGATATCTAAAACAATATGGTTTTGTACTAGAAAAAAGATTTACCTATATTTGAAAAAGATATAGCTATCAACTATATTGAATGGTAAGTGAACTTTTTTTTATCTTTGGGTCTTAACAATTTCTTGAAGTTGACTAATGAGTCTTTTCATAGTGTGCTAGACTTTGATAGTTCCCTGATATCAAAGAATATTGTAGAAGTGTGTTTTCATCTACATTTTCTACTCAAGAATTGAACTTTGATCTTATTTTGATAAACCATGGCTTCTTTTAATGTAAATATGCTTTAGAGATAAACTTGCTTCTGTTCTTATAGTAAAATCGCTTTGTCAGTGAAAATACTGCAATATAAAAGGCTTAGGAATATGAAAGGACTAAAACATACTCATCCATATTGATGATTTACAGTAGCTACATTTGGGAAAACTGGAACTTTGAAGACTAATGCAGACTATGTTGTTTAATTATGAGGAAGCTAAAAGTAGGAACTTTGAATTAAATAAATATACATGTATTAAAATAGTAAATTACCAGATCATTTTAATTTAGGAGCTATTTTCATAATAACATATGCATTATGCAATCAAAGTAGAGTATACCAGACTATAAAATTAGAAAAGAAACAGGCAAAAGAAATTTGCTACAGACATCTTTGGGAAAAAAAAAAAAATCTCTGGTATCTGGTAAGAAGTGTTCAGCTTCCCCATATTCTTAGCTGTGTGAGCCATAATCAATTTTCTTATCATTAAACTGTACCGATAGCTGAAACTATCTACCAATGTTATGATTACCTTACAGAATTACCTTATATATTTAGCATAGTCTCTTTCAGAGTACTGCAGGACAAGTTGATGTTTGGTATCAAAAAATACTACAGTGGTGTTGGAATTTTATTATATATACTATAAAAAATCACCTGTGAGTTAAATTGAAAAATATTAAGTGAAAAGTCATATTTGCATGGCAAAGTAGAGATCCTATTCGAGAAATAGTGCAATTTCTTAAAATAATGTGTGGATTTTTAATGTTAATTTGAAGTAAGACTATTATTCATTGCAAAAAGATGTACAAATGGAGATGTGATTTTCTCCAGTGGCCATGTTAATTCATGTCATAATCTCAAACATGGTGGGATTTTCTTTCTGAAGTATTGTATTATGAAAAAATAAATTTGAAGTAAATGGGGTTTCCCTCTGTAAGGTGCAATCATTGTCAGCATTATCTCTAGGAGGGGAATCATTGACACCTTGTTTTAAGTCTATGTTCCTTTTGTTTCCTTTTTTTTTAATGCAGATTTCATTCCTACCTCTGGAGTCTATGATCTCACAACTTCTTTTTAATTAATTTCATTGGTACATTTTATATATACATAGCAATAGCAATGATCCTAGAGAATTTTTAGTGAATATGATATCTCTTCTTCTTGTATGGCATCCCCCCTGCCCTTCTTTCCACCATTCTCCTCATTTACAAAATGTTTGTTTCCATTTTGCCTTGTATTCACTTTTCTTTCTTGTCCCTTCCTTTGCTTTAACCTTTCCTTGTTCTCCTTTTCATTTGAAGATTTTCTTCCCATTTCATAATATCTATTATACATTTTGTTTCTTATTTACAATTTCCATTTCTCACCCCAGAGAAACAGTGAGGTATTTAAATGTATGTGTGTGATTTATTCTTCCTTAAGAGCATGATCTCAAGGTGTATCCTTTGCCTAGAACTGCTTCAAGCTTATCTTTCTTTATGGCAGAGTAATCCTGACCTGTATATACATTTCTATATTAAATTAGATGAAGCCAATCCCTCTTTTTCTGCATTTGTGTGTCAAACAATTCTAATACAGATTAAAATATAATAAATAGGAATAGTAACAGTTCTACAAACTGAAAATACATCATCAACAATTAAGCAACATGGCCTTTATAAATTTTAGGTAACTGCTGAATTAAACTAGAAGCGAGACTTGAAAGAGATTTTGCATTATTTAGCAAACCTGTAAGAAACTAAAGAAAGTCACAAAGAAAAATTTACTAAAATGGAATATAGCTCAAATACTGGTTTCAGGATAGACAATCAATAAGGGAGGGAATTAGTGGTAAAGTTAGTAGCTGAGTTAAAATAGTGGGGTTAAGTAATTGCTTAATATCACAACACTGAGGAATAAAATCTGATTCATTACTGTCTTGTGGAGAGAAAACATTTTAATAAAAATTATAAAAAATCATTTCAAAGATATGAAAGATTCACTTTCATTTACAGTAACTTTTAAATTCATGAAACCATATTCAGAACTCTTATATTGTGTGACTTAAATTCAAAAATATATACCCATGGGCTAGGAATTTAGCTCAGTGGCATAAGCACCTGCCTTGCAAGCAGGCAGTCGTGAGTTCAGTCCCCAGTACAGATTTAAAAAAACAAAAAATAAAGAAAATACATACCCATGACCAACAGTTTGTACTACAGTTGTTAAATTCTGACATACAATCTTTTTTTTGTGTGTGTACAATTTTTGAAAAATTACTTTTGTTCTTTTCCACTCCTTCCTTAATATAGGTGTATGACACATAATAAATGAATGTAATTGTGGGATACATATATATATATTCTTACTTCTTTATCCTTTCTTCACCTTCCCTTCCCTTCTCTCTCACCTCTTCCTAAGGTTTCCTTGTGACATAGAGTTGTAAAGTTATGTTTTCTAACATCTTAAGCAATGCTTCTAGACTTAAAATATGAAATTTAAATTTAAACATATCTTATTTTTCAATACAGTACTTGTAGAGATGCAATTTGATAAGGACCATTTTCCACCCCGATCACTCACGTTTAGTGTTAGACCTGAAAGCTGTCCTTGCGCAATGGCCCTGCCTATCTCATAAAACAGACCCTAATGAAAGTTTCGCAAGTAGAGAACTGGACTATTATGCATCGTAATGTCAAGTTGGATATGTAAAAACAACTTTGTAATGAGTATAGCATGGCTGAGGTGACATGGTGACTTCATTCAGTTAGAGTCTCTGCTTCCATTTGGTTTCTTGATTTTATTTCTACAAAATGAACTGTGGGCTTTCAACTCTGTTAAGGGTTATAATGTCTCTTCAAAATTCAAATGATAAAATTGTAACCCTAGTACCGTTTATTAAGATGGGGTGTTCTTACAAGAAAAGAGGATTGGGAACAAGCATATGACAACAGAGAAATCCATGGAGGACAGAGGAGGGAGAGCACCATCCAGAAATAAAAGAAAGTTCTTAGTGGAAATCAAACGTGCTGGACTTTTAATCAGACTTGTGAGAAAATTAATTTCTGTAGCTACAGTCATGGTTTCTATGGTACCATGTATGCAGCCATAACAATCAAACACAAAAAAGCATTTCTTCTCATGGTAATCTCTGAAATTTAGATTTTTAACACATATTTTTGATCTTCAATTTCAGGGAAACTATCTTTTATTTTCTCTTGCTGATCCAATACCGCTTATTTACTTGTTTCAGGAAAAAATACTCTGTATCTTTCAGTTACTTCCATCTCTCTTTCCACTTATTTAACAAATACACTAATATTCTGGTTTTTCAAAATTTCTGATTTCTCTGTGTAATTTGAAAAAAATTGCCTGAATTGTAGCAAGTTTAGCTTGCATTAGGATTATGTGAATGGCTTAGTCTGCCTAGAAATAGAATAAAATATTGGAGCAAGGAAAAGCATAACATGTTCAACATCTGAGAATTCAATACAAAATATCTCTTTAAAATTATTTCTATAATAAATGTATTCTAAATATGTTGATTATATACTTTTCCCTTCCTTAGTTCAATGTGTATAGGGCAATCATATAAACAATTGTTTTGGTAGATATTATTTGAGTTTTAGTAAATAACCGAAATGCATATAATATAGTTTTTATTTTATGAAGCAAAGGAAAATTCCCTCCTGTGATTTCTGTTGAAAATGACTTTGCTTTGGCTACAACAGTATGAAAAACACAATGTTAATTGGCAGCCTGATTCTATGAATAGGGCATGTTGTACCAAGTGTAGCTCATTTCTAAAAGCAATTATTTTGTCTTAGCTATAAGCAGTATTGCCAATAATAGTGTTTCTCATAAACCTTACGTCATAGCTCTTCACACTATTATAGCAGGCAGTTTCCCAGAAATATGTTTTGGTGCCACTGCAATCTTTCCATATTTTCTTTAATGAAAATTACATAATTTGAATGCTTGGGTAAGGTAAATGTTATTTTTCACTTCATTATATAGTTTCCTAAATAGAACAATGAGAGTGAAGACTATGTATAGAAAAATGATCATAACATATATATATATATATATATATATATGAATTAATATTTGCTTTTATGGAATTCCATGATGCTACATCCCAAAATTACCTTTCAGACTTAAACTAACTCCCATGGGTCAACCCATAACACAAAAGCCTGAGGACAAACATTCTCACTCATAAACAGGCACAGCACAAGAACATAAATGCCCTTAACACAAAGAAAAAATAAGTACAATAACAAAGCAAATACTTAACTGAATGTTTCCTAATATTTAAAATTTTAAATAGTTAGAATTCTATAACTCAATTTATGGCTTCTGGAGATGATTTTATACTTTTTAAAAGAACTATAAAACACTTTTCTACCAACATTTGGGAAATTAGTTTTAGTTATCCCCGTGAAAAATGTAGTACTTTCAAATTTTCTTTCTAACTATATTCCCTTTATAAATGTCTACTCATTCCTTATTGATTTAATTTTATAACTTAAATAGATATAACATTAATGATGTTCCAAAAACCAAATCTATAACACAAAGTAAATAAACAGATCAATGAAATCCAATTGGTTAATCAAGCAACCAAACCACATTTATATTTTTAAATAATGTTTGTTAAAATTGCCAAGGAATTTTTAAAAAAAGAAGGAGCAAATACTCCACAAATAACATTAACTAGCCTGGCTAAAAACACAATAAAATACTGACATAAAAGCTAATCACTGGCTGGGGATTTTGGTCAGTGGCATAAGCGCCTGCCTGGCAAGTGCAAGGTTGTGAGTTCAATCCCTTGCACCAAAAAAAAAAAAAAAAAAAAAAAAAAAAAAAAAAAAAAGCCAATCACACATTATGTATGAAAATGCATTTGAAATGCAATATAAATATGCATTTAGGCTTAGATATTAAACTATTAAAAACAACAGGAAATAGTAACTGTACATCTGTGGTCAAGAGAAATGGCTTAGCCACAGAAGCATGAATCACACAAAAGATGAAATACAGTTTTTAAAAATTAAAAGCATACTATATATATATATATATATATATATATATATATATATATTATTTGTGGTCTCCTTTGACATTTGATTGAATATAATTAATAAGAATGTACACTGTCTCCTAATGACTTATTTTTAATATAGTTTATATAGTTATATGTAATATAAATATATGTATGTGCCATTGACAGTACAATGTCAACTTGACTGGATTAAGAAATTCTAGGTTACTAAGCACACTTCCATGTGCATGTGTGGTTGCCTTAGAAGATTGACCGTAGGTGGTGAAATGAGAGGAGAAAATACTCCCCAGTTTTGGTGATACTATCCAGACTGCAGTGTAACTGGAATAAAAGAGATAGAGAGAAAAAGAGGAACTTGACTTATAATTTCCAAAGCCCCATTCTGAGTGACCATGTGTCTAGTGGATGTCAGACCATGTTTTCACCATTTCTACCTAGACAGGTACTGTACTAGAAAGTCCCCAGGGATTCAGTGTCGGTCTGATGCTGCATGCATAACCCCTTTTATTCCACAGCTTCTAGTTTCCTGTGCTAAGCAGCTACTGGATGTTCCAGGTTTTCAGCTTTTATACAGCCACTGTGGAGTCTCTCAGTGCTGAGGCTGTTCCTCTATAAAACTCTAATACAATATGTCAGACACACAACTTAGACAAAGAATTTTAAAATATCAATTAATATGACAAATGCCCTTTAACAATGAAGTCTTAGTTTTCAGGAAAGCTGATCATCACACAAAAAAGTGCAGAACATAGAAATAGGAGCAAAGTTGATGAGCAGGGAAATGCAAATTAACAGCAGTGTGAAATGAGCTTCACACCACTGGAATGTCGGGAAGAATGACAGTATTGTGTTTGTCTGTAGAACAATTGGCATCATCATTCTAAATGAGTTACAAGTTAACCTGTTCAACTGTTGCAGTAAACATTTTGGCTTTCTCATATACATTGAAACACACACCCACCTGTGGAAAAGATCATTCTTCAGGAAGAATCAGAAACTCTTCAGTTCTAAATTCCTTACAAAAGGTGAAGTGGTCTGCAGGGCTCTAACTGAAGTTTTGCTAGAGGGGTCATGCTTATCTATGGCTTACCCTTACTAGAATAATCTTGTTTAAAGATGAGTAATGCAAATATATCCAGTATCTACACATTTTTGAAACTTGGCTCCCTAAAGTAGCTTTTAAGTAAGGTATAAATAGAAAAGGTTTCTTACTCGTGTGGGATAAACTTGAAAACCTTTACATGGAACGTCCCCATTTATTTTTAGTCTCTGTCCCATGCACTTTATCTTTCAACTTTATTAAGATATAATTTATAAGTTAAAATTTTATAAATATACAGTGTTTATTGTAACATTTTATATATCTATATATTGTAAAATGACTAGGTCCACCTTTATTTTCTCTTATAAGGTTTTTAAAATTTATTATAGTAGATATTTTCAATGAATTATTATTATTATTGTTATTATTATTATTATTATTATTATTACTTTATAATCGTCTTCTGGGACAGAAAGAACATGTCTATTGCACAATGCAAAGACTTGAGAAAGCTGCCAATGATGTTTCTGAACCTTTTTATCAATTAGGCCACACTTTAAAGTTATTAATTAAGCTTTATAGTAGTTTTAAATTCTGATTTACTTTTTAATGGATTACTTATTTGATTCTTTCTTTTGGCTCTGAATACTAGACAAACTATTGTGTTCTAAGATATTTAAACACGAGAAATGAATACATTCACCACAGCAAAAACAAGTTTTACAAACAATGCCTCTTCTTAAATTATATAGAAATGGAAACTATCTTCAATAGAACTATAACTTTTAAAAGTTTTTATACATTCATAGGATTGAACACAACTCTGAAATTCGTTAATATTTATTATATATTGAGAAAGAGATTGTAAGCCCTCAGTGATGGTTGAATTAATCATTTTGAAGAGGATTAGTCAATGTGACAACATTTATACTTTAATACTGTATGATCTGGTCCATAACTTAGTTATTTCCTAGTGAACTCAAGATTAATCTGATGCAAAGAATCAGCATAATTGCATTTTAGCTATGAATTCAATTGCTATATATGCAAGTACATGGCAACTATTAGAGGAAAGTAAGGATAATACAGGTCATTAACCTTTCTGTCTCTTTAATCAAGAATTTAAATTGTAGTAGATGCAGAATGTTATTTTGGAAATCACTCATCTCAACTCTCAGCTCATACTTTTTCTAGTCATTTGTCTCTAACCCTTGATCCACCAGAAGATTCCATGTCTATAGTTACAATGACAGACTACTGTGGGGTATGTCATCAAACCCAGGTGAGTAGGATGTGCTATGCCTGTAGTCTTTTCCAAAGGAAGTTTAAGGAAGGATTTTGTTTTATAAATCTCTCAATTCTTCACTTCACTATTTAATTTTAGAGTTGCTTTGGAGTTCAAAAGTTAATGAGTCCTAATTTACTTAGATTTATATATTAATTTATATTCTTCACTTGGTGTTGTTGTGCTTTATTATAAAAATTTTTATATTATTACTACCCAAGCTGCTCTCTTACCATTCACAATCTCTCTGCAAAACCTTTATCCTATTTCTGCATATTGATAGAAACTTTCAAGCAAAAATGAAGTGTTATATAATTGAATATTGACAGAAAATCAAAGTTGCTTTTACTTTCCAAAAAATTATAAAGCATCTACTTGTGAAATGTTTGTTAGAGCTTAGAAACTGAATATAAATGGAATAAAATACTATGGACGACTATATCTCAGCAGAAATTATTTTGCAGAAATAAATGCAGCTTTTTTGTGTAAATGTATATATGCATTCATATAAACATTCAACTTATGGTATAATATATTTATCATTTGATAATATGCAGGGAAATATATTTTTATTACTTTTGTGCTTGTGTTGATTTTGGGTCCTTTATCTTTTAGTAACTGTGTAGAGAACTTTGTACATCATATATTGGTAGCAATGCAGACAATAAGAGAATTGTTTCATAATGCTGCTATTTATTGAGGAGTTAACACTCACAGTAAATTCACATTTTTCTCACATGCTCTATAGTTTCCCTCATAACCTGAGAAATATAGATGACATTAATATTTTTAAATATTTAGTTATTGAAATAATTCAGGAAAAATGATTCAATCTGGTTCATCTTCTTATGTTGAAACCATGTTTTAGTTTTTATTTTTGAATTAAATTATGTAATGAATCAAAACAAAGTGAATTGCTTAGTGGTTTGATAATCAAATAATCAAAATGGTAATTGATAATCCTATATTTTGTAAGATGTATAAAACTTTAAATATATCAAAATGTTACTATGTTTCTGAATCTAAATTCCAGAAAAGAAACATTACATCTATTAATTATGCCTTTATGAATACACATTCTGTTTGTTCAGACAGCAGCAAAATGCCTTGCTTCTTGTGGAAACTTTAGTACAGAAGTAGATTGAATGGAGAATGTAATATGTGCATGCTATTGAAGGATGGGTCAAGCTAGAGAAAAGGTGATTTATGATTCTTAAGGCAGCACACATAAGGCAAAGAGGTTTACGAATTAATCCTTTCAAAGATGTGATTATGACTTTTGGAAGGCCTAAATCAAAGGTATTAGCCAAGTCAATAATAGATGACACATAGGAAACACTATGGCCTTTTCAGGCTGATAGACTGAAAGACCTTCTGACTTATTTTTCAATTTTGGGGCTTTTATCTTGTAAAGAACACAGTACTTGTCAGTAAGTAATTAACCTTAAAGTATAGGTGGTTTCATTCAAGAGGAAAAACTGACCTTTGCTACCTTAAAACCCTAGACATTATTCCAAACAATCTTGGAAACTTTTCTTGCACTTTTCATTCTTCTTTATTTTTCTTTCTTCTTATCACTTGTTTTTTTACTGAAAAACTAATTCAGATTCCATTTGGATAAGCTAAGCAAAAAGGAAGAGTTAATGAAACATGCTCTATGTAAATATAATCATATTTTAAAAATTAAATTATTAACTATGTAAAAATGAGGATTTATAAAGTTACTGTTATCCCAGAAGTATTTGAGGAAAAGTTTGGATATTGAGCAAACTTTTGTAAAAGCTCAAAAGAATGTAATCATGAAATTACTGTGAAAAACTGACAATATAATTTTTAAAAATTTTAAAGTGAGGCAATAAAACATCTGTATAAAATATAATATATACATCTAAAATATTGCAATTCAGTCATTTTTATTATTCATAGAGAAAGAACCCTCAGACTCTACTTAACACTACAGACATTTTTGCAGAAAATAAATGTGTATACTCATAAGGAAGATGCTCAGTTATTTCATTTCAGTGATTTTAGGATATGTAAATAGTGTTAATTATCAAGAAAAATTGAGATCCAAGCTTTGTTTCAGAATAATGGTAAACCAGTAATTGCATCATATTATTTGTATCATCTCTTTGCATGATTATTACAAAGAGATCATCACATCGTATTTTGCATATCTGTTCTTATTTGTCCTCTTTCATTGTGCATATTTTGTTTATTCAGTCATTGAACTTATTTCACAGATACACATTCATTGATTTCTAGACTAATTTCTTTTGTTTTTATTGGTACCAGAGATCAAACTCATGTCTATGCACCTACAAGGCAGGCACTTATGCTACTGAGCTAAATCCCCAGCTTCTCTAGACTAATTTCTAGATCTTTTTAGAGATAATATTCAAAAATTGATTTTAGATGATCAAATTTATAGTATATAGAATACTGTCTCATTGAAACTCCTATTTACAAGTCTGCATTATTGTTCTTTACTTTTTCAGTTCCCAATTAGAGCTTAACATAGAATCTATTTTATGTAGAAATCTGAAGGAATAAATGGACAATACTTGAGTCTGCTTTTATAAGATTCCAAATCAATGATTTGTGAGAGAGATGAGTGATTTTTAACATGGATACAGCTGTAGTGGACTGGTAAGTTTCATAAACAACTCTGCAGCCAGAGTTGCATTAGGAACACAATCTGCCAATCTCTATTCTTTATTTCTTTTTTATTTTTTTATTCTTCTTTGTCTCAGTATTGTTTTGAACTGAATCATGAAAATGAGCAAAATTGACTGATTAATAGTAGTCCAAAATTCCAAATTACTTTGCATTTGATTTTAGACTGATATTTCTAATACATAGATCAAACACTTGAAATGAGTGTATATATATATATATATATATATATATATATATATATATATATGCTTGTGGAGGGGAATTAATGACACAAGAATACAGGTAAGAAGTTCAAGTCATGTTTGTAGATTGAGGATAGTGGAAATGTGGGAGTTGGTAGGGGAGCAATGACCACACAGAAATTAGGCAAGGTCATTCTGTCAGAATTTTTTTGAAAATAGTACTTTCTTGTCATTAGTATTGTTTACTTTCTTGAATTATTACTTCTTTCTTTAAAAAAGAAGTTCTGACAAACAAGTTCTTATAACACTCAAATTATGTCAGGGATACTATCATTGCCTATTATTTAAGATGGATGTCATTTTTTATAGATACAATTTTACATATTTTCATATAATAGACTATAGAACACATCTATGATCAAATGATCAACCTGAGTAATCCATTCTGTATAATTGGTATTATACATAATGCAGTATTATTTTTTGGCTAATGTTTTTCTGGCTGTGAATATATTTTTGGGATTCCTACAACTCTTCACTTAAATTTGTACCTAGATTATGAAGTCAATTTATTTTCAAATTATTTGCTACTTATAATCTTGGATATTTTCTTCAGGATTATAAAACAAAAAACAAAACAAACAAATAAACAAACAAGAACAAAAACTACCCTGGAAAAGGGAGGTTTCTGCTTCTTAATAACTTTTTGTTACACTCCCATTTGATCTGTGTGTAAGGATAAAGTTCCTTGACACATTTCTTCATTTTTCATGTATTGTGGCATTTACAAAGTTTTCTTGTTTCTGGTAAGAAACAAGTGACTTTCTCCAACTGACTTGATTCCACAACATGTAAAATTACTGACTAGTTTATATAAAGTATCTACATAACCTTTTATTATTAAACATTGAATGATAAAAACCTATAAAACTATAGCTTTCATAAGGATACAAGACTTTATAATGATTTTTATTTCAATGCATGTTTTTTTTTCTATTTTTTATTTTATTTTTAAAGAGAGTAAAATTAAACAGAACAAAACAGATCATAAGATAACAATGTAAGAAACACAGATTTCAAAGCAAGACAACCAGAGATCTTCACTGTCTATCATATTGTCTCTAGTTTTCCTCCAAATAGTTGTTCATATCTTCGCAGACAGTGAATTCATACAAAACAAAATAGTATAAAACTGATCAGAACAGAGTGATGAAGGCATTTTAGGATTCAAGACCAGACAATAAGGAAGTCAACAACAGCTGCCATAATGTCTCTCATTCTCTGCAAAATAGCTGTCCATACCTTCATGTATGTTGAAATTAAATGAACAAAAAAAATAAAATAAAATAAAATTACTCAGAAGAAAGCATAATAGTATTGCTGTATTTCACATCATGACACTACGGAATTAGCACTGAGTACTGTGTTGTATCTTTTTCTTCAAAGTAGCTGTTCATTTCATCGTGCATTATATACTTGATTCTCATAAACTTTTTAGAAGTTCTATGCATGCATGAGTCTTTACATGTTTACTTACCCTTCCTATAAAACAGGGAAAAGGAAAACAAAATAAGACAAAACAAAACAAATTCCTAGAAAAACAAAAATGAAAAAGACATATAAATAACAATAGCAAAGATCCCAGAGCACTGACAATATAGGTCTTCAAAACTAGGTGATCTGAGCGTAACTATGATTGTTATTTTACACAATGATCTTCAAGATGATCCTCAGATCACTACACAATAATATGCACAATTGTTCCAGTCCTAAAAATGTTAACTATTTTGTTCCAAGAGCTTAAAGGGTTTGTAGTGCAATCATCTGAGCTATTCTGTGTATTTATATAATTTTAGAAAATTTTTCTTTCCCTTCCTTTTTCTTTTCCTCATTTTCCCTGAGATATTATTTTCCCTTTTAAGCAGATTCTGAACTTTTCACTGTAATTATTGAGTTTTTTTTTTGTATCTTATGTACTCTTACCATTTCTTACACTAGAGAGATTATATAGTATTTACATATGTGAATTTGATTTATTTCACTTATGGGTATAGTCTCGAATTGCATCCATTTACATATAAATATCTCAATGTGATCATTCTTTACAGCAGAGTACTACTCCATTATATAAAAGTACCACGTGTTTTCATCCATTCCTCAGTAGATGGCCACTTAGTTTGTTTGCAAGATTGGGCTATTACAATTTGTGCTGCCATAAACATGAGAGCACATATATCACTGTGGTATGATGTTTTCAGTTCTTCTGGGAATATGCCAAGAAATGGAATAGCTGGGTCAAATGGCTCCCAAGTCAGCTTTTTGAGGAATCTCCGGGGTGACTTCCACAATGCTTGCACCAGTCTACACTCCCACCAGCAGTTCAGGAGTGTTCCTTTCCCCCCCGCAGCCTCCTCAGTATTTGTTGTTGGTAGTTTTCTTTATCTAGACATTCACTCTGGAGTGAGTTGGAACCTCAGTTTGTTTTAATTTGCATTTCTCTAATGACCAATGGTGATGAACATTTTTCATATATTTATTTGCCATTTGTATTTCTTCATCTGAGAACTGTGTATTCATCTCAGATGTCCATTTTTGGAAAGAATCTTTACATTTTGGGGATATATTTTTAAAAATATTGTTTATATGTTCTAGACAGAAGTACTTTGTCCAAGGGACAGCTCACTAAGATTTTTTCACATGTTGTGGGTTTTCTTTTCATTATGCTGGAGATTTCTTTTGACATATGAAAACTCTTTAATAAGATGTTGTTGTAGTCAGGGGTTGTACACAGAGAACTGTTCAGATCAGGACATGGAGTTTATAATATTTTTACAATGATCACCAGAAGTTAACACAGGAGAATGCAGGAAATCTATCTGCAACACCAACGACATAGATTATTTAGTCAAGAGTCTAAACCCCATGGCAATATCCCACATGAGTCCAGATAAAAACCCAGAGCTCAGGACAACGCCTCCACAAGTCCAACTGGAAGTCCAGAGCCCACAAGAAGGACTCACGCCAGTCTCTTTTATGGATTCGTACCGGGAAGACCCAAGGCTTTGCAGTGGAAGCCAGAAAGTCTATGCCAGCAGGATGAAGGAGCTGTGCTAGTGGGATGAGAGTTCTACACTGAAGCCAAGAAGTCACACTCACAACAAAGAGTGGGGCTGTCCTGAAAGGCACCACAGCTGTCCTCAGCAACATGGAGGCCCTGAGCTCCTCCGACTACAAGCACAGTCAGGTACGTGCCAGGAAGTAGCATGACGAGTTCATACTGGAGACCAGGCAGCACATGTCCTCACCTCCAGAGCCAGGAAGCAATGCTCGATGTGAAGACCAAAGCTTCTCCAGGAGAACCAACAGCTCAGACAGCAACTCGTAAGAGAACCCACAATGCCTCCTTCATGACTCAATTCCTCTCTACACCTCTCTTCTTCTCCACCTATTTATCCTGGCAACCCTTCTCAGGTGGAGCACCTTCTCTCAATGCATGCTGATGTAATCCAGCTGGCGTTAAGTTGACCACTAGTTATCAAACCATAACAGATGTCTTTCCAGTTATTGATTCTGTGAAGTATTTTGTGTGCAGCTGGATTCTTGTTTATGAATTCTCTACCTGCCCCTATATCTTCAAGATTTCCACCTACTTTATCTTCCAAAAAATTTAGTGTCTGTGTATTAATATTTAGGTCTTTGATCCACTTAGACTTTAGTTTAGTACATGGTGAAAGGCATGAGTCTAGTTTTAGTTTTCAGGACATGAAGAGCCAGTTTTTCCAGAAACATTTATTGAAGAGACTATCTTTCTTGCAGTGGGCAGTTTGGTCCCTTTATCAAAGATAAGGTGGCTGAGCATGTTTGTAGTTGTAGTTGTATCTTCTAAACTATTCTATTGATAGTCAGGTCTGTCTTTATTACAGGACCATGCTGATTTTATTACAGAAGCTTTGTAGTACAACTTCAAATCAGGGAATGTGTTGCCTCCCGACTTGCCTTTGTTGCTTAGAAGTGCCTGTGCTATTTTAGGTCTCTTCTGGTTCCAGATGAATTTTAGGAGTGTTTTCTCTAGATATGTGAAGTACGCTAGTGGCATTTTAATTGGAATTGCATTAAATCTGTGTAACATTTTTGGGAGAATGGCCATTTTCACAATGTTTGTACTTCCTATCCAAGATCAAGGGATGTCTTTCCATTTTTTGAGGTCCTCATTGATTTCTTTGTTCAGGGTATTATAATTTTCCCTGAATAGATCTTTTGCTATTTTTAAATTTTTATTTAAAGAAAGACTAAACAAAACAGAAAATAGGTAGAAATAATACACACAATCAGATAAAAAATAAACAGTAAGAAATCACTAGTTGGTGTTTACATATTGTTGTTTTACAAATAGTTGTTCAAGATACAAAAGTGGAACATATAAAGTAGGAATTCAAACAGTGAGACTGCAAACAGTCTGTTCAACTGTCCAACAAAAATTTAGGATCATGATTGCCAATCCTATACACTTAAAAATACATGCAGTTATCTTTATCTTCATTTATATTTAGATTAAACTAAACTAGATTAAAAATCATTCTGAGCAAAAAATATTGTTGGATTTCACATCATGACACTCCATGATCAGCACAGGGTACTGGAGTGTTTTTTTTTTTTTTTTTTTTTTAATTTAATTTAAACAAGACAAAACAAAAATGGGTGGAAATAATATATATTTATTTCCAGCTGCCAAACATGAGGAAATAACCCAGGAGAAGTAAACACTGAAGAGAACAAGCACAGTATCCATCCAATACTGGACACAGCATCAACCGGGAAAAAAAAAAAAACCTCCATGACCTCATAGATGAATTTAAAGCTGTACTCCTGATCCAAGTGAGGCAAGATATAAAGAGATTAATTAAAGAAATGACAAGCCCCACCCAAGGCAACACAGATGGAAGAACTGAGGAAGTCAGAAAAGAAAGAAAATCTTCTGAAAAAGAATTTAAACATAACTTAGAATACATGAAACAGATCCAAAGAGATTACCAGGAAACTAAAAACTCCATTGAACACTGGAAAAATGCCTTGACAGAAACTAAAGTTAGCCTTTTGAAACTTGAAGAGAAATTTGTGATATATGATCGTGAAAGAAAAGACCTCTTAAAAATAACAAGGAACCAGAAAGAAACAAATCAAAGGCTAGAATATGACAAAAGGATGCATAAATAAGAATAAAGCATGTGAATGAGTAAGCAGGAGCAGCCAAAAATGAAATACAAAGAATATTCACAGATATATTACAGCAAAATTTCCCATGTATAGCAAAAAGAAATGATATCTAGATAAAAGAGGCATACAAAACAGACCAGCTACCTACAAACAAAACAGATCTACACCCAGACATATAATAATCAAGATTCCAGAAATCCACCAAAAGAACAGAATATTAAAAGCAGCCAGAGAAAAGAAGCAGACTACCTACAATGGGAAAATTATCAAAATAACAACAGACTTACCAACACAAACTCTTAAATCAAGAAGGGAATGAGGAGAAATATTCCAAGTCCTGAAAGAAAATAATATGCAACCAAGACTCATATACCCATTAAACTCTCTCTCAAAATTAATGGAGAAATAAGATGCTTCCAAGACAAGGAGTAACTGTGGGAGTTTGTGGCCACCAGCCCAACCCTACAGAGAGTGCTGAAGGACATTCCAGAGAAAGAGAGGAAGGGATACCAGGATTCCAGCAACAGTGTCGGAGAGGCCTCAATGAATGGGGCAGACAGTGGAATGAGGGAGTAAGGTAGACAAATTATAGCAATAAAGTGGAGTAGCAGACATGAGGTAGAGACAGTAAGCTATCGTCTTTAGTATAGATAGTTTTGATACACTATATAAAAAAGGCAGAGGTCATGGTTAATAGTGTATCAGGATTTTAAAGACAGTAGTCTTATCGCTCTGTTTAGTTTGAATTTGATTTGTTCTGGTCTGTCCACTCATATCAGATTTGAGGGGTTCTTTCTTTGTTAGTTACAATTCTTCTGAAGCGCGCTGGCTAGATGACCCTTCCCATTTCCATGTTCTAGTGAGTTGCAGACAAGTACAGCATATACTGGCTCCTCCCCTCCAGTTCAGTCCAGCTGCTGTGCCTACACTGAATTACTTTGTGCTACCTCCCCTCTGGGTGAGTCAAACTTCTTAGGCTTCACTGGGTTAGTGTGCACCACTGCTGTAGGGATTTGATTTTGGATAAACTCTCATCCAGGTCACATGACCCAGGCCTAGCTCACTTCACCAATTCTGTTCAGGAAAGGAACAACTGACTGAAGTCACTGCTGCCCCTTGTACTTGCCAGTCCTGCCCAGTCTTAGAATGTTGTCTGCTGGGGCCCCCCTTTCTGTGGAATGGCTCCACTCCCATCACACACCACAGGTCAATACCGCTACCCTGCCAACTCTGCTCTCTGTTCTGCTCACCAACTCCTGATCTTGATGTAAATACACCTCCAGTGAGTCAAAGCGGCGGAATCTCAGAAGACTCGGCAAGTCACAGCAAGGCCTTGGAAGGCAGGTCTTGTTGGGACCTCAGATGGCTCGGCAAGTTGCCTGCTGTGGCATAAGCACTGAACCTTTTAGTTGTTCCAATAATAGCACCGGGACTGTATGTTTGGTTGGTTCTTCTCACCTTAATTTCTTCTTGGGATGAGAGAATTCATCTTGCTCTATTTGAGTCTCCCCACACTATATTATGTTGAATTCTAAGATGACTATCTCAGGGAGCCTCTGTATCCAGTTGTTATTATCTTCCATCTTTGCTCTTGTCCCTTTTTGCTTTTTTTGTTAATTAATTTGTAATTATTTCATTGTTGGATGCTATTGTAAAGGGTTTGGCTTCTCTTATTTCTTTCTCATTGGTTTTGTTGTTAATGTATAGGAATGCTATTGATTTTTATGTGTTGACTTTGTATCCAGCACATTACTGAATTTATTTATTATACCTATGAGTCTTTCAATGGAGTTTTGGGAGTCTTCTATATAGAGTATTATGTACCTGCAAATAATGATAATTTAACTTCTTCTGTTCCTACCCTTACTCTTCTTATTTCTTTCTTATCTAAATGCTCTGGCTAGTATTCCCAGCACTATATTGAATAGGAATGGCAATAATGGACATCCTTGTATTGTTCCTGATTTTAGGGTAAAGGCTTTCAGTTTTTGGCTATTTAATATGATGCAGGTGTTGGTTTGTTATAGATGGCCTTTATCATATTGAGGGAAAGACCATTTATTCCAATTTTCTGTAAGATTTTTATCATGAAATGTGTTGGACCTTATCAAAAGCTTTTTCTGTATCTATAGAAAGGATCCTGTGGTTCTTGTTTTTGGGTCTATTGATACGGTGTATTACATTTATTGATTTGCATATGTTGAACTATCCCTGAATTCGTGGGATGAATCCCATTTGGTCATGCTGTATAATCTTTTTGATGATTTGCTGCATTCTGTTTGTCAAAATTGTATTGGGAATTTTTGCATCTATGTTCATTAGGGAGACTGGCCTGTAGTTCTCTTTTTTTGGTTGGGGGTTTCTCAGGGTTTGGTATTAACATAACACTTGGCCAAGGAATGAGTTAGGCAGAATTGTTTCAGTTTCATTGAAGATTTTGAGGAGTGTTGGCATTGAATCCTCTTTGATCTGGACGTGGGCTTTTCTTTATTGGTAGGAATTTAATTACATTTTCAATTCCATTAATTGAAATTGGGTCATTCAGCAATTTTACATATTCTTGACACAGCTTTGGTAACTCATGTATTTCTAGGAATTTGTCTATTTCTTCTGTGGTATTCTTTCAAAGAACCAACTTTTTGATTCATTGATTCTTTCTTTGTATTGTTCTCTTAGTCTCTACTCTATTGATATCTACACTGACATTTATAGTTTCTTCCCTTCTTTTGGATTTGGGCTCCACTTGCTCTTCTTTTTCCATATGTTTGAGGTATAACATCAGATTATCTATTTATGTTCATTCTGTCTTCCTGATATGGGAGTTCACTGCAATAAAGTTTCCTCTTAGGACTCCTTTCATCGCATGTTCTGATAAGGTGTATTTCTATTTTCATTTGCCTATAAATATTCTTTAATTTCTTCTTAATTACCTCTGTGACCCACTGATTGATCAGGAGTGTATTATTCATTTTCCATGAGTTTGTGTGGTTTTTGCAGATTTTTGGTAGTTAATTTCAAGTTACATTGTGCTATGATGCGATAATATACATGGGATAATTTTAATTCTTTTGTATTTACTTAAGCATGTTCCATGGGCTTGTATATGGTCTATTTTAGAGAATTCTCCATGTGTTGCTGAGAAGAATATATATCCTATGTTGTTTGGTGGAACACTCTGTATACATCTACCAAGTCCATTTGGTCATGGGTGAGATTTATTCTGTTATTATTATTTTTTTTTTGATGATTTTCTGTCCGGTTGATCTGTCCCTTTGTCTACTGTTATAATTGTGCTATTGATTATTTGATTTTTATTTCTGTTAATATTTGTTTTGTATAGTTGAGTGCTACCAAATTCAGTGCATACGTATTTAAGATTGTTAACTCTTCCTCTTGAAGTTTTCCCCTAAGTAGCAGGTAGTGGCCTTATGTCTTTGGATCTTCTTGGTTTGAAGTTCACATGGTCTGCAAACAGAATAGCTACCCTTGCTTTTTTGTGGGAATCGTGTTGCATAGAGTATTGTTTCCCATCCTTTGACATTCGGTATATAAACTTCCTTTTGTGTTATTTGGATTTCTTGTAAAGAGCAGATGGTTGGATGTTGTTTCTTGTTCCATTCTGCCAGCCTGTTTCTTTTAATTGGTGAATGGAGGCCATTTACAATAATGTTTATAACTGATATACATTGGTTTACTTTTGACATGTTATCTTTCTGCTGTTGATTCTTTACCTTTTCAGTCTGTCTAATTTTTTGCCTTGCTTAGTGGTTTTTTCCTATGTCTGTCCAAAATATCTTTCAGTATTCTTTGCAGGGTTGACTTGGTTGTCATAAAGTTCTTCCACTGTTCTTTGTTGTGGGAAGTATCTTATTTCTCCATCCAATTTAAAGGACCATTTTTCAGGGTACATTAGTCTACGTTGGAATTTGTTTTCCTTTAGGATCTGAAATACTTTTACGCCACACTCTTCTTGACTTCCTTGTTTGTGTTAAGAAGTCTGCTGTGATTCTGATAGGCTTTCCTTTATAGATGATCTGTCTCTTCTCTCTAGCAGCTTTTAATATTCCAATTCGTATATTAGATTTCTGGGATGGTGATTATTATATATTATATGTCTGGTTGTAATTTTAGTTTGATTATGCTTATTTGGGGATCTATATGCTTCTCTGACCTGTATTTCAGTTTCCATTCTCATGTTTGAGAAATTTTCAGCTATTAGTTCTGTAAATAGCCTCTTGATATCATTTGTGTTGTCACTTTCTTTTCATTTATTCCTATCAATCTTATGCTTTTTTTTTCTTTGCATCATCTTGCAGTTGTTTAATTATTATTTCCAGGTTGATTGTTTGTTTTAAAGATCTTTCCTTTCCTGTTCTCTAGATCCAATCTTGTCTTCAAGGTCTCAAATTCTATCTTCACTTTCATTGAGGAAGTTTAAGGTTGCATTTTTGTTCTTTTGTTTTGTCATTTTCCTATGTTTCTGGGTTTGAGCAATGTTTCAAGGCTTGCTCTGTGGCTGGAAATCATCTGACCCACTTTTGGCTCCTGGGGCAGACAGCAGGCAACTGGAATTTTCTCTGCATGGGCCAGCTAGGCTCTTGGGGACTCCATGTGTCCTCCTGTGAGTTGAGATGTGGGGTGTTAACTTACCACCTGGGAGCAATGTTCCAACACTTGCTTGTGTGCTCAGATTTAACCTGTGCATGCTAAGCACCCACGACTGAATTTAGGCCTCTGCCAGCTGCTTGTCAATGAATGATTATTCAAAATACATATTTTCAAAACTGTGCATCTGTAGTGGAGAGATTCACAGAGCTATACATTTTGTAATTCTAAGAAAATACTTTCATATAGAGTAGAGAGCATTGCAAAAAGTGTTGTTTTTTTAGTGTGACCTTTTAGAGTGACACAAAATTCAGGTATCTATGTGCATATTCTCATTCAGCTTTGTAGTGAATTTAAATGTGCGGTTTTCTTTTCCTAACACAAATAAACTTTCATATTCAAATTAATGTGAATGGTCTGTTATATATTTTTAAATCAAACGGATATCACAGGCAAAACTTCTAGAGCAACTATTAAATATGAATGAATTGATAAATATATCCTTCAACCAAGCAATTAAACAATTTTGATGTGTTTTTTACTCTTTTTTCTTAGAAATGAACTTGTGTCATGATCTTTTAATTCTCAGATTGTAGACACATTGAGAAAGACTGCTTTGGCTGTGTTGCAGGTATTTTCATTAATATACTTGTGCACAATGAATGCACCTTTTGCAATGTTATAGTTTCTCCCATCTGGCTTATTGATTTTTATCTTTACAATTTATATAGACAGCTTTCTTTTCACTACTCCTTTTTCTCTCAAAATTCACTTCATTTTTGATTTTCTTATGCCATGGGTATCACTTTCCTGAAATAGTGGAGTATTGCTTCTCTGATTTTGCTACAACAGCTATTCCTCTTGTCTTCACAAAAAATCATTTTTGTTGTTGTTGTTGTTTTGTTTGTCTTTTGCAATCCATCATCTCTAGATAGTGTATAAATACCTATAACAGTGCTTTCACTCCCAGTTTGAAACTGACTTTTTCCTCAGGGACTTATTTTCAAAGTCATCTTGCCACTGCTCATCTATATATGTGAGATAACCAAGTGAAAAGTTTACATCATCATCTCCTAACTTTTCAATAGAGGCTTTGTGTTTTACAAATGAAACTTTGCCCATGTAGAAACTTAGCAGTATTTGTGATGCTCTTACTGCAATCACATCTTCTCTTTCATTCTCAGGTAAATAGCAGAGCTCATGGCTACATTTATTATTTACAATAACTTGTTCAACTTTTTCCTAACAAAATCTCATCCTGAATAAGTCTGTTTATTTGCAGACAGATATTGTCCTTGGCTTTAGAAAAAAATAGTGATGTTGCAAGTTCCACTTGTGACTAATGGCCATGAGATTCAAGAGGCTTCTCTGAGCTGTCTGGCAACCCTACTCTACTTCCTTAGTAACATTGCAGAATTCCACTCTGCTCTTCAGTTTCAAATAATGCTCTCTCTCATCTCACAGTTAATGTCCTTTACTCATTTACAATACAAAAGTAAAATTTAAAAATACTAATGCAGCAGGGTCTTGGGACATAAGGTAATTATGATTAAAATCAATGATATATCTATACATTAAAAGCAGAGCATAGAAAATTAAAATAATTCATTTTAAAATAAAGCAAGAAAACACTGTTATTAATATATGTTTAGCAGAACAAGATCCATACTCTAAAACCTCTAAAATACTTAAAAAAAAAAAAAAAAAAACAAACTTCTAACTTTGATTGCAGTGATGACTGTACAAGCTCTATAAACAAGGTAAGAGCTATTTGATTGACTGAGTATTTTAGTAATATGAGTTGTATGGTGAATTACATCTAAATTTGTTAAAAAAAGAAGTAAATGAAGATAAAATATACAAAGTATATTAAGATGGCAACATTTTCAAAATTGTTAAATGAATATAATTAAAATTAAAAAAAAAAAAAAAACTTTTTAGATGCCCTTTCTGCAGAAATTGACAAACAACTTAAAGTTCAAATGGAAATAGGAGGAACTTAGAATAGCAGTTTCTTTAAAGCTGCAGTAACCAAGACAGTCTGGCATCAATATAAATGTAAACCTGTAGATGAATTTTGTGTACTAGTCTATTACTTTTAGCATAATAGAACAAAATTGAAAGTCTAGAAACAAATTCTTAAATTTTCATCTAGTTTATTGAATACAAAGATGATGAGACTTCAATAAAATAAATTTTTCAACAATTCTAATAAGATAACTGACCATATGAAAAAGCATGATATTTGGCTGGTCTAACTGCAGTGTTGTTTATAACTAATGATCACTTCCAGTTACAGGTTTCTTTGTTATCTCTCCACTCCCTCTGATTCACTAGACTAAAGCCTGGTGTGGTGGCACATGCTTGTAAACCCAGCACTTGGGAGGCTGAGGCAAGAGAATGTTGCAAATTGGAGAATAACCTGGGCTACAAAGTGAGCTCAATGCCAGCTTGAACAGCATAGCAATATCCTGTCTCAAAATGACCAAAAATAAAAAACAAAAAAGAGAAAAGAAAGAAAGAAAGATAGAGAAAAAGAAAAAGAAAAAAAGCATGAAATTCAACCCCTAATCCATTACACACACACACACACACACACACACACACACACACACACACACAAAACACACAAACACACACCCCTAAAGATGAATCAATGATCTTAGTGTAAGAGATAAATCTCTGAATGTTTCAGAACATGTAAGAGAAAAATATTCTTGTGACATTTCTATAGGTAATGGGTCCTAGTTATTATATAAAAATCATACAAAAGAAACAATATAATTTGAACTAATTAAATATGTTTATATTCAAGACACTATAAAGAAAATTAAAAGAATTCATATAGTGGAAGAAATTATTTGCAAACCATATGCTTAATAGGAACTTCTGTCTATAAGCGATAAACAAAACTTACAATCTAAAAATGGCGAACTACTTAAAATAAAAATGAATAAATGTTGTAAATTAAGATCTATATCAAGAAGATAAATGACCATAAGCATGTAAAATAATGTTATATATCATTGTTCTCAGGGAAATGAAAGTTCAAATCACAAACTTTGCATGGTATGTATTAACAAGTAAAATTAAAGAAAGAAAGAAAGAAAGAAAGAAAAGAGTGTTTTCTAAGATATGGGAAATTCAGAATCCATATATTACTGATCTGTTTGTTAAATAGACTTCTCACTTTGTTAAATGTTTGACATTTTCTCCAAATATTAAGCATATAATTCCACATAACATGAAAATTCCATTTCTAAATATATTCCAAAAAGAAATAAAACCTATCTACACACAAAAATTTGAAAAAAAAATTCATGTTATCATGTTTTATGGTAACTGAAAAATCGGAAACCAGTTATCAATCAATAGAATAATAGATAAGCAAAATATGATCTATAAATGCAATAGACAATAAGATACCAATATGATACATTCACCATTGAAACAGTGAAATATTGTTCATTCTAGAATATGAATAATATTTGATAACATATCATTAAATAAAAGTAGTCAAAATATCATATATTTTGTATGTTTCCACTTATATGAAATGTCTAGTATAAGAAAATCCATATTGGGGCTGGGGATTTCGCTCAGCGGCATGAGCACCTGCTTTGCAAGCAGGCAGTTTTGAGTTCAATCCCTGGTACTGATAAAAAAAAATGGAGAAAAAAAAAAAAAAGAAAATCCATATAATCAGAAAGTAGATTAATGGTTATCAGAGTATGTTATTTTGGGGAAATCATTAGTAACTGTTAATGGTTATGCAGTTTATTTTGGGGGTAATTAAAATAATTTAAAGTTAAATAATGAGATGTTTCCAAACTCTGTGTATATATAAAGAAAAAAGAAAGAGCCTCCTGAATTTTACATGGTTAAAAAGTGGATATTATAGTATATGAATTATATCACTCAGTATCTTGCAGTGAAATGACATAATTATATAATAGTATATCAAATCTATAGTTCTTACTCTTTTTAAAAGATTTGTTATTTATTAGGACATATTAGTAGTAAATAATATTAATGTTCTTTTGCTTTGCTTTGTTTTGTTTTGTTTTGAGACAGGATCTCCCTATGTATTGAAACCTGGCCTTGAATGCACTTATGAAGCCAGGTTGGTTTCACACTCATGGCTATCCTCCTGCCTCAGCCTCTAGAGTGCTGGGATTACAGGCATGTGTCACCATTCCCAGCTAATGTTTACATTTCTTGTGGGAAGTTGGTACATGTACATAAAACACTTCATTCCTTTTTTCAATCTTCCTTCCCTCCTCTCTTTCTCCAATTCTCCATCTGTTGGTCTTCTTTTCATTAAAATCTATTTCCTCGTTTTCTACTATGTTTTATTTTTCTCTTTAGTATAATTCAGGTCTTTCATATAAGAGAATCCATGTAATTTTTATGGGAGACCTGTGATATTTAAGCTAATATGTCTTATTTATTTCACTTAATCTTATGTTTTCAAGGTACATCCATTTGCCTACAAGTGATTTAATGTATCTTTCTTCATGGGAGAATAACACTCTATTGTGTGTAGATATGACATTTAAAAAAAATCCATTCTTCTGTGTTACTTTTGTTATAGTGAAAACTTTCAAATTCCTTCCTCACAAATGTATTGGGTGTGTACAAAATACATTTTTGTCTGATGGATTATAACCATTAATTCTATATTATATAACTATATTATCTATTGCAATAGAAAATTTGGTTAATATGTAGTAAAATGTTTTTGAGAATACCATCAAGCCATAACTCACAAATTATTTCATAACACTGATAACATGAGTTTTAAAAACATTAATAATAATCACGTAATTTAAAAGCTTATGATAAAAATGTATAAGATTAATAAATAAAATATATTTCAAATTAGTAAGGTATTTAGTAGAATTCAAATACATTACTGTCATCAAATTAAAAAACTTACAGTAGACATTGACCAAAAAACTTATCCTTAAGAAAGAGGCATTAGTTGACTCCATTTTAAGGTCAAATATTAATATTTCATTAATATTTTATTTAAAATAAATGTTTACTTTGCATACACATTTCATTTATGCTATTTAAGAGTAAGTTTTAAAGAATAGATGAGACAATTAAAATTCATAGTGCTCTACGATGTTCAAATGAAGCAACTTGATTTTTAAAGGTTAATGTAGTAATGTAGTATGAAAGTTTGAATGTCTGCGAAGTCAAAGTTTGTTTCTGAATATAAGACCTTTGTGTAAAACATATATTTAAAGCTCACTTTAGCATAAGCCCAATCTAATGTTGTGTATAGGGGACAGGGACACAAGTTTTGACGAGTCTGTTAATTGACCTCAGTCCTCCTACAGCTTCCTCTCATCATCCTTTCCCACTCCTTTCTTCCCCCAATCCCCAAGGTGACCTCATGAGTTCCATCTTCATCCTTCCATTCCAGGTGCAAACTTGGCACTACCAAAAATCTTTCTCCTTGCTTATTTTCATTTGTTGTGTTTTCTTCTTCCTTATTTCTAAACAATATTCTTCTTCCTGTTCCTTTCCTCATCTTCTGTTTCTCAGATGACTACCAATGCCTTTCCAGCTTATTGAAAGGAGAAAAACATGTAACTACCAAAAGAGGTTTGCAGTTATATGACTGATATAAGGGTGGTTTTCTACATATAACATGACACATGATTATTCTCTCCTTGCCACACAGTGAATGGGACTATTACACCAAGTAGATTGAAGAGTGATAACACTAAAAGTATAGAAATTTTATCACAGTAAGAGAGAATCAAACTAAAGAGCTAGACTTTGACAGGTATTTTATAGGCTAATATATTTTGAAACCAAAATACAAAAGCAATAGAAACATAAGATGCCTTTACTTCTCATTTCACAGCATCTATTGTACATTTTGAATCTTATTTATTCTTTTTTACAAGAGGGAGCTGTTGGAGACCACTATGAAATGGCTCTGAGCAGGATTTAAAATTAACTAATTGGCTTTCTATGTTTATCTGTGACTCTGTCCTAGACATCGGCCCCTTGCCTGGTGATGGAGCAGATTCATAGTAAGCGAACCACTACAGGCCTCAGCCTGTGAGGCTAGAGATACCTCAAAGGGTAAGATAAGACCATAGCTGGGGACACTTTGTTCAAACATCAATTAAGTAGATAGAGACTGAACCTGCAGGAATTACCCCTGCTGTCTCACTTCTTCCATGTCTTCATGATAAGATAATGCTACTGAATTGACTTGATTCAATACTTGGAAACATCCTTTAAGTGACTTCCAAGGTCCTGCTCATTGCCTGGGCTTTCCTCAGTTTCCTCACCCTTTGTTGTGGGCCTAATAAAAATGGGCAGTCCGGGAAGTCTTTGTCTTGGGTCTCAGAGTCTCTTAAACAGTTAAAGGGTTTTGACCCTCTTGGAGCTCTAAAATCATATCACTTGTCTCATTTTATTTAAGCCTTTACTGTAAACTTGTTTGGGAGATTGGGGATCTATGTCAGGACCTGATAGGGAGCCAATAAGATGTTTACACTTGCCAGTCTGATTTATTTCACTTATGAGTAGGGTGTTAGGTTGCATCCATTTACCTATAATGGCCTTCAGTTTATCCTTCTTGATAGCTAAGTAGTAATCACTTTGAATGGGGGAGAGGAGAAAAGAAAGAAAGGAAAACAATATAAAAATAAGAAAGGTAAGATACTCACATTACTAACATACATTAGTTATTTAAAAAGAACATTTGTAGTTATGTTGTTTAATTTTCCATGCTTATATCTTTTAGTCTGAGCAGCTACTTTGAATATAAAAACACATAATATAGTAATCATTGTTAATTCCCTTCTATTCTGTTTGAAATTCTGTATCATTATTTGTATTGTTTAACTCTTTAAAATAAAATTTTAAGGTATACATGCAAAATCCCTCAGTTCATAAAAGAAAGGTATTGTAACCTGGGACTTCTTTATTCTATAATGTAAGCCTTCAAATTTGAAAGGAGAAATAAAGATATAATCAAAAGAAGGGCAGAGAAAACATAAAAATACAATTTTAAATGAATACAGTGAAATTACAGTGAACACTACTAAGTAGAGATAATAATCTTTATTAAAATTAAATATTTAAAAAATTTTAAAAAATATTTGTATTTATTATGAAGTCTACCATGCAAGTACAAATTCCCTTGAGTAAAATTTGAATAAATAATGAAATGAAATGACAAAAGTATCTTTTCAAGTCAAAAGAAAAATATTGATCTATTTAATAAGTGCTTCCATCTCTGCTAAACTCATGGAAATCAGAGGTTAAAAAACAAGAGAACAGATATGTTCACATTTTGAACACACATACACACTCATGCAGAGATATAAGCCAGAGTAAACAAACTCTACATTATTCATGTAAAATAAATCTACTAAGAAAAATACATTCATGGCTTATTGAGAATATTGTAAGAAAGAAAAGAATAAGAACTCATAAAAAGAAAAGTAAAAATGTAAACCTTGTTAAAATTCATCATAAATAAAATTTATTTTTTGCATGCAGTCTGTGCATTTGTTTTTAGGTATATAATCTCAGAAGTAAAAATACAAATATTTAATAAAGAAATGCAAGAAACATTTGCAAGACATATTGCCAAAAATTGGTAATAAGTAACATTCCTGTAGTGGATAATGTGTTTTGAGGAGAATCTGGGGAAATGTGGAAGATTTCAGAGTATTTTATCTTGATTTGACTAATTTAGAAAGAGAGGGAATTGTCTCTGTATATTGGGTATATTTACACTACTTTCCTAACTCAAATAAACACAAATTACACTTGCAAGTTTAAGTATTAATGCAATTTTTAAAATTAAAAAAAAAAAAAACGATGAAAATTCTAGCAAGTCGAGCTCTATGAGGACACACGTGGCATCAAATGAGTAGAAATGGGGGAAGGAGTAACAGGAATATCATCTTCTATGGAGAAGAAACACAATTTAGACACAGAGTGACCAGTAAACCTGAAAGCCAATACAACATCAATGATAGCATTTTAATGCAATGCCAAGTATTTTCATCATTTTGTTTATTTGTTTTGTTTTATAGGTCCTTGGAAATTCACTGAAGTATTTGACCCACGATAAAGAATAAGCAATGCAATTGTTTAAGAAGGTCATTTTGACAATGATGGATGAATACATGCAGAAAGCAAACACACACCAGTGAGCACAGGTGAGCAGCAAGATGAATGTTTTTATATTGTTGGTGATAAAGACATTACTTCTGTAATATTTAAAGTCTTTATATCAACTGAAATGATTTGCTTTGTCAAACTGCGAGTGGCTTTAAAATTTCCTCCAAATACCCTTTTATCAGTGAATTTTCAAATGGCATACTGATTTGTACTTCACTCTAGTCTCTAAGTCAGTTGGGGTAAATTGTCATACTTTACATGATGGGGAAAACTATCTTCACAATTATAGAAGATAGCACTAATTTTTTTTAAATTGCATTTGCCTTTGATTTATTAATATTCAGTGGCAATTTTGTGAAGGAACATAAATTCATAAAAGGGAAAGGAACTGAACTATTTAATCTTCTTATGCTGATAATTGCAAGCTAAGATAATTCCTTACACTTTGAGTGCTGATTATTTTGCACAGATTAGACTTAGTCACCCTCAAATATTTCAGTAGACCCAAGCTTATATTGTAATAATTGCCTGTTTTTGATTAAGATTGTACTTGTATTTTACATTTTAATGTACATTGTGTATTTTTATGTTTATAATATTGGATGGCTATTTTAAAATCCATTCATACTTCCAACATTCATATATCCATTTTGCACATTTTATATATAAATTATGCTCACAGTCAAATGCTTTAACAGTAGCAGCTATTGAAAATATTTTTGATTTATGCCTTTTAATGAACAAGAATAAAAATATCAAAGTTCTTTCTAGGATTAGGGAAGGATTGGGTATGTATTGTGTTAGAAAATCTTACATATTTGCATATAAAATATAAGCAGTGCCATGGCATGAAGAAATATATGTTATACCAAGAATTACAAAATATTTCCAAGCTTATGAATGTGAAAATTGGAGAGAACATCTAGTGGAAAAGTTTTGTCTATATTCATTCCCGTTTTAATATCCATATTAAAGGAAAATATAGATTTTTAAATGTTCTGTATTATCAAAAAATGATAATTGCTAGTGACAGGGAAAATAATGAAAATCAATTATTGTATTTTGAAAGTGAGTTTGAAAGTAATATTTTATGGATTTGAAAGTTGATTTTTGTGTCTTAGACTAACTTTATGGAGGAATATATACTTAAATTAATATCTCCTTTTCAGCTCTGATGGAACAACTATCTTAGCTGCTCTGCTCACATCAAATTCAAGGGCTTTTTTAGTAAAATCTTGCATAATTTTTGCACTATTTCTGATTCTTCTGAATAGAGACTGTAACAAAGATTGAAGTGGCTGTCCTCTGCGATGGGATTATGTTGATTTAAAATTGTTGCTGTCCTTTCTTTAATAAGCTGAAAGGGCACCGAGTAAAACTTGCATCTAAAGCTGTTTTATCAATATTTCTCAGTGACAGAGTCACGACACAATTTCAACATTTGCAACTTCTTTCCGGGGTCAATATAGGAGTTTTAATACATAGTTTTTCATAATTTACTGACTCACATAATCCATAATGTCTATATCCATGAAATTTATTTTATTATGATCTAATATGATTCCTATTCATTAATATATGTCTGTCTGAGGAAGAATGGCCTATATATTTTGCACTTCATACATTTTGAGGAGCTCTACATATTAAGAAAGGATTATTTCATAAAACTCAAACATGTGAGTTATAACCTGAAAATAAATATTATTTTTTTGTTTAAATGCAAGACACTGAGAAATATCCATGGGCATAATTAAAATTCCTTAATATTTATACCACATTCTTTCTTTTGTATTAGCATCAAATGAAGATTAGATTATTTTTATTTGCAAATCAGCTAACTAGAATATTTTAAAATTATTTTGCTTTTTACTGAAACAGAGTAAAAGTACTATCTTTCTTTAAATTTGGTGCTCTTTGAGGGATCAATAAAAATGCCATTTTCAATCTTTGTAGACTTGGAAAAAATAATAAATTCTCTATTGAAATAGATTTTGACTGTACATGTAATAAAATTTAACATGAATGGGAAGATCTTGCTGATTTTGAGAGGCTAATTTTGAAACTGGAAAACTTAACAAGGTTATTTTTGCTGCATTAAATAGTCAATGGTATCAAATAGTGAATAGTAGCAAATATCCATTTCTAAAATATTGACCTAAATAATGAATAGTAACAAACACCCATACCTAAAAATTTGAGCTAAATTTTAAAAACTTAATAGACTTGAAAAGGAATTGATGCAACGTTAAATGATATTTAACTATGCTTTTGAAATGAAAAACAAAGGTACATGAAGCTCATTTATTTTTAGTCTTGCTCTCAAACTTGTGTAAACTCCATTTCTTAAATGCAGTGGGACAGCTTCAAACCATTTGCTGTTGTTTAAGTGCTATCTGTCCTAGAAAGGAGTGACACACCTATTCCATAATTTCACATTAACACATACTTGGATAGTTATTGTTTGTTCATGTTCATATTTATTTTCTCATGTCTACAGTAAAAAATACTAGTTCAATTCATACTTTATTTATGAGATTTTTTTTTTTTTTTTTTTTTTTTTTTTTTTTTTTGTCTTTTTGAGACAGGGTCTCACTATGCAGTTCAGGCTGGCCTTGAGCTCACTTTGTAGCCCAGGCTGGTCTCGAACTCACAATGATCCTTCAGCCTCAGCCTCCCGAGGGCTGGAATTTTAGGCATGTGCCACCACGCCTGGCCTTTTACTTATGGAGATATTGAGGTTCAAAAATAAGTCAATTTCATGATGACTTTATCTGTCATCAGGAACCTGATGGTTCATGAGGAAGTACAAAATTTCCTTTCAAATAAGGTCATTTTTCATATTCATATACTGTGTCTCAGCCCCGTGTATGGACAATGAAATCCAATCCATTTCAGCTATAACCTTAGGGAACTAATAATAAAGCCATTAAATTTCAGAGAAATGAGAGTAAAGTATTTCTACAAAGCACATCTGTAATTGCATTTGATCTCATTAATAGTACCTTATAAATCCAGTGTATTAGAATTCAAAGTTTTAAACAATTATATTAATAATCTAATATGTTTTTAGTATTCCAACAAAATTTTATTTATCTAAATTGATGTTGAAATAATAACTTGTGGAAATATTTTACTATAAAAATAAGAATTTCAAATTCATAATTCGATCACATAATAAAGGGATTGAAATTTTTAAGAACAACGAAGAACCAAAAATTGATGAAGAATAATTCAGTTTAACACATGAGAGACAATGTTTTTCACTAGGATCTAGTTGTTGCTGAAATCTTGAAGTAATCTGGAAGTCAATGAAAGAATTACTGGTACTCAGTCCACAAAATACAAAGAAAGCACAAAACTTTCCCCTTCCTATAAAATAAATAAGGACAATGAGAGAAAAAATAATATAAATTATACAAATGGAATGTATAACTAGATCAGTAGGAAGTTATATTTCAATTAGAATTCTAATTCCAATTTAAATCCAAACTAAAGTTTTTGAAAGAATTTTTTTCTGAATTTTACTTAAAATCAACTAAAAATTAAACTATTTCAAGAATCTAAAAATTTACTCTAGAATTATCTAAGAGAATCACATGTAAAAGTTCCATTGATGAAGTTACATTCTCACAATTTAAATTTATAAGAATATATGGAAAAATCAATCCTGTGCAAATTCATCTGGAGATTATAGACAAGCAAATCTAAAACTTTTAATAATATAAAATAAAAACTAATAAATAAAGCAATGTCAGAGATTTATAATAAAGAATATATATATATATATATATATATATATAAAATTTTCTGAATACAGTTTATGCCTATTGAAATTAAAATACCAGTAAATCATAAAGACAAGTTTTCTACATATGGAATAATATTTAAAATAATAAAATGTTCAGTTTTCAAGCAAGAGATAATTGTAAATTTGTTTATGTACCTTTAAAAATAAATATCACTACTTAACCACTGAGGGAAGCTAAGGCAGAAAGACTGCAAGTATGAGTTCTGCAAATAGCGGAGAGACTTTGTCTTAAAATTAAAAAAATAAATAAATAAAATAAAATAAAAAAGGTTGGGGATTCCACACCATGTAAGAGGACTCCCGTTCTGAGGTGGGAGATTAGGACTGGGGCAAATTATACAAACAACTGGGTAGAATGCATCAAAAGTCATAAAAATCCATAGGTAACAGGTTGAACAAGATGTTTCTTAAAAAGAGAAGACAATATTCTCAGTCTTTCCTTTGAATAGTGTGGTGCTCATGAGACAAATCAGAATATGCTGTTCTTAGTCCTCCCGGGTGCGATCAATCGAAATGCACTTTTGCTGATCCTTCATTTTTATCTGAAAAGAAGCCAAGTGTGTTTGTGCTAGGACAGTGGTCTCAATGCCATATATGCATGAGGTAGACACCATTCCAGATATTTTGTATATTTGCTCTTCCTTCTGAGGACCACTCTGAGGCTTTCCATGTGCCTGTCCTGCGGTGTGGAGTGTATTTCTTCACTGCCTTCCATCAATGTGCATATTTGCTGGCTTTTATGTTTGCCTCATCCAATTCTTTGTTTGGGATACCATGGTTTTAGTATAAAACCCTTCCAAAATCTCCAATAGTATCATTGTACCACAAATATAAATGATTAAAAATAAAGAATGTGAAAAGCAAGATTGGGTGAGAACTTTATTTTTTAAAATTTTGTTTTCATACTTAAAAGAAAATTTGCATTGGTTTTAAAGAATGACTTATAGTACTGTAACCTCTATTTGTAGTAATTTGTTACAGTAACTAGAGGAAATAGTATGGGGCTTATGTTTTATAATTGCCTAATAATACAAGTAATGTAAGGAAAACATTATCACTCACAACCTGCTAATCTGATATGGTGAGTTCATGTTCTCTACAATCAAGGAATGAATTCTACAAACAGTGGAGGTAAGGAGTATAATGAACTTGTTGAGAAATAAAGCTTCTGCCTAAGAGGGACTGTATGAGGCTTGGAAAGTAGATTTCTCTCTTACCCTGTTTCTCAAGGGTGTTTTACTGAGCAAGCCACTAAGTGAAGCAGGTCCAAGATGAGACGCAACAATAATCACTCAGTAAGATTACAAGTATAGTCGCTTAGAAAATAGTGATCCAAAGGAAAATTACAAGATGAGTGTGAGGTGGCACAAAAGTATGGTGAACGAGTACAGTTGCTAGGGTAACACTGATTAATAGGAGTCAAATTGGAAAGCAAGTCATGTAGCCAGTGCACACAAAGACTTTCCAGAAGATGTGGGTTAAGGAGGTTAGGCCTTCCACCCCAGTTGCCTGACGTCTACTTATAATATCAGTCACTGCTGTTCATCCTCAGGTGAAGTATGTGGGCATAGTCTTTCCTCTTTCCTTGAAGCCCTGCCTACAATGAGTGAACCTCTCGCCACATTGTTCTTCTGCACTGATCTTTTGTGGGCCCAGCCCTGTCTGACTGACTACAGTAGTTCTAAATAACTAAGCTATTACAGAAACTAACTAAATCCCAATCAGAAGAAGGCAGTCCTTGATTTGTAGGATTTGTTTAATATGTTTAATATGCATTAATTTTTAAAGATGAATGCAAATCATTAAAAATTAAAGGGCTAAATTTTTAAGAGAAATACAACTAAATGATTTTTAATTTAAAAGTTAAACTTTCTATACTATTGTGGTTTTAATATACATTAAACTCAAATGTGATTATGACATATTTTTATGTATTGTAAAAAATCATAAATTACTAAAAAATAAATGATTTATGATACTTGTAAACCTCCCCCAAATGTCTACTATGTAGTAATTCTAATATACTGTCTGTGGAATTAGGTCATATGTAGTTTATTTTCAATTATAGTTTGAAATAGTATTTAAAACTCAAGTTCACATATATATTAAAAAATGTAATTAGTTTTTCTCAATTCTAAAATAGCATACTACAATTTAAAAATGTAGAGATTATATAGACAGATATATTACTCGATTTTTACCCTAAAGGCAGAGAAGTGATAGACACATACATAGAAAAGATGAGTGGTAAATGTACAATGCCTCATTCATAAACTATTTATTTATACCAGGATTACTTACTTGTTATGACATAATTTTGAATGAGTGATTCTCATAGTTTCAATACCATAATTTTTTTTGTATTTTCAAATACTTTTACACTCAAATAAACATTGTCATATATAACTCTGTTGATTAATTAGCCTTAACGCAATGATGTGCTTACCAAGCATTCTGGTAGATTTTGAGATCACATTAATTTCACACTCCCATCAGAAAATTCGCATTGTAATTTTTCTTTATGACAATCACTTTGGAAATATCCAGAAAATGATGGTTAATTATAAAGCATTACCAAATGGGGACTCTGCCTAAGTTTCAAAATATAACCAGATTTACTTATTAGAGGAAAAACAAAAAACAAACAAAAACAAAAAAAAAAACAAAAAAAAAAACAAAAAAAAAACAAAACAAAACAAAAAAAAAAAAAAAACTAAGTGGAACCCACATTACTGAATGTAATTGTTAAGAACAAAGACAAAAATGTTTCCTCAATCGTGTGATCTTCCAGGAAACACAAATTCCTCAAAATCCTGTGAGGTTGTCTATGACTCACATAACAAATGGAATTTCATTATTCTATAACCTTTAAATTAAGTATGCTTGTTTTCCTCTTGAGTGTATTTTCTGTTAGCTTTCTGTTGCAAAATCCTCATACTGATTGTAAGCTTTTAGAGTAAAATATTGAGCTGAAAATATTGTCACAATCAATTTGTGTTCCAAATTACTGTTGACTTTTATGTACTTGGCATTTGTAATTCTCCTAATCTCTTTATAGACCCCTTGAATGTCCTGCTGGACTAAACTAATCTTAAAGTACAAGGACTTTAAATAATGCTTTGATTTTAGACAGGTACATTGACACCTTTATTGCCTGACAAACTGTTTCCATTAGGCTATTAAGTTCATCAAATACAATTGACAGTTTCATTTGTGTGACACTATGTTATTACGCTAAAAGAGACTTTTATCTCAATTTATTTTGAAATAATAACCACATTGATATATACTAATTCTTTCGATTATAATTTTAATTATCCAGGCACATTTGTATTCTTATTCTTTGATTTTTACCCAAAATATATTAAAAATAATAGTAGAAATAAATACAAAATTTTGTAACAGGAGTGATAATAACGTGTAGCACTGATTAATTTTTTATGTTGTTCAAATATTTTGAAATAATTCTCATGTACAATCTTACTTAATCTTTACAGAACCATCGTATTAGTACTACCTGGACCACAATGTCACCAACAAGAATACTTAGATTTAACTATAAAGTAAATAACTTGATTCAGGGCACAAATTCAATTGTATTTCAAATCTAGTAGTCTACTCTCTTCCTACTGTTATGGGGGAAATCATTTGTATAAAATTCATCAATTAGGTAAATATTTGAAATATATAAGTTTATCTGAAACATTCAATCCTAAAATGTTTATACAAAATTATTAGTAATGTTAAGATTTACTTTTTCAGTCATAAGATGTTTTACTGAAAATGAATAGAGCCAAAAGTGAAATTCCGTGTGCAATAATACAAAATATATTCAACATGTAAAGACTAATGAATATAGAGCAAATTTTTCCTCAACCACATTCAACTCAAGGAAGAAAATAAAAACTTCTGAGTTTAGAACTGGGTGGAAGCAACTGCGTGGAATTGTTTCCTTGCATGCACAAGGCTCTGGGTTTGATCCCTAGTACTACAAGAATAAAATGAGCAAAAACAGAAATCTAATCAGTTTTAGAAATGTATTTCTGATATTGTAAGGATAGTCCTAATTTTTTTTCCTAAAATGCAGCAAATTCAAATAAATGCATTAATTAAAAATGCATTTAAATTAGGCATAATTTATGAACCATTTATCTTTCTCCTTGAAGTTTCTTATTATTCTGAACTTTCTTTCACCATCTGAATAAAGCTTAGTTCTTCCTCATATTTATATTGACTTGAACGAGTCACTTCAATTAAAGAAATGTATACAACATCCACAATTTCATTCCAGTGCATTTAACAAACCTCTTACCAGGCATCATTACTGCAGTAGTTCAGAGCTTGAAACATACTGACAGAAAAATGTATGCGTTTGATAAAGAAATCAATTGCCTTTATGAGTAGTAAATATGAGAAACAATCAAGAAAATATATACCAAAAGATGTTTTTAATTCAATCTGAAATTATGCTTACTGTTAATAAACTGAGTGTATATTTTATGCACAGAACTATACTTACTTTTAATTCTTCTTTAGTGCCATCCAATTTTTATGCAGAAATCAGAAGGAGAATTAGTACCATAGTGTCTTTTACATACTGAAATTCAAACTGTCAGTTGATTTTAATGGAATATTGAATGGAAGAAGACAGATTATGTTTTAGAATGATATGAATGGATTAATAGTACTAAAACAGGGCTTAATGGATTGCTACGTGTATTACCATTAAAAAAAAACTATATTGCTTCTGCTATTATATTCCACAAAGTGATCACCCAAAGAGTTACAGTGCTGAAAAAATTAGTGTTGCTTATAGTATTTGACTATGTTTCATCTTACGCATATTTCCCTTTTTGATTTATGTTGGACAGTGGTTAAGAGCAATACTAGATGATACAGGGTGAAAATGGATTTCAATCATTTTTTCCATAACATTTCATTCCATAATAAAGCACATGTTTGACTTTATGTATCCCAGCACACACAACTTATAAAGATATAAGCTCAGATGAGTGAACAAAAACAAATTTAAGAGACGTTATGGTGTGATGCATAGTGATTCATTCTACATCATACCATTTGGTTCTACAGTTGTCTATTTTACTTTCTAGTGCTGGATGAGGCCTGCTAAGTTTATTTCACATGACATAGTATGAAAAACACCATGCCACATATGTTAGTCTAGAGATCTACATACTTCAATGTCATTCTGTAACAAAGATATATTCATTTGCTCCCTTATCTTCTAGTGTGAGCAGATATTCCTAGATTTTAGGAGAACTAAATAAAGTTTATTACTTCGTAGCAGAGCAGATTGCCAAAGTAGACCTTTCATACTGCAAAATTTAAAAAGCAATTTATTTAATCATCATAGACTCCAGAGACTTAACTAGGCCTCCCTGAAATGCTGCAAAACTCTACGCTTTTCTTAGGAAAGCCAGTAGTATTTTTCAATGTAAGATTTGTGGCATATCTATAAAAAAGATAAAACTCAGAAAAAGTCTTCTACACTCATTTAACTTTAAAAAAATACAAATTATAATAAGAAGTGAAATTTCACATCCAAAAATGAAGGGAAATATAGTGGGAAGAATATTGTTAATTTATTAGACCTGTCACTTACATTTCCACTCCTACTATGACATCGTTTTAAGTGTCAGTGAAGCATAGGATGAAAGACTTTGAAGCAGTATCAAAGAAAAGTAACTTCTTTGACAAGAATCCAGGTATGTGAATTTAATATTTTCACAGTTTTCATTTTCAGTGATCTTGCATATTATATTGCAGTATATCCATTATGCTAGTACCTGGGGAAAATAATTTTCTTTATTAGACAATTTTTATTCAGACTTTTTTTAATGTAAATGTGCTCTAACAAACAAATGAAACGTAACTTTAATATTAAACATAGTTAAAATCACTAGTATGTGTGTATTAAGAGAAAAGATTTGCATGTAAAAGTCCATTAAGATACATAAATTTGAAATTTATGTATTATAAATTTTTTATAAAACTTTTATTGTAAAAAATGGTTTGTTATTTATGATTATTGTGACTTGAGAAATATTTAGTTTTCCATGCTTTTGTACGTATCTATAAATTTTGTTTCTCTGAAAATAGTATATGAATGAATCGTATGTCACTTACTCTCCTTAACGACAGTTTAAAGTAGTAAATTTATAAGCATAATAATTTTCAATTACCAATCTGTAAAGGAACACAGATTTTGCATATACACTTATGTCACATATGTGTATTTCAATAATTATTTTCAATTAAACACATTGGCATGGTCTCTGTTTTGTGACATAGATGCTGAGAAATGGGGTTGTAAAAATTTAAATCTGTATGTATTAACAGACCGATTTCTGAAAAGTCATTGAAAATTCCTGGTTTTAGTAACATTTTATGATAATCTCCTTTCTTCTAGACAATTTCAACAGTTAGTATTTCTTTGTCAGTTTTAATTTTTTTTTTAAATTTTATGGCTGGAGATTGTTCTACCATTTAGAACGTTTGTGAATTTTGTGAGTACTGCCTTTTCAAGTGTGTTTTTAATTAAATATTTTTATTGGGATATTTTCATATATTTATGAATAATTCAGAAAGTTTGTAATAATATTTACTGTATATTAATCTTACAATTTCCATAAATGATATGCCTTATAAATTCTAGCCCACTTAGATTTTATGTAATGTTACATGTTCAAATATTTTGTATTTTTATATAAAAGATATTTATATGTTTTCTCTTCTATTTTTGATTATACCTTTATCATGAAAATATTGTTTAAAACTCTATACTTTTACTTTTATCTAAATACAATCATGATTTATATATTATGACTATATATGCTTTGTAGTTAAGAATAGGGAAATACATATTCCTGAAGGCTGATACTAGCCTTCACAGATAAAATTTATATAAACAGACATTTTATTTAAGCTATACATAAATTTTTTCTATATAATGATATCAATTTCATGAACTTGTGTTCTGACTTATGAGAATATTTCCATGATCATATTACAGACTCTACTGATATCATAGAATATTCTTCCACGCAAAGGAAAGATTTTTTTATACCTTAGTTATTTTTTCTCCGTGTCTTAGATACTGTTGTTTTGCTTAGAGAAAAACACTCAGCATCCCAAATTAAAAGGTGCTTAATTAGCTCACATTTTCTAAAGGTTTCAATCCTTAGTCAGCTGGCTCCCAGGTAAATCTGCATGAAGGAGAAACAGTTCATGGCAGAGGAGGGAAGGCAGGAAGCACAGAAGTCACGCAGCAGCTTTGTTCTGGGCTTCTCCATTCCATCCAGGCCACTCATCTTTTGGGTAGTTCCACCCCCACCTAAAGTGAGACACTCTTAATCCCTAAGTCACAGCTTTAGTCCCAGCATCACACACTCTAATCTATGACCTTCAAAACTCCCTACCTATGATCACGAGGGTCTTTAGTGGGAAGTCTAAATACAAACAATAACACTAATCACTACATTATCATTTCTCATTATAATGTCACGATTATTTGACAAATTAGATACTCATTTATATATGTGCTTGTTATATACCTGCCTCAACTAAAATATGTGCCCTGAAATAAGTAAAAGTCTTTTCCTATGTCTCAGAAATCCCATTTCACTTAAGATATATATGATTATTTAAGGAGACGACGACAAAGCATAAAGATTAATTACCATCCTGCTCTCCAAATCAACAGTAGATAAAAAATCAGAAGAAATATATGTGCTTCTTGAGAAAATGTAAACCTGAGTTTCTATTTTGAAATGAAAATAAATCTGTGTTTATGACAGCATTGCTTGGGACATTTTCACAAATCAAAGGCTTGCGCTGTTTAATAGTCTTTCTCATTTTTTTGTGTGCATTGCTCATGTACAGAGACTGCTGCCAGTGGCAGGATTTGTGTGTCAGGAAGAAAACAAAACAAGCATTTTTTTTTTTTTTTTTGCTTCTCTTTTGAAATAAAAAATATGTGTAACTCACAGTTCAGAAACGTGTTTACCAGTTCTGGCTTAATAATGTTCACAGAAAAAGAAGCATATTGCTTTTGCATGTGATTGCTTCAAATATAGGGCCATTTATAAAATTATTGAATGGGAATTCCTTTGATTTGGTTGATCTACGAATTTTAAGTGAAATACCTTACATTTTCTTAGTTTTCTCATTTTATTTTTTAGATTATTTTCATATTTATTTAATATTATCCAAGCATTTTTGCCTATTAAAATAAAATTATATAGCTTTACAAATAAGTTCTGCTGCTGTGTCCATTTTCACAATAACCTTGTATGTGTTTAAATTTTTAATTGTATCTTAAGAAATAATTCTCCTTAATTAAGCTGTAATGATTTGATTTGTGGATGTTAACAAAAGGCTTTGTTTTTACCCATAATTCATTATTATTTTCCTTTTTTAAAACTTTGTATTTTTATCAGTACATGTTTGTAGTGCATAATGACTACATTTTCTCTTGGGAGTTGGTACCTTTTTTCCCTTCCTTCTTCTCATCTCTTTTTTGCTTGGTCATTTTCTATTCAACAAGATTATAGATTATTTCTAAAATTATTTCCAAGTCTACATATTTTGTTAGAACTTCCATTTTTATTTTTCAGACTCTACATAAAATATTTTTCACATTATTGTGTGTGTGTATGTGTTTAACTACAATGTCAAGATCCCAGGTTTTTGGATTGCCAAATTTGAGATTAAATAAACTGCAGTTAAAACAGAAATACAACTATGCTATTCATTATTTGCTTTTTTTTTTTTAGTGTAATTTTTCTTCTGTTACCTGTAAGTGCAATTTAAATATCTGCTGATTTATTTTTTTCTGGTTATCTAAATTACATTTTTTTTTAAAAAAAAGTCACAGCTAATCATTTCATGAAGTAGCACAGAACTCCTGAAAGCTGGCTTTGGTGAAGAATAAGTATATATTAACCAACTCGCTATGGTTTTTGTGATACTTCATTCATTTTAGTGTCTGCCACTGAAAAACATATCAACCTGTCAACAATAAAGGGGAAAAAAAGAAAAAAAAAAAAAAAAAAAAAAAAAAAAAAAAAAAAAGATCAACCTGGTAAAACATATTAGTGTAAGAAGTTTCAATTCAGTAGTTGGACAAGTTTTCACACCCCTAAGGATTGAAGCTTTACTGTATGTCACAAGAATTACAAGTCAGATATCCAAGGAACACAGTGACACAGAAGAGAAGTCAGTGTCAGAGATCAGAGGAAACTTGTAGCCAAATATAAATAATTCAGTTAGTACTCCTTAGCAAGGCCTCTAATTTTCAGCACGATTGTTCTTGACCTAGAGAGCAATGTAGCTAAAAATGTATGAAAAGCTTCTGTCTAATGCCGACCAGAGCAGAATAATGCCTCTAAAGTAATTTCAAAGTGAAAAGAAGAAAGCAATAAACACAGTGGTTGGTAGATTGGAGACTGTGGGAATACAGGCTCAAAAGAAAGCCTTCTTATCCAAATGAAGAGAAATGAAGAAACAGCACTGCAGTCAGACTGGCCCTACTACAGTCAGATCTGGTTAGACTCAGCTTATTCTCCCCATCACTGAAGAGGGGAGGTTGTGCCATCAATCATAGTCAGATCATGTTTTCCTCTGTTAAATAGACAGCTTGACAGGAAGGTAACTAAATGTATGTTATGCTCCAACAATGTCACTTAGAAACAGAATCAGCACCCTGTGCATGACTTTGACAATGCAACATTTCATTACTAAGACGGTAGCAGTTCCAAACCAAAGCTCTGAGGACAATTTCTCAATAGTCCATTCAGTAAAGCAATGTAAGTTGAGCTTTAGTAGAGTAGAAAATGTTTCTACAACAAAAAGTCAACCTGATTTCAATAGTTTCCCTAGTAGTGTATTTACACATAAAGAATACTAATGGGAGGGTACTTTGTACTAGTTAAGAGTTAGAGTGATTTCCATAGTTAAAAAATAAAACTGAGATACTAAACAAGAAATTTATGCCTTAAATCAAATGGATTCTCACATTGTGTCATATCAGCAATCTTTGTCTAGAAAACATTTGCATTAAAATAGGTTTTGGTGACTAGAAATGTCTTTAGAAATAGTAATGGCATTTGTATAACAAATTTTAGGAAAGATCATTTTTTTGCATTACAGAGTGTTTAAAACTTCCTCAAGTAGCCTTTCCTGAATGAATGAAAGATATCTGATAGTACTTGTCTATACTTTGTAGTTTGGAAAAATTACTTAGGTATTCTTTGATTTTTATAGAAAAAAATGAAATTGTGGTGCTGAATATTTCCTGACAATTCATTTATTGGTGGAGAAGATACTATGGAAGGAGTTTGAAAATGTCCAAATTAAACTACATTACAGCCAACAACTAACTCTTTTAAAGATGATATAATCATCAGCTTTCCCACATTGCTAACAGAGACCTAAAACATTCAATAACCAGGTACTATATCATCTGCTGCAGCAAGATGAGTCAGATGATTATTAAAATTTGCTATCTGAGCAACACACTTGACTAGTACAGATAAGACTGCTTGCTATCTTCCTTAGTGGGACTGTATAATGATGTGGGCACTATTGAAAATATTACGGAGCTACCTCAAAATTTTGAGGGTGAGCTACTTTTGTGTATGTAAATGAATTGAAATCAGAATCTTGAAATCAGTTAACTCTCACACTTTCATGTTCATTGAAGCATTATCAACAGCACTCAAGGAAAGGAAACAAACTAACTGTCCCAAGAGAGGTAATAGATAAAAATGATATAATAGGCATACACATGAGAATGTATAATAAATATGTATATATATATATATATATATGCAAGTTAAATATTTATACCTCTAAACTATTAGTTCATCAAAAAGAGCAGTTTGTGCTTTCATCATTTGATCATTTTCTTATGCCTATACCTTGTCATTTGAGAAACTACTTTGAAGATATCAATACACAAAATATTGATCATTGTTAAACTCTTATTGTGTTGTTTTAAGATTCTGTAACATTTTTATGCTTTTTTCATGTTACAGTAACCTTTAATTTTTAATTATTTATTTTTTATTTTAAAACAGAAATGAATAAAAATAATGATACAGAATTTCAAATCAATGCAATAGGAGATTAACAAGGGTCAATATTCTGTGTACTGTTTTTTTTTTTTTCTAAATAACTGCTCAAATTACAGGGAACAGACATGAAAAAAAAAATGATCAACCAATGAAAGTGCAACCGGTTCATTAGGATGAACTAACAGATTAGCAGTGTAATTAGCTATCTAGCATGTACATATAAATATAAATATCTTTTATCTTTTTTGTTATCCTTTCCCCTTTTCAGTTGTTCTTTTCTTTTTTGTAGTTTTTTCCCCTTTTCAATTTCACGTGGTGGACATTGTGAATCTTTTTTACTCTTTCAGTTTTTACACTATGGAGACAATTGATGCTTACACATGCAAGTCTTATTATTTCACTTGTGTGTGTGTTCTCCAATTGCATCCATTCATCTAAAAACGCCTCTAGTTTGTCTTTCTTTATAGCAGGGTAGTATCCCATTGCGTACAAACACCACATATTTTTTATTCATTCTGTGGTCAATGGACATTTGTGTTGTTTCTGAGATTTAGCTATTACAAATTGTGCAGCTATAAATATGGATGCTCATATGTTGCTGTAGCATGACATTTTCAGTTCTTCTGGGAATATACCCAGAGGAGGAATAGCAGGATTGAATGGGACATCAATCCTATTTTTCTGAGGAATCTCCACCCTGGTTTCCACAGTGGTTGCACCAGTCTATACTCCCACCAACAGTGGAGATGGATTCCATTTTCCCACAGCCTTGCCAGCACTTGTTGGTTGATTTCTTGATGAAAACCGGTGTTTGTTTGTTTGTTTGTTTTCTGGAGATGGAGTCTCAGTGCTGTTTTAACTTATATTTCTTGAATGACCAATGATGTTGTGATTTGCCTTTTGTATTTCTTCATCTGAGAAATGCATGTTGATTTCAGCTGGCCATTTTTGGATTGGGTTTTTTAATTTGGGGGGCCTGGTGTTTTCAATTCTTTATATGTTAAAATAACATTTAAAAGTACAGAAATCATGCCTATCTTGGTAGCACAGACATTAGATACAATGTAAAATATTAGAAACTATGTAAAATATTAGATAAAACATTAGCATAAATATTAGGTAAATATTAGTATAAATATTAGATACTATGTAAAATATTAAGATAAAATATTAGCACAGTTATTAGATACTATGTAAAATAATGTATAGTGAACACAGAAGTACAAATACTTCCTGAGTCTACTTTCTGTAAGATATGCATAAAAAGTAAAATTATAAAAGAGAACACAATGGTATTTGCCAAGATTTGGGAAGCAAAAGAATCAGTAGTTTTTCAAGCACATAAATTTTCATTATTCTGTAAGAATACTTTCTAGAGGTCTAATGTATAAACAAATGGGTTCAGTTAAAAATACAATATTGTACCCTTCAGGATTGTTAAGAGATTTAATCGATAACATGTGAAGTATTTCTTTTTTTATTTTAAGAGAAAATCAAAACAAAACAAAACAGTAAAAGGGTACAAGTAATACAGAATTTCAAGAAAAAATATACAGTAAGAAATAACTAGTTAATAGATTACATATTGTCATCTTAGAAATAGTTGTTCAAATTATAGAATTAAAGCATACAAAGTGGAAATTCAAACAGTGAGATTGCAAACAATTCTGTTCAATGATCCAACAAAACTTAGTAATATGGTTTTCTATCTTACACACTTAAATATACATGCAGTTATATCTTTCAGATCACTTTCTTTGCCTCTCTTTTTCACAATAACAATTACACATTTTGGGTTTTATTACTCCCACAGTTCTTATTACTTTTTTTTTGAAGAGAAAAATTCAAAATGTGACAAAGCAAAACAGAGTCAGTTAGAACAGAAGGATGGACATAGTACATGATGTAAAAACAGAATACCTGATGATCAACAATGGTTGCCATTATGCCTCTTCTATCTTAAAAAGAGTTGCCAATATCATCAGGTATAATAGAATTGAACAAAACAGTACAGAACAAAACCAATAAAACCTAAACATTGGAGACCTTACAGGACTTTAAAAGAAGATAATAGTCAAACCATAATGGGCATCATAGTATATCTTATTTCCTTCAAAGTGGATGCCTAAACGCTTGAACTTGATCCTATCAAACAAAACAGAATAGAGTAAAATCAGTCAAAACAAGATGAGGAGAGCAATACAGGGATTCAAATCAGCTTAATAGGAAAACAAAAATGTTACTGTAATATATCCCGCTATTTTTAAATTTATTTTTCTCTTAATTAAAAAATAAGAAAAAAATTAACTTTTTAGAAAATAAGGAAAAGAAGGGGAGATTGAAATAAAAGAGAACATAACAACAGAACAACACAGGTCAGAACAGAACAATTTAAACATCATAGTGTTTCACCACCAGATAACCTGACATAATAGTAATCACCATAGTGTCTCTGTGCTTGAAATATTTGAGTATAACTTTGTAAACTATAGCATCAAACATATCAAGACAGTGTGAAACCATTCAACAGAATGAAAGTATTATAGGGTATTTACAACCAGCTAACAGAAAATGAATAATGGTTTCTGTATTATTTCTTTGCCTATAAAAATTTTTGTTTATATTATCACAATATTAAAATATAATAAGGTAAAACATGTTAAAACCAATGGAAACAGATGAACAACAGCTTGATGGGACTTCAAAACAAGATGATATTATATCAGCACTAGCTATTATGTCTTGTTTTCTTCAAATAGCTATTCATACAATCACAGACAATAAAATCGAACAACCCAGATTAAAACCATTCCAATTAATGAATGAAAACATTATATTGCTTCAAACCAATAAAATTGGGAGTCTTGATTACCACATATTTTATGTATTCTTATCTTATACTAGGGAAACTATTTGATATTTATTCATGTGAGTTTGATTTATTTCACTTATGAATATGGTCTCAAGCTGTGTCCAATTATTTATAAATATCTCAATATGATTGTTCTTTATAGCAGAGTAGAACTCCATTGCATAAAAATATCACAACTTTTTTTACCCATTCCTCAGTTGATGGACACTTGGGTTGTATTCAAGATCTGACAATTACAAATTGTGCTTCTATAAACATGGGTACACATATATCACTGTGGTATAATGATTTTGATTCTTCTGGGAATATGCTTAGAAGTGGAATAGCTGGGTCAAATGGGGCTTCCAATCGCAGATTTCTGAGAACTCTCCAGTCAGCTCCACATGGTTGCACCAGTCTACACTCTCACCAACAGTGCAGGAGAGTCCCCTTTTTCCCACATCCTCTCCAGCATTTGTTGTTGGTGATTTTCTTGATCTTGGCCATTCATTCAGGAGTGAGATGGAATCTCAGTGTGGTTTTAATTTGCATTTCTCTAATGACTAATGATGATGAACATTTTCTCATGTATTTATTTGCTGTTTGTATTTCTTCATCTGAGAATTGTGTATTCATCTCAGATGCACAATTTTGGATTGGGTCTTTGAATTTTGGGGATCAGATTTTTTTTTTAATCCTTTATATGTTTTAGACAGAAGTCCTTTGTCTGAGGGACAGTTCACTAAGATTTTTTCCCAGTTTGTGGGTTTTCTTTTCACTATGTTGAGATTTCTTTTGACCTCCAGAAAGTTTTTAATAAGAGGTGATCTCAGTTATTGGTTCTGGGAAGAATTTCCCGTGCGGTTTGAGTCCTGATCATGAATTCTCTACCTACTCCAATGTCTTCAAGGTTTTTACCCAATTTGTCTTCCAATAGATTTAAGTGTTTCTGTTTTAATATTCATATCTTTGATCCATTTAGATTTTATTTTAGTACATGGTTATAGGCATGGGTCTCGTGTTAGTTTTCGGCATATGCAGAGCTAGTTTTTCCAATACCATTTTTTAAAGAGACTGTTGTTCTTCCAGTGAACCTGCTTGGCTCCTTTATCAAAGATAAGTTGGTTGAGTGTGTTTGTAGTTGTGGATGTATCTTCTAATCTATTCCCCTAATCTTCAGCTCTGTTTTGGTTCCAGTACCACGTTGATTTTACTACAGTTGCTTTGTAGTATAACTTCAAGTCCGGGATTATGATGCTGCCTGCCTTGCCTTTGCTGCTTAGAACCATCCTTGCTATTCTAGCTCTCTTCTCACTCTAGATGAATTTTAGGAGTAATTTCTCAAGATCTATGAGGTATGTTGATGGTATTTTTATCAGGATTGCATTGAATCTGTATAACATTTTGGGAGAATGCCCATTTTCACAACATTAATTCTTCCTATCCAAGAGCAAGCGATGTCTTTCTATTTTCTGAAATCATCTTCAATTTCATTTTTCAGTGTATTATAATTTTCCCTGTATTGGTCTTTCACTTCTTTCATAAGAGTAATGCCTAAATATTTCCTTGTTTTGGTTGCTAGTGTGAAGGGTGTGGCTTCTCTTATTTCTCTCTTTGTGATTTTGTTGTTAATATATAGAAATGCTATTGAATTTTGAGTTTTGATTTTGTATCCAGCAGGAGTGCTGAATTTATTAATTATATCTCAGTGTCTCTCAGTGAAGTTTTGGGGGTCTTCTATGTAGAATATCATATCATCTACAAATAATGAAAATTTAACTTCTTCTTTTCCTATCTTTATCCCTTTTATCAGCTTTATGCCTTTTATTTCTGTCTCTTGTCTAATTGCTCTGGCTAGTATTTCCAGTACTATATTAAATAGGAGTGTTGAAAAGGAACATTCCTGTCTTGTGCCTGATTTTAAAGTAAAGGGCTTCAATTTTTGGCCATTTAGTATGATACTGGCTGTTGGTTTGTCATAGACGGCCTTTATTACATTGAGGTAAAGATCATCTATTCCAATTTTCTCCATGGTTCTTAACATAAATGAATGTTGGACCTTATCAAAAGCTTTTTCTGCATCTATAGAAATGATAATGTGATTCTTACTTTTGGTTTTTTTGAGGTGGTGGATTACATTTATTGATTTACATATGATGAACCATCCCTGCATGCCTGGGATGAATCTCACTTGATCATGGTGTATAATCTTCTTGATGGTTTGCTGCATTCTATTTGCCAATATTTTATTGAGAATTTTTGCATCTGTGTTCATTAGGGAGATGGTCTGTAGTTCTCTTTTTCAGTTGTGTCCTTCTCAGGTTTTGGTACTAGAGTAATATTTGCTTTCAGTAAATACTTAGGAAGGATTGCTTCCCTTTCAATTTCTTTGAAGAGTTTGAAGAGTGTTGGCATCAGGTCTTCTTTGTATTTCTTGTAGAATTCTGCAGTGAATCTGTCTGGGCCTGGGCTCTTCTTTGTAGGTAAGGACTTAATTACATTTTCAATTTCATTAATAGAAATTGGGTTAATCAGCAGTTTTACATCTTCTTGACCTAACTTTGGTACTTCATATACATCTAGGAATCTGCCTATTTCTTCTGTGATATCAAACCTTTGAGAGTAGAGGTTTTCAAAATAGGTGTTGAATATTTTCTGTGTTTCTATAGGATCTGAAGAGATTTCACCTTTTTCATTTCTTATTGCGTGCATTTAAGCTTTTTCTTCCCTTTTTAAATAAGATTGGCTAGGGCCTTATTGATTTTATATATTATTTCAAAGAACCAACTCTTTGATTCATTGATTTTTTGGGATTGTTTTCTTAGTCTCTATTGCATTGATTTCTGCTCTGATTTTTATAATTTCCTCTCTTCTTTTGGCTTTGGGCTTGATTTGCTCTTCTTTTTCTAGATGTTTGGAGTGTAACATCAGGTTATTTATTTGTATTCATTCTGTTTTCCTGATGTGGGCACTCAGTGCAATAAATTTTCCTCTGAGGGCAGCTTTCATTGCATTCCACAGATTCTGGTAAGTTGTATTTGTGTTTTCATTTGTTTGTAGGTATTGTTTAATTTCTTCTTTAATTTCCTCTGTGACCCACTGGTTACTCAAGAGTGTGTTATTCAGTTTCCATGTGTTTGTGGGATTTTTGCACAATGTTTTATCATTAATTCCTAATTTCATAGCACTATGATCCAATAACATGCAAGGGATTATTTCAACTCTTTTGCATTTATTTAAATATGTTCTGTGAATTAATATATGTTCTATTTTAGAGAATGACCCATGTACTGCTGAGAAGAATGTGTATTCTGTTGTTTTTGGATGGAATACTCTGTATATGTCTATCAAGTCCATTTGTTCACAGGCGTGATTCAGTTTTTTATTTCTTTGCTGATTTTCTATCTGTTTGATCTGTCCATTGGTGTCAATGGTGTGTTAAGATCTTCTGTTATAATTGTATTACTGCCAGTTTGGTTTTTCATTTCTGTTAATACTTGTTTTATATAACTGGGTGCTCTGGAATTTGGTGCATATATATTTAAGATAGTTATCTCTTCCTCTTGAAGTTTTCCCTTAACCAGTATGTAGTGACCTTCTTTATCTCTTCTAATCATTATTGGTTTGAAGTTCACATTGTTTGCAAACAGAATAGCTATCCCCCCGCTTTTTTGGGGGGGTGTTCCTGTTGCATGTAGTATTGTTTTCCATGCTTTGAGTTTCAGTCTGACTATCCTTTTGAGTTAGATGAGTTTCTTTTAAACAGCATATGGTTGGATTTTGTTTCTTATTCGATTCTGCCAATCTGTTTCTTTTAATTGGTGCATTGAGACCATTTACATTAATGGTTATAGCTGTTATATGTTGGTTTATTGTTGACATATTATCTTTCTGCTGTTGCATTTTTATCTTTCTGTTCTGTTTGTCTGCTTTGTTTAGTGTTTTTTTTTTTTTTTTCCTAAGTGTATCTAAACTGTCTTTTAGCATTCTTTGCAGGGTTGGCTTGGTGATCATGAAGTTCTTAAGTTGTTTTTTGTCATGGAAGCATCTTATTTCTCTACCGATTTTGAAGGACAGTTTTGCAGAGTACATCGGTCTAAATTGGAAATCATTTTCTTTTACAATCTGAAATACTTCACTCCATGCTCTTCTTGACTTTATTGTTTGTGCTGAGAAGTCTGCTGTGATTCTGATAGGTTTTCCTTTATAGGTAATCGGTCTTTTTTATCTGACAGCTTTTAGCATTGTATTCTTTTCTTCGATTTCTGGGATGGTGATTTTTGTATGTCTGGGTGTACTTTTATTTTTGCTATGGCTATTTGGAGTTCTATATGCTTCATTGATCTTGATATCAATTTCCAATCTCATGTTAGGGAAATTTTCAGCTATTACTTCTCTAAATATCTTCTTGACAACCTTTATGTTGTCCCCTTCTTGTTCATTTATCCCTATCAACCTTATGTTGTTTTTCTTTGCATCATCTTGCAGGTGTTGAATTGTTATTTCCTTATTTCTTGTTATTTTTAAAAGATCGTTCCTTTCCTGTTCACTGGCTAAAATCTTGTCTTTGAGGTCTGAAATTCTATCTTCACATTCATTGAGGCAGTTTTTACAACTTTCAATGGAATTTTTGATTTCCTGTATATCTCTTTGCATCTGCTTTATATATTCTACTTGTTTCTTATATTGTTCATCCAGGGATTCTATCTTTTTGTTTAGCTCCTCCAATTTTTTAACTGTGTCTTCTTTAGATATGTTCAGCATCTCCTTCATTTCTTTTATCATTTCTTCTTTTACCTGAGAGATTATTTCTAGTATTAATTCCTTTAAAGCTTCCTAGAGTTGCTTCTTTATTTTGGTTACTATTATTTCAGATATTTCAGACATATGGCACGTATTTTCTTCTGTGTACATGGCTCCTAGGCTTTCTTGGGATTGGCTGAATGTTTGAGATTGTATTTTGGTGTTTCATTTTGTCATTTTCCTATATTTTCATGTTTCAAGTATTGCTCCAAAGCTTTCCCTGGGCGTGTTGGAAATTGTCTCCTATGTCCTGGGCTCCTGAGACTCCTCTGGTAGTGTAGCTCCTTGGGCAGCGAGGCCCCCAGAGTAAAAAAAGGTTTCCAGCCACCTCTCAGGTAGACATAAAGCCTCCTCAAGCTATACAGCTCCCCGCTCTGGCAGCAAAGCTCCCCTGAGGGAAAGAAGGCCATCTGGTGTGGTGCAGGCAATCCCAAATCCCACTAAACCTAATCTAATGTGGTTGCAAGCCCAGCATGCCCCAATCCCCTAGAGCAAGGATCTCATACTCTCCTGGGGATTGGATATTGTGTAGCCATCCAGCTCCTTGGATAGCAAAGCTCTCCAGGCTGATAGAAGGTCCCCCTATGGCCTACATAGGCCTCAAACCTCCTCAACAGGGCTGCTCCCTCCTACAGGCAGTGGCAATAGTGCTGGTTCTCTAAAGAAGGTCGCAGGCAAGGCCAGAGCAGGTTCCTGCAGCTTGACCCAGTTATCTCCTTCAGGGGAGGCAGCTGCCGTATGCTCTCCAGGTGAGAGAGAGCAGTCAGCAAGGCTGGAGCAGAGTCCCTGGCTCAGTCCAACTCAGTCCTCCTGGTGGGCAGCTGTGCTGTGCCTGATGTATCTCTTACTACACACAGATGTAGGCACAAGAGAAGAAAAGAAAACAAAAGACAAATATAAAAGAAAAAGAAAGAAGTGATATTATGTTAAGTATTTTTGCTGTACATAGACAAACACAAGCAGAAAAAGAGAAAGTGAAGTAATGAAGGAAAGAAAAATGAAAAAAGAGAAAGTAAAAAGAAGAGGAAAATGTACAATATTAGGAAACTTTAAGAGATAATGTATGTATGTACTTTTTTGGCTGTGGTAGAAGTATACAGTGCCTTGCATATGCTCAAACTCATCATTTTATGTCTTCTATTTGTGAAGTTCTTTGTATTATATGTGAGCCACATTTCAATAAAACTGTTCAAAAACAGAAAGCAAACATTTGCTTAACAAGGTACACCTTAGGTTACTAGTACATATGAATGCAATATTTTATGATTTCTTGAACAATGTAGTTAGTATGCAGCTACTCACACCAATATGTATGTGCTTCAATAAACCAAGCAAGATAATATCTCAATGCCCTACATGAAATGTGAGCAAAGAAAGGCAGGGATGAGAGGAATTCCTTTAAAGAGGAATGAGAAAAGTGCAGAATATTTCAAAAGGAATGGTATTCATCAAAATTATTATGCTTTCATTTTATATATGTTTACATATTATAAATAGATTTTTAGATTTTAAAATGTTACATTTGCATATAATGTACATATATAGTACATTAATGCATTTTAAAATATTTAATTAATTACATTTTATAACATTGAAATGAGAAGCATTTAAAAACTTCCTGATATTTGACATATTAGCCTTTTAAAATTTGTATTAATTAGACAATCCATTTATATACACATATAGTGATAAATGTTCTGCCATTTTCTGTTTTGCAGTCACTTTCCTGTCATTCAATTCCCAAGCATTCGGCAATATTTTTATGTCTATGCCTTTGTACTATTGCTTCCCAAATATCTTGCTTAAAATCTAATCATAACTTGATTTTTAACATTGAGTGATATAGAGGTGCTTCTAAGTAATAAATTGTTATCTAGAGCAAATCTTCATTGAGAGATGATGGATAAGAGGCAGTTTTGCATTCAGAACTATTCTGACCCGTCCAAGTAGCAGGAATGTGGTATCCACTTAAACACACATCATGAAGCTCTATTGGCCTTCACATAACTGTATGGGATACATATAGCACTTATCATGTCTGTAATGTTTTAATTATCATAGAAATTTCAGGGTTTTAATATGTATAAATGAGATTTTGAAAAAGATAAGTATTGGGTAAAACTAGTTACAAACATGAGTATCTTCTAGAGCATAGTGGGACTATTATATGTCCTCACAGTTTTCATTTCACTCAGAGTAAGGTCCTCAAGGTTCATCCATGTTGTCACACTTCGAAGAATTTCTCTTTTTCATATTGAATAGTATTTTACTGTGTCTTTGTACCACATTTACTTTCTTTTTCATTATTGGATCAACATTTAGTGTTTTTTTTTCCCACATCTCAGTTATTGTGGATAATCATCCAGTGAACATAAGCATGGTGTGATACATCCCTAGGTATTGATTTTTAACCAAAGCAGGATTGCTAGGTCATGTGATAGTTTCGTTTTTAAAATACTTTAGAATTCCTATATTGTTTGCCATATTGAATGCACCTTTTTTTGTTACTGCAGATTGAACTCACAACCAGAATTTTGCATTTTTTCACACTATACAAATTTTACATTGTTCCACATCCTCCCCATCATTTGTGTTCTGTTTTTAATTTGTAATTGCCATTGGGCCAAGCATGATATATTATCACATGTGTTTACATTTGCATTTCCTTGATATTCAGTGACATGGAGAATTTCCCACATATACTTGACCATTGGTGTCTTCTTTGGAGAAATGTGTATTCAAGTTTATAACCTGTACAATAAAAGCAGGGCTGTTAAAGATTTTGTTTGTTTATTGCTATTGTGTCCCATACGTATTTTAGAAGCAATGAAAACAGTTTTACTGACATAAAGACAACTTTCTAAACAAATGGTACAATGTCAAAAGTATAGAAATAAACCCATGCATTGATATATGTGTGTATGTGTTTATTCAGAAAGCACATAGTTGGATATATATGTATCCATTTATGTATAACTTATTTTTGACAAACAAACCAACAATACACAGTGGAGTAAGAGTACACTTAAGAATAAAATGGTTTGGGAAAAGTGGATTTCATTTGTTAAAAGTGAGGCAGTTAACACAGTAAGTTAGCACACTGAAGCACAAAATAACGATGTATGCTGAAACTACGCCTCATCACAGGTAAGCATGTACACATTCACACAGGCACACACACACACACACACACACACACACACACACACACACACACGCACACACACACACATATCCCCCACAGAAGCATGCACAGTAATCCTAATTTTAATTGTTGGTGTTACAGTCACTGGAGAGGCATTCACCACAGCAGTAAACCTGAGCAACAGCACGTGGAGCATGCATGGTAGTGATCACCACACTGCCCTGCCAATAGTGAGCACCATTTTTTGAAGAGAAGGCTCCCTGTCTATTATCCATTTCCATTTGTTTTCATAAAATTTTAATTAATTCTTCTTAAAAGGTCATAAAATTTTGTGTCAGTGTTTTTGACTCATATTGAAGAAAGCTTTGCTGTGCCAAAACCCTTTTCTCTAAATGTAGAATGCTGTACTTCATAGAGAGAGTGCAGTACTTCATAAATTAATCCAAAAGTGCAGTGCTTTCTTTGTACTAAGACAGTTCATGAAATCTAAAACTGCCCTTTTATTGGAAACTATGTTATTCTCATCTATCCCAGTCACTAAATGATTATATTGAAAGAATTGGTATATTCAATTAAGAGTAATATAAAATGAACAGTCACTTCTCAGAAGAAGTACAAAAGTTCAATAAAGTCATGAAAAAAAAATGTCCAACATCTCTGCCCCTTTGAGAAATACAAATTAAAGTAGCTCTGAGAATCCGTCTTACTCATACAAAAATGGCTGTCATCATGAAATCGCTAATAAATGCTGTTGAGGCTTTGAGGAAAAAGGAATACTTTTACACAGGTGGAGGAAATGCAAACTAGTACACTCTGCATGGAGATTTCTCAAAAAAAAAAAAAATTAAAACTGGGAATTCCATTTGTCCAAGCTGTTTCTTGTTGTATGCATCCCTCTGAATGATTTAAAGACATCAGGTTACAGTTATACATGCACATCCATGTTTATAGCAGCACTATTAAATTTATAATAGCTACATCTTGGAAGGTAAAGAAATGATACAAAAACAGACACACCTGATTTCCAAAATGAGAGTTCTGAGCTCTTATACAATCAGAAAGCTGTAAACTGCCTAATGGTCACAAGCCAGTTTATTCTTCATCCGTACATCTTTGAGTACATGTCTCTTTTTTTTTTCTTTTTAAAAAAAATTCTGTTATTAATTTCCTCTTCTCTCCAATCTGTAATACAGAATTCACTTTCCCTTAAAGGATGCTTCTCTCATTGTACTGTGTTATACAAGCAAAATTTAAACATTTGCTTTAACCCTCAAGAGTGAGGTCTACTGAACATTTTATTAAGATGTGCTCTTAAGTCTATAAAATATAATGGTTGATTCCTAAGTATTTAATTTTTAGATGCTATTGTGAAAGGTAATATTTCCATAATTTCTCTCTCGGTTAATTTTTGTTTGTGTATAAGAATGCTACTGATTTTTGAGCATCAACTTTGTATCTAGCTACACTGCTAAATTTGTTTATTACCTCTAGTAATCTTTTAGTGGAGTTTTTTTGGATCTTCTGTATAGAGAATCATGTCATCTGCAAATAGCGATAGTTTAACTTCTTCCTTTCCTATTTTTTTTTTTCTCATCTGATTTCCCTGGCTAGTATTTCCAGAACTATGTTAAGTAGGAGTAGTGTTAGAGAACATCTTTGTCTTGTTCCTGACTTTAGTGTTAAAGCTTTCAGTTTTCATCCATTTAGTATAATATTGGCTGCTGGTTTGTCATAGATGGCCTTTATGAGATTGAGGTAGATACTATGTATTCCAAGTTTCCGAAGGATTTTAATCATAAACATATGTTGGATTTTATCGAAAGCTTTTTCTGCGTCTACTGAGATGATAATGTGTTTTTTGTTTTAACTGTTGATGTTGTGTACTACATTTATTGATTTGCATATGTTAAACATCCCTGCATTCTTGGAATGAATACCACTTGGTGGTGATGTATAATCTTCTTGATGATTTGCTGCATTCTATTTGCCAGTATTTTATTGAGAAATTTTACATCAATGGTCTATAGCTCTCCTTTTTGGTTGGCTCTTTCTCTGGTTTTGGTATCAGAGTAGTACTTGCCTCCAGAAATGATTTAAGGGGGATTGCTTCCTTGTCACCTTTACTGAAGAGTTTAAGGAATATTGCCATCAAATCTTCTCTAAATTTCTTGTAGAATTCAACCTTGAATCCATCAGGACCTGGGATTTTGTTTGTTGGTAAGTTTTTAATTATGTTTTTAATTTCAATAGCTGATATTGGGTTATTCAAAATTGCTATATCATCTTGACTGAGCTTTGGTAGTTCTTGTTTCTAGAAATCTTTCCATTTTCTCTGTTTTCGACCCTATGTAAGTAAAGATTTTCCAAGTAGATTTTCATGACCTTTTGAATTTCTAAGGAATCTGTAGTAATATTCCCTTTAGTCCTTATTGGTAAAATTTGGGTTTTTTCTCTCTTTTTCTTGATAAGATTAGCTAAAGATTGTCAATTTTGTTTATTCGTTCAACAACCCAGTTTTTTGATTCATTAATTCTTTGTACTTTCTTTTTAATTTCAATTGCATTTATTTCTGCTCCAATCTTTACAATTTCCTCTCTTCTATGAGCTTTGGGTTTAACTTGCTCTTCCCATTGTAGAAGCTTGAAATGAAGCATTAGGCTGTTTATTTTTGCTCACTCTGTTTTCTTGATATGAAAATTTATTGCAAAATATTTCCCTCTTAAGACTGCTTTTATTGCATTGCACAGATTACAGTATGTTGCTTTTGCATTTTCATTGAATTGTAGGTATTGCTTTATTTCTTCTTTAATTTCATTTGTAGCCCCACTGGTTGCTCAGGAGGTTGTTATTTAATTTCCATGTATTTATGCAGTTTTTGCAACTTCTTTTGCTATTAATTTCCAATTTCAATGCACCTATGGACACATATTATGCATGGGATAATTTTAATACCTTTGAATTTACTGAAGAATGTTTTATGGGATAAAATATGGTCTATTTTTGAGTATTACCATGTGCAGCTGAGAAGAGTTTGTATTCTGATGTGTTGGATAGAACTCTCTATAGACATCTACTAAGTCCATTTGCTCACAGGTATGATTCAGTTCTATTATTTCTTTGCTGACTGTCTATCTGATCTATCTTTTAGTGAAAATGGAGCATTGAGGTCCCCTGTTATAACTGTGTTTTTGTGTATGTGGTTTTTCATGTCCATTAGTATTTGTATTATATAGGTGGGTGCTCTTGTATTTGGTGTGTGTGTGTGTGTGTGTGTGTGTGTGTGTGTGTGTGTGTTTATAATTGTTAGTTTTTCCTCTTGAATTTTTCCAATAACAAGTATGTAGTGACCTTATCTCTTTTAACCAAGAATGTAAAGGACCTATATGGTGAAAATGATTGTATGCTAAAAAAGATTGAAGAGGATATTAGAAAATGGAAGGATATTCCTTGCCCTTGTCTAGGAAGAACCAACATTGTGAAAATGGCCATACTCCCAAAACTGTTAGACAGATTTAATGCAATCCCAATCAAAATACAATGGACATACCACGCACATCTAGAGAAAACACTCCTAAAATTCATTTGGGAACAAAAAAAAAAGACCTAGAACAACAGGCAATTTTGGGCAAGAAAGACAAGGCAGGAGGTATCCCAATTCCTAACTTAAAACTATACTACAAAGGCACAGTGATAAAATCAGCATGGTACTCGTAAAGAAATAGACCTGATATCAATGAAACAGATTAGAAAATGTAACACAACTGCAGAGACACTCAGCCACCTGATATTTTACACATGTGATAAACATGTTCAGTGGGAGAAGGATAGACTCTTTAATAAATGTGGTGTTGGAAAATTTGGCTTTCCACATGCCAAAGACTTAAAATAGATCCATGCATATCACCATGCACAAAAATAGAGTCTAAATTGATCAAAGATCTAAAACAGAAACACTAAATCTACTAGAAGACAAGTTTGATAGAAATCCTGGAGACATAAAGGTAGGCAGAGAATTCATGAACACTACGCAATATACACAGGAAACACTTCAAAGATTTAAAAACTGGGATATCATGTTATTGAAAAGTTTCTGCACTTCAAAGAAATCACCAACAGAGTGAAAAGAAAAACCACAGAATGGGAAAGAATTATAGCCAGCAACTTCTCAAAGGACTTGTATCCAGAAAACATAAAGAAATGAAAAACATCAAGCTCCCCGCCAAATTCAAAGACCCTCTCCAAAAATGGACATCTGAGATAAACACACATTTCTCTGATGAAGATATACAAATGGTAAATAAATACATGAAGAAATGTTCACCAAAATTGGTCATTTGAGAAATGCAAATTAAAACAGCATTGAGATTTCATCTCACTCTGGAAAGAAGAGCTTCTATCAAGAAAACACCAATAACAAATGTAGGCAAGGCTGTGGGTAAAAAGGAACAATGCTTCATTGTTGGTGTGAGTGTAGACTGGTGCAGCCACTATGGATATCACTATGGAGATTTCTCAGAACACCAGGTTTGGAAGTTGGATTCAACCCAGCTATTCCCTTCCTGGGTATTTTCCCAGAAAACCTGAAAAGTTCATGTCACAGTGATATATATGCACATATGTTCATAGCAGCACAATTTGTGAAACTTAATCTTGGAAACAACCTAAATGCCCATCAACTGTATATTGGATGAAAAAGATGTGGTATTTTTATACAATGGAATATTACCCAACTATAAAAATGAGTGGGGCTGAGGATTTAGCTCAGCAGCATAAGCGCCTGCCTTGCAAGCAGTAGTTGTGAGTTCGATCCCTGGTACCGATAAAAACAAAAAAGACAAAAAAAAAAAAAAAAGTGATCTTGAGGCCTTCATAGGTAAATGGAGGGAACTTGAATCTATCCTCATATGTGAAATAAATAAGAATCATCATAAATAAATAAATATCACATTGTATCTCTAGTGTAAAAAGTAATAAGAACTGTAGGAGTAATAAAACAAAAAATGTGTAACTGCTACTGTAAAAAGAGAGCAAAAGAAAGTACTGTAAAGGATATAACTGCATGTAGGTTTAAGGGTTTTGAATTGATAACCATATTACTAAGTTTTTGTTGGATCATTGAGCAGAACTGTTTGCAGTCTCACGGTTTGATTGTCCACTTTGTATGCTTTAATTTTGTAACTTGAACAACAATTTCTATGATGACAGTATGTAATTTATCCACTAATAATTTTTACTGTTAATTAATTATTTTTCAATTCTGTGTTGTTGCTACCCTTTTTTTTGCTTTTCTTCCCTCTTTACATAAAATTTTAAAAACTATAATGCTCTCTCTCTTTCTCATTTTCTCTCTCTCTCTCTCTCTCTCTCTCTCTCTCTCTCTCTCTTTCTGTGTGTGTGTGTGTGTGTGTGTGTGTGTGTGTGTGTGGTGTGTTGGGCTAAGAGAGACCATATGAAATTAACAAAGCTGAAGAGAATCCAGTCCTCTTACAATCTCAGTGGGCTCATGTAGTGTACTCAGTAGTCCTTCCATTGCTGGAACCAAATATCTGACACCTGAAACTTAAGGAGAAGCTTAATTTGGCCTCCAGTTTCAGAGAATTCCAGTCATAGATATCTGACTTCTAGCCAAAGACACCATGGTGGGGGACATGGTAGAACAATGTCTCATTTCATGGGGATCAGCCTGCATATCACAGTGGGAAAATGCCAGAGAGAAAGGGCCAAGGACCATAAATAAAGCCCAAAGCTACACTTTCATGACACTCCTAAGCATACCTAGAAATGTGTTTCTCTAGTCCCCTGAGAAGTCTGCAAGTCAGTCAAGTTGACAGAAGATTAACCTCCACACAATGGTAAGTCTAAATGTAAGAAAGGTATTTTATCCCAATAAAAAGGGGAAAATAAATAGAATATTAAAGCTTTTCAAAAATTTTTTTGAACAATGACTTATAGTAAAATCTAATGATTTGAAGTGTTTGTTTAGAGGAGTTTTTACAGCAAGATATAGTCATGTAGTCAAAATCTAAATAAAAATATGTATTGTTTTCACCATCCAAAAAGTTTTTTAGTTCCATCCTTTCTTAGGCATTGTCTCCTCAGTCAGAATAAATTGTGTTTTTAGTACTACCCCTATAGATACCTTGTTTTTATATTTCACATCAATGGAAACTTCTTGTACATGTTTCTGTATTTGGTTTCTCTTGTTCAATATATTATTTTTGAGAAATATTCCTGTTGTTATACTAATGAAAAATTCATTTACTTCTATTGATGAGCAGTTTTTCACATTATAAATTTTATATGAACTGTTTATTCATGTATTGTGTGTGAATATTTGATTGTTGTCAGGATTTATCTATTACAAGTAAAACTCCCCATGAACATTCTTGTACTATTCTTTTTGTAGATACAAGATTTCATTAACTTGGGACATTGAATCACTGTCATCAGCATAGGGGTAAGAGTAGATCCAGTTATTCCTACACTAGTTAAAAATTTCAAAGAGAAATTGAAGCATTTTTACATGTATGAAAATCAGTTACTGTAATTGCTTTCCTGTGATAGTACATCTAGCACACTTACCTGAGGTTTTAAGACAGATAATTTAATGCAAATCATAAAATTTATTGGCAATTAAATTGAGACATGAGTAGTCAAACAGTGTCAGTCTAATGTCTACTATATTGTGAGGAAATTCATATTTTTGTCATTGATTTTAGGGAAAAACAATGTTTAATAGATACAAATTATCTTATAGAAGGTTTTACAATCTTTAAGCATTATTTTACAAAAAGAAATATGTTTTAATATTCAGAGATACTTCATATGCATATTTAATGCAATCTACATTGATTACCAAAAATGTAACCTTGTGGAATATATTTTATGGGATTTGTAGGATCTGTATATGTGCAATTTCCCAAGATATTTTTGTCTGTAATTTAGAATGTCCATATACAAAGATCCTATGATTGTTCTTCATCTTTAGAACAAAAAGCTACCATCAGATTACCCTATGAACTGCATAAATAAAATTTTAAAGCTAGGAAGTTGCTGAACCATGATTTAGTAAACTTAGGGCTTTTTTTCCCTCACAGCAACAACTTATAAAAAGTGTTATTTAACAAAGTGACTTTGGTCTATGTGACTATCCTTTCAAAATGTTCTCATAATGTAGCCTAGCAGCAGGACTCTGCCACTAACTCTAACTACAGCAAAGAACTCTAAAAAGTGCAATTGTTCTGTGAGAGTCCTCTGTGGGAAGTAGAAATGAACAATGTGTTGAAATGTAAATTTCTTTCAGATTCTTACAAATCCTGCTCCACAGGGATTTCATTTTTCAAAGGAATCTTCTATATTTACTACTCCACTTGTTAAATTGTAACTCCCTGGGCCAAGATTTGTCAAATGATGAGAACTGTCACCACAGGGCTCACTCAGGCATGTCCCCACCTTTGTTACCTGGTATCCCTTTCAACCTCATACTGAAAGAGTGTTCTGGAAAGTGTTGTGAAAGAAACTGCAAAGAGCCAGCTTTTATAATATTTCTCATGTGTTTTGATCTTAAAAAGTGAATAATGACAGCAATTTTATAGACAAGTACATACTAGAATTCATCCATTTGTATGTTTTTTTTTAAATCTGTGCTCACCAATCCCGTGGATGCACAAAAATAAAATACACCTCTGAGACAATTTTGAAAATACCTTAAATTTTAATTTTAAAAATAATTATAACTCATTTTTGTCTACACTGATGATATGGAAATAATGCCTAGATCACTATTGGATTGTATGAATTTAAGTGATACTTTCTTTTGAGTATCAGGTGTTATATATAATTTTATTGCCTACTGGATGTATTAACTATGTGTTATGTATATTCACTAAGGTTTAGGTTAGTGGATTAGTGGATTAGGTACTTGAACACTGTTTCTCAGAATGTTGAGAATGTTGCTCCACTAAACAGCATAAGACGTCTCTGGAGGATGGAGGCAGGAAGATTTTCAGCCTTCCACTGTGGTATTCTCCTATCAATGTGTACATCTGACTGATTTGCTTCAGTCAGATTAATGTTTAGTCTTTTCAGATAAAAGAATATAGCAAAGTATACATGTATATTCTTCATACTCAAATAGTTATATTGTATATATACCAATTGCATATGAGTCTGACACTGTAAAACTACAAGAGGTGAGAAACAGTCAATCAATCCAATATTCCATTATAAACTTAAGGAAGTCTCCAAATATAAGGAGAAAATACCCATTTCAAAAGTTACCTATGCATATAAAGGATTGAAAAACAAATTAGGCCTCCATATTCAAAGACCCAATCCAAAAATATGCAGCTGAAATGAACATGCACTTTTCAGATGAAGAAATATAAATGGTATGTAATTATATTAGAAAATGTTCAGCATCACTGGCCACTCAAGAAATGCAAATTAAAACAGCACTTAGATTCCATCTCACTCTAGAAAGAATGATCGCCATCAAGAAGTCAACCAATAACAAATGCTGCTGAGGCTGTGGGGAATGGAACCCTTCTCCACTCTTGGTTGGGAGTGTAGACTGGTGCAACTACTGGAAATCAGTGTGGAGATTCCTCAGAAAAATAGGACTGGAGGTCCCATTCGATTCAGCTATTCCCTTTCTGGGTATTTTCCCAGAAGAACTGAAAATATCATGATACAGCAATACACATGCACCCATGTTTATAACTGCACAATTCGTAATAGCTAAATCATGGTAACAACCCAACTTCAGAGAATGGATAAAAGAGATGCAGTGTTTGTATAAGATGGAGTACTACTCAGCTATAATGAAGGAAAAACTCAAGACTTTTATAGGTAACCAGATGCAATTTAAGACTAAAATTATAAATGAAATAAATCAGCCACACATGTGTAAGCATGATATTGTTTCCCTAGTGTGAAAAACTAAAAGAGTAGATACGATCAAAATTGTGCACATATTGTGAAAGTTAAAATGAAAGACACTGCTCAAGAGTAAAAGACAGCTGGGGTTGGGGAAAGGAGAAAAGAAAGAGGAAAAAGATCACATATGTATGCAATATACATAATTATGCCACTAATCTCTGTTAGCTCATCAAAAAGAACAGTTTGTGCTTTCATTGTTTGATTATTTCTTCATGTCTATATTTTATAACATGATAGTACTTTGAAGATAATATGCAAAATACTGACCATTGTTAATCTTCTATTATTTTGTTTTAAAATTCTGTATCCCTGTATTTGTTCTATTTTTCATTTAGAGAAGGTTACTTCTCTCTCTTTATCTACTTGTAAATGTAGTTTATACAGCTTGTTACATAGCTATCATTCCTTTTCATTATAATGGATATTCTATGTTGCTATCTGTAATTGCTGCCTGCTGCACAAGTAAAAGAAATCAGGGATTATTCTGAGAAGCAGACATAATCTGACTTAAAACATAAAATTATTATTTTGTCCACTGTTTTATAAATAGATGCAAGTTATGAATTGTAGACACATAGAAAACCATTACCAAATTATCTCAACATAATACAAAGGCTTGATAATATGGTAATATTGGGGTTGGTGATGATTAATTAGTGTATGTATATATTTTGAAGGAAACTTTAACAAAATTTCCAAAGTATTAAACATTGCATGTGGCAGCACTGGAGACCCTGACAGGTAAAATACTATGACATCTATAGTGGGTCATAGAATATAGAATCCATCGTTATTGTAGCTATAGGATGGGAAGGTGAGAAACAGAAAATAAATGAGAATATCTCAATGAATGATGGTTACATTAACTTGAAAATGTGAGCGTTTTTTATTTGTTTGTTTTTGAGTTTTGCTTTGGGAGTTGAAGCTGGTATCTCACATATGCTAGATCAGTGCTATAACAGTGAGCGATATCCCCAGGTTACACATTTTTCAAATGAAGAAGAACCCAAGAGATGAAGGGAGAGGGGAGGAAGGGAAAAAAAAAAAAAAAAAAAAAAACTTAAAATGTATTGTATGCATGTATCAACTCTCCAAATGAATATAATCATTACATACTGCAAACACATACTAATAAAAAAATTGACAAAAAACCATACTCAGTTGCTTTAAAGTAACACTTCCTAAAATAACTGCTTCGATGGTGTAAGTCTTTGTTAATGCTAGGAAGACTCAAGCCTGTTGCTCAAAATCATGTGTGTAATGGTTGGTTGGCCACATCCTGAAACCAGCACCTCGTCCTGAAGCAATGTAATAGAGAAGAACTAAGTAAAAAGGTGCAAGGTGCACCTAGAAAATAACAAGCAAAGTTGGAGGCAAAACGCAAAGTAATATATATTTATGGCACACTTACATAAATTCTACATCTAGGCAATTAAAATATATGAGATTCTATTTTTAATAAAAACAGCATTATTTAAAGTGTAACTCCCTTCTTGAATACATGGCTTCTGGGAAATAAGCTAAATAAAAATTATATTGCATGTAATCTCCAGAAGACTGAGAAGATTTTGTGTCATATTGTTCTCTATTCTTTGACTGCACTTAATTAAAAAAACATTTTGCATGTTTTTCAAGAAGTGAATTCTGAGCACATTCACTAATACATCTGAAGTATGCATGCATGCACACAAGTTTGTGTACATTGAGATGCTCCCAAGAATTTCATATGCCAAGATAGAGCTCCTATAAATTGAAAAAATAGAATACATTATCCAAATTTTATATATAATAGTATCAGTAAGAACTTGGAAGTTGATAGAAAGAGAATAGAGAAAAAGAATAGAAAAAAATTTTGATCAACCACGAGTATAACGGTTAAATCCTCTGTTACCCTCTTCAATATATCCTTGCTGTAATATTTTCTCTAAACAGGAGTGATTTTAAATTACCTTTATCTCGACACTACCAGGTTGGTATTTCAGAATAGGGATGAACCAGTCACCTGATTGTGACACAGGGTTTTCTCATATCTGTACTCTGCTCTGGGATATGGGCTAAGCAGTATTACTACTCTGATCAAATACTATTTACTTTTTTTGTTTTTGTTGTTTGGGTACTGGGAATAGAACTCAGGACCTTGCACTTGTGATACTAGCACTTATAGCACTGTGCTGTATCCCTGACCCTGAGCTTTGCTACTCTGAATAGGCTATTTGCTGAGAATTTTTTATCATATATTTCTTTTTGTTTTTCTGTTTTTGTTTTTTGCCTTCTAGTAGATCACCCTAGGCTTATTCTTGCAATACAGGCAAGGCTATGTGGAATATATATAAGACCATAAGTAGAAGAACCAAAAGCATTTTGAGGTGCAGGCTTTAAAAGTAGCACGCGAAATTATATTATTGGCCTAATTAACTTACAGAGTAAGTCCAGGATCAAATTGTTCAGAGATAGGAGCTGTGATATCGAATTTCTAAAAGTTGAAACCATAATACAAGTGAGCTAACAAACTTCTAATGCAAATTGGATTCTTTGTATATGATTTTTTCTCATTTTGAAAAAAATCAAAATAAAATACACTTTGTACTAGCCAAACTTCTCCAGAAAAATATAACCAATAGGATGCATAGACGACTATAACAAGAGATTTGTTACACTGGCTTGTCAATCAGCATTCCCTGTTTGCCATCTGCAGGCTGAAGATCTGGGATAACCATTAGCCAGTCAGTCGAAGAAGATGGGATCCTAAGAAAATTACAAGGACAGGTGATGCAATTTCTGTCCCAAACCCCTCAACAGTGTGGTTGGTGCAAGTTCATGTTTAAGGCCAAAAAAGTCTGTCATCTGAGGTCCATCTTTAATGGCAACAGCAAATAAGAGTCATAAAATGGTGACGCTGTCATTCAGGCCAGGTCCTCTCCCACTCAGTGAGCTGAGCCCCGTGCCAAAATCCTTAGACAGTATCCCTAGAGCATCTGTCACTTGAGAAAAGCCATGTTGAAAGTGAAGATTAACCCTCAGAAATCCTATTGTGCTTTCTGTTTTACAATTGAATGTAATTTAGTAGTTACATACTATATTACTAAAAATATGCACTTTCAAATTTTTTTTAATGTTTCAAATGTTTTTAAATGTTTTAATACTATATAGAGAATTCTATATAGTATTAGGTCATGGAGGTCTGCTAGTCTTTTACTTTGCAAGGATCTATTGAGATGTCTATTTTATTTAGTTTTGTTGCTTTTTTACATCTAATCAATATTATACTTTCTATAGGGTCATTGCCAAAAAATCCTTCAATAGAAAATCAAATGATTTTAATATAGAATGCCTCCAATTTACTAGAATCCAAGTAAATAAGTATTATTTCTCATTTCAGAATTTCTCATTTAATGTTTATGTGCCAACTCCTTCAAGTTGTTGTCATCTTATCATCCTCAAAATTATGCACTGAGGTTTAACTTAGCCAGGTATTAATAAATAAAGTTTCACCTTTTAAAAGGTAAAATTTCAGTGAAAATTAGGAAGCGAAAATAAAGAGGTATTAAAGTATTTTTAAAATCAGTGAAACAATATATGCTTTTGAATAATAAGTATTCAAAATATATAAGTAGCATGTATTATCTACTTTAAAATAATCATTACAGTAAAAATGATTCTATGATTGACTACATGTTAAAATTTTTTTCTCAAATTATTTTTAGTGAAACAGTTGCTTTTCTATAAATGTAATTCTGCCATGTTTTAATAGATATTCAGTATGTTAGTAAGATTTTATTTAATAATATTTAAAACAGATCCCCTATGCTCAGTGATTCACAACAAATATCATTTAATCCATGGCTATAAATCATATGAATTTGATCAATTTTCATTTCCTTATTCAGTAGAAAATTAGGTATTTATATTTTACTTATGTTTCCTCTCTATTGACAGGAGCCTTCAGTCATTTTATTTTTATTTATGAGTTAGACTCAGCACAATGCTGGGGGTTATCTCTGGTAATTTTTTTCCCAGAAATTTCTTCATTCTGCAGCTTAGCAAAAAAAAGCAGACAGCTTATAGGTCTTCCTCATATGATACTGAAGTCACTAAACAGAGGGAAAGAAAACAGGGACTGAATCTAAGTTCAGAACACACCGGCTGTTACTCTGATATTGAAACCTTTGGTAAAATAAATGACAACCAAACTCAACTGGATATTAAAGCATACTATACCTACAGAGTAAAGACAGAAAGAAAAATTATCTATTAAAGTAAAATTACACAAAATATCTTATGCAGTTTTATACAGCATAATTTTGGTATTGTTGTTTAGAATGACTATTTTTTAAAGTTTAAGCAATGCTTAAATACTTCTAAATAATCTATATTTTTAAAATAATGTACATAGTTATGAGTACATATGCCACTGTGGATAGTTGCAAGGGAAGCAACCAAAGTCCATGCATATTACCTGTTTTTGTCAACAAATAATTATTAGAACATAATCATAACCACATCCGCTAAATATTATTTTTCTATGTATTGTGTATAACTACTTTTGTGCCATAACAACAGATTGCTATTGTAGGTGAAAGAAAGGAGGGGCTTACAACCCTAAAATATTTGCCATCTGTCTCTAGGGAAAGACATGTTGACCCTTAATTTATTTAAATACTTGATGTGATGGTTAATTAACTTGGTCAAGGTTTAGGTGGCCACATAGCTGATAAAACATTATTTTCAAGGTGTATCTGCCATGGTGATTCTAGGTAATTCTGTATTAGCTTTCAAATTACCATTAGATTGAATAGAGAAGATTGCCTAATCCTCACTAATGAGAGTGGACATTATTCAAACTACTGAGGGCTTAACCAGAAGGAAAAGTTAGAAAATGGCAAATATGATATCTTTGCTTAACTGGGACACCCATTCTCCTGGGTCTTAGGCCTTAGGAATCAGATTGACAGTTCCATCATTGGCTCCCCTTTTTCTCTGCTCTTTGAATTTAGATTGGAGCTGTGCTTTAGACTGGAGCTTGAATAGTTTTTGGGCCTCCCGTCTGATGGATTGTAGATTTTGTTGTCTCCGCAATAGTGACTCAGTATTTCATAATAAAGCTTTTACTGCATATCTGTATATAACTTGCTGGTTCGGTTTATCTGGGAAGTCCTAACTAAATCTACATGCAATGCCATTTTTCTTGTGTGAGCATTGTGCTCTCTTCTCAAGAAGGAGGTTTACATACTTCGAAAAAGCTGGCTTTGACTGTTGGGGCATGGTAGGGAGTAAAGGCTATGAACCAGGGAGAGAACTGTTACAAAAAGCTATAAACACAGTAGGATAATTATTTCCAAAGTTCAGGTAACAGTGATTTTTTAAAAATAGCATTCTCATAGGGTTGTGCCTACTAAAACGCTACTCTGTGTTCCTTGTGATTTTCATGATGTATATTAGATTTAAAAATCTTGTATCTTTAGATCTCTTACACTTCTAGAATGTTTCATTTCAAAATTAGTCAAAGAGGTTCGAGTTTGTTGTGATGAGTTTCAAACTTGATGATGATATTTCTTTATTTCCTTAGCTGTCCTACTTTGTTATGTGAGAAGAGTATTTTCATATTTAAAATGAAAGTTTGAAAAAATCTACTTTTAAAATACAAGTTCTGTAATCTCACATTCCAGAGCTACAGATTTTTTAAACAACCTAGGACCAATTCTTAAAATTTATTTTGGACTTCTTTTGAAGGGTTGCATATGAACATATGACTATTGTTTCATTCCAGGATACAGTCTAAATGATAAAATAACCCTGCTTGATAGGGTGTTGGTGAGGCTTACCCTGTAAGCTTTTTACTATTTTCTTCCCAAGGGTGCAGGATTTATCTTGCTAGAAATCTCCCAAGAGATGACTTGTGAGTGCTACTGCTTTACTTTAGTTGAGGGTTTCCAATTGGAAGTATCCCTAAAATGTCCAGCATTACTTCTATTTATATCTCTCTTTTTCAGAGGAAGATTATCATTGTGATTGCTCCAGGATTTGCCTCACTGATAGGTTACATGGTGAAATTCAAAAGGTAAAATTGAGGTAGCATTCATTTTGTGTTTCAGGATTTATGTAAGATGTCAGGCACAATTGCAAATTGCACACAGCGTTGCAGAAATTCTTCCTTCCCTGTGGTGTGAGGCAACAGCTGGCCTTTTTGCTCTCCTAACTCTCATATATTTCTGTAGTTCAATTTCTTAGTCTTAAGTGAGTCTCTACTTAGACTGACTTCATGGTTTTGCAGGAGGTGGATCCTACTTGCAGGAGGTGGATCCCGTCTATCTGTTGCAGATTGGTGACAGACATGTACCCAGGGCTTGGTATCTGCACTGCGCTGCAGGTCCTCTTTCCAAGTGTGCTGATTTTATCCTCCTTTTGGGTGACCACTTGGTCTGTGTCATGCTTGGAGATGCAGCTGTGAAGCAAGGGATGGAGACTTCTGTGTGTAGGTGAGGGACCTGCAGCCTGCAGGACAGTATTTAACAATGTACCTCAGTCCTGGTTGTGCATTGTTCACATCATTATATAGTCTTGAATAATAGTTCCTTGTTTTCCTGGAGGTGGCTAATCCACACTAGTCTCTTCTTTTTTTTTGATAATAGATCCAGGCTTTGTTGAGGTTAATTATTTGTTTATAGTCTTAGTGTTCTCTCAGAAACAAATTTTACTTTGTTGCAAAATCAATAGGCTAGGTGTTTCCCAAACCACTATATTTTACTTCTTTTATGACAAACAGTTCTGTTTCTAAATCATTTTTGTCTTCTTACATTTCAGTCTGAGCAGTCTGAGGAACCAGTCAACTATTCAACACTTTGGAAATTTCTTTCTCTATCTAATTTAATCACTTGCAATGTGTGCTTTCCCTAAAGCAAAAGAACAGAAAAATGGGCCCAAGGAATTATCCACTTTACAAAGCAGTTTTCGTTTTACTTTGCTTTCCAAAAATATTCCTAATTTTCACTTGAGAGTTCGTCAAAATGACCATTTCTATCCATACTTCTCTCAATATAACATTCAAAAATACTTAGATATTTTCTAAAATGATTGAGGTTTTCTCTGAACTTCTTACTTATTATTTCTGTGCTTACAAGGGAAGGACTCCTAATAGTTCATTCATGTCAGTAAAGAGTTTCTGTATCCTGAATCTCAAAGTTATACTTTCTATTCATTACCTGTTTTTACAAAATTCCTTCCCCATTCTCAGATATTTTTTAGAGAAGGACCATCACTTCCGGGTACCGCTTTCCAACTGGTAACAGCTTTTATTAGACAAAATAATCATTCTAATTTTTTGCTTATGTGCTTTATTTATAATTAAGAAACTTTTGATCAGAGGAGAAGCACAATAGGTTGAATCCAGGCTACCACTGGTCATATTGTTTTGACTTTAATTTATAAAACTACTGAGATTCAATCAACTGATAGTTAAGTTAGGTTGTCTTGATTACTTTTCTCTCATTGCTGGAACAAAATACCCAACACCCAAAATTAAGGAAAGAAAGATTTGCTTAGTTTATAGTTTTGGGAAATTTCAGTCCGTAGTCAGCTGGCTGCAAGGCAGGGTGGCAGGGCACTGGAGCAACACCTCAAGGCAGCAGTCAGAGCAAAAGGGGAACAAGCTGCTTCTCCGCCTTTATATTGTACACAGGCCACTCCTTTCCCTCTAGAGCTGGTGTAGCACTTACAAAACCTCTGGATGCTCCTCTTGCACATGATGAGGATATTTACAAAATAATGATACTGACTCCCTGGGGAGTCTTTCTGTAAAAGATCTAAACTTCTCGAAAAGTCCTCCCAAACCGGGGCGATCCGGAGTCCCTGCAGAAGCCCGTTCCTTTGTCTGAAGGACTGAATACTTCTACAAGCAGGGAGGCATCGCAGCTTCCTGAGGCACCTCAGCCTGTAGTGAGTGCCCAGCACAGTCTGCCCAAATCTCAGACTGTTCCGGACCCCCCAGGCTTCTGGGTGCAGTGAAGTGGAGCAGTGGGTTAGAGGCCACTACAGCTGCCTCCCCAGCCCCCCCGGCTACACTTGGAAGTCTGCTGAGCTCCTGACCGATGGGCGGGCCTACACTAACCCCCGAGCCCAGCCGCGCCTAGCCATCTGCCTGCAGAGGAGGGGCTGGGCGGATCTGGAGTGCCTGCAGAAGTCCCTTCCTTTGCCTAGAGGACTGTGGATATCTCTGCAAGCAGGGAGGGATCACAGGCTCCTGAGGCACTGTGGCCTGTGGAGAGCACCCTAACCCGGCTGCAATTGAAGAGCTGTGGATCTTCCAAGGGGCAGGTGGGCGCACAGTGTCCCTGAGGCCCAGCTTGTCTGGAACTGCGGAGTTCTGAGCAGGCAGAGGAGGGACACTGGTTCTGCAGGCCCAATGGCTTGGGGTAGTGCGGTGTCAGAGGCTCAGTAGCTCCAAGCATAGAAGGGGATTTTCAACAGATCCTGAGGAAGCTTTCAAATAACACTTGAAACACAGAAATATACAAAATGACAAAACGAAAGACCAAATTACAACCTCAAACCTCCAACCCATCTCAGGAAACCCTAGGAGCAATGTATATAGAAGAAAATATATCCCATCCACCTCATATATCGGACATAATAGCTACTGAAGTTGACAAACAACTCCAGGAAGCTTTAAAGAAATTCAAACTCGAAATAATCTCCCAGATAAAAGAAGAAATGATAAAAGAAATGAAAGAGATTCTAAATATATCTAAAGAAAACACAGATAAAAAATTGGAGGAACTAAACAAAAAGATAGAATCCCTAGACGAGCAATATAAGAAACAAACAGAATACATAATGCAGATGCACAGAGATATACAGGAAATAAAAAACTCCACTGAAAGTTGTAAAAACTGCCTTAATGAAAGTGAAGATAGAATTTCAGACCTTGAAGACATGATTGCAGCTAGTGAACAGGAAAAGAAAGATCTTTTGAAAATAACAAGGAATCAGGAAACAACAATTCAACAACTGCAAGACGATGCAAAGAAGAATAACATAAGAATGATAGGGATTAATGAAAGAGAGGGAGACAACATAAAGGATGTCAAGCGGATATTTAGAGAAGTAATAGCTGAAAATTTCCCAAGCATGAGATCAGAAACTGACATCAAGATCAGTGAAGCATATAGAACTCCAAACACTCATAACCAAAATAAAACTACACCCAGACATATAATAATCACCATCCCAGAAATCCAACACAAGAATAGATTACTAAAAGCTGTCAGAGAGAAAAGACAGATCACTTATAAAGGAAAACCTATCAGAATCACAGCAGACTTCTCAGCACAAACGATAAAGTCAAGAAGAGCATGGAGTGAAATATTCCAGATCCTAAAGCAAAATGATTTCCAACCAAGACTGATATATCCTGCAAAACTATCATTCAAAATAGATGGTGCAATACGATACTTCCATGACAAAGAACAGCTGAAGAACTTCATGAACACCAAACCGACCCTGCAAAAAATATTGAAAGACAGTTTAGATACACAAAGGAAAAAACCACTAAGCAAAGCAAATAATTAAACAGAACAGAAAGATAAAGATGCAACAGCAGAGAGATAACATTCCTACAATTAACCAGCATTTAACAGTAATAACCATTAATGTAAATGGTCTCAATGCACCAATCAAAAGAAACAGACTAGCAGAATGGATCAAGAAACAAAATCCAACCATATGCTGTTTACAGGAAACCCATCTAACCCAGAAGGATACTCACAGACTGAAAGTCAAAGGATGGAAAACAATTCTTCATGCAGCAGGAATCCAGAAAAAGGCAGGAGTAGCCATTCTGTTTGCAGACAACGTGAACTTTAAACCAACAATGACCATAAAGGACAAAGAAGGTCACTACATACTTGTAAGGGGAAAACTCCAAGAGGAAGAGATAACTATCTTAAATATATACGCACCAAACTCCAGAGCACCAAGTTATATAAAACAATTATTAACAGAAATGAAAACTCAAATTATCAGTAACACAATTGTAACAGGAGACCTTAATACGCCATTGACACCAAGGGACAGATCAACCAGACAGAAAATGAGCAAAGAAATAACAGAACTGAATCATACCTGTGAACAAATGGGTTTGATAGACATATACAGGATGTTCCACCCAACAACATCAGAATACACATTCTTCTCAGCAGTACATGGATCATTTTCTAAAATAGACCATATATTAGCTCACAGAACATATTTAAACAAGTGCAAAAGAGCTGAAATCATCCCTTGCATGTTATCGGATCATAGCGCTCTGAAATTAGAAATTAATGATAAAAGATACTGCAAAAATCCCACAAACACATGGAAACTGAATAACACACTCTTGAGTAATCAGTGGGTCACAGAGGAAATTAAAGAAGAAATCAAACAATACCTAAAAGAAAATGAAAATACAGATACAACTTACCGGAACCTGTGGGATGCAATGAAAGCCGTCCTGAGAGGAAAATTTATTGCACTGAGTTCCCACATCAGGAAAACAGAACGAATACAAATAAATAACTTGATGCTACACCTCAAACAGCTAGAAAAAGAAGAGCAAGTCAAGCCCAAAGCCAAAAGAAGAGAGGAAATTATAAAAATCAGAGCAGAAATCAATGCAATAGAGACTAAGAAAACAATCCAAAGAATCAACAAATCAAAGAGTTGGTTCTTTGAAAGAATAAATAAAATCGATAAGCCCCTAGCCAACCTTATTAAAAAAAAGGAAGAAAAAGATCAAATTCATGCAATAAGAAATGAAAAAGGAGAAATCACTACAGACCCAATAGAAATACAGAAGATCATCAACACCTACTTCGAAAACCTCTACTCTCAAAAGTTTGATAAAACAGAAGAAATAGACAGATTCTTAGAAGCATATGAAGTGCCAAAGCTAGATCAAGTGGATGTAAAACTGTTGAATAACCCAATCTCTGTTACTGAAATTGAAAATGTAATTAAGTCCTTACCCACCAAGAAGAGCCCAGGCCCAGATGGATTCACTGCAGAATTCTACAAGAAATACAAAGAAGACCTAATGCCGACACTCCTCAAACTGTTCAATGAAATTGAAAGGGAAGCAATCCTTCCTAAGTCGTTCCTGGAAGCAAATATTACTCTAGTACCAAAACCTGAGAAAGACCCAACTAAAAAAGATAACTATAGACCTATCTCCCTAATGAACACAGATGCAAAAATCCTCAATAAAATATTGGCAAATAGGATCCAGCAAATCATCAAGAAGATTATACACCATGACCAAGTGGGATTCATCCCAGGAATGCAAGGATGGTTCAACATACGCAAATCAATAAATGTAATCCACCATATCAATAAAGCCAAAAATAAGAATCACATGATCATTTCTATAGATGCAGAAAAGGCCTTCGATAAGGTCCAACATTTATTCATGATAAAAACTCTACAGAAAATTGGAATAGATGGTCTTTACCTCAATATAATAAAGGCCATTTATGACAAACCAACAGCCAGCATCATTCTAAATGGCCAAAAATTGAAAGCCTTTACTTTAAAATCAGGCACAAGACAAGGATGTCCTTTATCACCACTCCTATTTAATATAGTACTGGAAGTACTAGCCAGAGCAATTAGGCAAGAAAGAGAAATAAAAGGGTTAAAGATAGGAAAAGAAGAAGTTAAGTTATCATTGTTTGCAGATGACATGATACTCTACATAGAAGACCCCCTAAACTCCATTGAAATACTCTTAGATACAATAAATAAATTCAGTAACGTGGCTGGATACAAAATCAATACTCAGAAATCAATAGCATTCCTATACACGAACAACAAAATTACAGAGAGGGAAATAAGAGAAACTGGACTATTCACATTAGCAAGCAAAAAAATGAAATATTTAGGAATTACTCTTACGAAAGAAGTGAAAGACTTATACAGTGAAAACTATAATACACTGAAAAAGGAAATTGAAGATGATCTCAGAAAATGGAAAGACATCCCTTGCTCATGGATAGGAAGAACAAACATTGTGAAGATGGCCATTCTCCCAAAACTCTTATACAGATTCAATGCAATCCCAATAGAAATACCATCAGCATACCTTATAGATCTAGAGAAATCACTCCTAAATTTCATCTGGAACCAGAAGAGACCTAGAATCGCAAAGGCAATTCTAAGCAGCAAAGGCAAAGCAGGAGGCATCACAATCCCTGACTTGAAATTATACTACAAAGCAACAGTAGTAAAATCAACATGGTATTGGAATCAAAACAGAGGCGAAGATCAATGGAATAGATTAGAAGATACAACCACAACTACAAACACACTCAACCACCTTATCTTTGATAAAGGAGCCAAGCAGGTTCACTGGAAGAACGACAGTCTCTTTAATAAATGGTGCTGGAAAAACTGGCTCTCCATTTGCCGAAAACTAAAGCTAGACCCATGTCTATCACCATGTACTAAATTAAAATCTAAATGGGTCAAAGATCTGAATATTAAAACAGAAACACTAAATCTATTGGAAGACAAAGTGGGTAGAAACCTTGGAGACATAGGAGTAGGTAGAGAATTCATGAACAGGACTCAAACCGCACGGGAAACACTTCCCAGAATCAATAACTGGGACCACATCTTATTAAAAAGTTTCTGCATGTCAAAAGAAATCTCCAGCATAGTGAAAAGAAAACCCACAAACTGGGAAAAGATTTTAGTGAACTCTCTCTCAGACAAGGGACTCTTGTCTAAAACATATAAAGAATTAAAAAAACTCAGACCTCCAAAATTCAAAGATCCAATCCAAAAATGGGCATCTGAGATGAATACGCAATTCTCAGATGAAGAAATGCAAATGGCAAATAAATATATGAAAACATGCTCATCATCATTGGTCATCAGAGAAATGCAAATTAAAACCACACTGAGATTCCATCTCACTCCTGAAAGAATGGCCAGGATCAAGAAAACCAACAACAACAAATGCTGGAGAGGATGTGGGGAAAAAGCAACTCTCTTGCACTGTTGGTGGGAGTGTAGACTGGTACAGCCTTTGTGGAGGTCTGTCTGGAGGTTTCTCAAAAAGTTGGGATTGGAAATCCCATTTACTCCAGCTATTCCACTTCTAGGCATATTCCCAGAAGAACTGAAAGCATCATACCACAGTGATTTATGTGCACCTATGTTTATAGCAGCACAATTTGTAATCGCCAGATCTTGGAAACAACCCAAGTGTCCATCAACTGAGGAATGGTTAAAAAAGTTGTGGTATTTCTATACAATGGAATATTATTCAGCTATAAAGAAGGATCACATTGAGATATTTATCAATAAATGGGCGCAGCTTGAGACCATACTCATAAGTGAAATAAATCAATCTCGCATGTATGAATACCGAATAGTTTCCCTAATGTAAGTAATGATTCAAATATATGAAAATATGTGGCAATCATGATTCCCCATTATGTGGCCTTGAAGCCTTATAAAATTTTCACTTATTAATTAGAAAGGCTTTATTCCGGGCTTCTTGATATGGAAATATTTGAAGCTATAGTATATGAAGTTTTATCCAAATATCTCAAGGAAAAAGACAGACACTATGGTAACTATTATTCTTTAAAAAAATATTATTTAGTTATTTCTTATGTTTATTTTAATTAAGGGAAAAATTTTAAAAATTAGTATATATAATAGTAACTCTTTTCGATTTCCTATTAACTTGTTTTGAAGTCCTGTAATGCTCCCACGATCTTGTTTTGACTGATTAGACTCTGTTCCATTCTGTGGGATAGTATCAGGTCCGAGGGTATAGGCAACTACTTTGAAGGCAGTAAGATTCACTAAGATGCCCATTCTGGTTTGACTATTGTCTCCTTTGGAAGTCCTGTAATGTTTACAATGTCTAAGTTTTATTGGTCTTGTTCTCTACTGTTTTGTCCAACTTTATAATATCTAATGAGATAGACAAATCTTTTTAAGGAAACAAGAGACAACGTTGATAACTATTGTTAATAACCGTATACTCTGTTCTACATCATGTGCTAAGTCTATCCTTGGTTTTCACTGACAGCTTTGTTCTGCCATATTTGACTTTATTCTCCCCCCCAAAAAAAGTAATAAGAACTAAGGAGTAATAAAATCTAAAATGTGTAAATTTTGTTGTAAAAAGAGAGGAAGGGGAAAAAAGAGCTCTAACAGATATAACAGCAAGTGTGTATAGGGATGTTGAATAGCTGACTATATTAATGTTTTTGGATCATTGAACACAGCTGTTTGTAGTCTCTCTGTTTGAATGTCTACTTTGTATTCTTTGATACTGTGATTTGAGCAACTATTTCCAAGATGATAATATGTAATCTATTAACAGGTGATTTCTTACTGTTATGCTTTTTTTTGTAGTTCTGTATTATATGTAACCTTACACTGCTTTGCTTTGTTTTGTGTTTTTCTCTTTTTCCTCTTAAATAAAAAAAAAAAAAAAAAAAGATCTAAACTTCTCATGTTGACACAATGTACCAGTCTACCAATGTAGAAGTGGAATGGAATCATTAGAGCATAATTGATTATTTTGATTTGTTTGTTTTGTTGAGGAAGAAAGAATATGAGAATGCTGTTTACTCACTTGATAAAGCAGAGAACAGTTACACTCTAGTGATTCCACTGGCCTTTGAATCACTATGGAGAAGGTCTTCTCTGTACTTAGTAAGATTCAAATTTTCCCAATCCTTATGGCTTGAAATATTTTAAAGGATATTTTATATTACTTTTCCAGTTTTTACATGATTTCTTCTTAAGTGTTATGGCAGGCATATTCATAGCTCTTCATATATATTAAAAGACCTAATTACTAGAATATGCAAAGGTTTTTACTAAGACAAAGATGATTTCAAACTTTGAAACAATACACTATTGGTTACATGAATTTGTTGCAAAATCTATGGTAATTTTTATAGCTGTAGCACTCTTGTGCTCCTTAGGTACATAAACTGATTTTTGGAACATTTTTACATATTTCTTTTAGAAATTCTCTTGCTTCTGACAAGAGTTCCATGCAATTCTGATTTTTTTTATAGTGTGGCTAATAATGCTGGTATTACACTCATACTAATTTTATTTTATTAGTAAGATATTTTGATGATACACCATTGTTGATGTTGTGTCATTTTAAGATTTCAATGTTTCATGTTTTTGTTCCATCTTTGTTCTTTAATACTTAAATTATACTTCTGACTTGCTTCAAAATTTGTAGCTCTTCAAATCTCTTAAAGATCAAAGGAGTGCCGTGTTTGTTTACCTCTCAGACTCTCGGTGGGCTATTCTTGATTCCTCTGCATATGTGTCAAGCACACTTCATATTCTGCAGCACAAGTATGAATTAGAATACATTTATGTGGAATACATAATCAAAATTCAATAGTGCATCACTGCATTAAAATATATGCACAAAAATATTTTCTGATGAATTTTAAGCAGAGTTTTCATTGTATATCAATTATATTTTTATAAAAGACTGTGGGTGGATATCTAACATACTAAATATGATGAGTAAATTTTTTGTAAAGTTATTGTCACATTATATATGACAAAGAACAGTGCAAATATTAAAACTATTATTTACTTTTGGGAAAATGAAATTCCAAATAATTTCTATTCCCTTGGGAAATATAAGCTGTGCATTTTATTTTTCAATAATTAGTCCTTAGAAAAATTAAACTATGTTTGTTTGCAAATGTGGTATTTTTATCTTTTGGATATTACTTTTAAAACATGACATGTTATGTCCCTATTTCTTGAACATTTCAGAAATATTCTCCTCAGGACCATTGCAATTCTGGTTCCTTTTGGCTAAACTTTCTCACTCAATCATGTCATTCACTCTTGTCTCACTTACATAAATGTCTTAACGAGTAGCCTTCTCCAAACACCTTGTATGCACTACTCTGTGGTATGCTCTATCCTCTTATTTTAGCTTTTCTAATCAAATTATACACTTTAGAACATAGTGGGCAGTTGTACACCACAGTAGCTATATCTGGGGGACACAGGAAGCAATATTTGTGTTTACCCACTTGGGAGGACAAAGGGCAAGATGTGTGTACATGTGCAAAACTGTCAAATTGAGATTTATACTCACAATATTCCATGTAATACTTTTGTATATGTGTCCTTGGGTATCATTGGGGGATAAAAAAACACACATAGCACACTTTCAAATTGTAAATATGTACTTTACCATAATGTAATCCTGGTATGGTTCATAGTAGCTATGCCTGGGGTAAATAGTAATACATCTGCATGTTTACCCACATGGAATTAGAAGGGTAAAATATATACAGGAACTTCAAAGCAGCAACAGGTGAGTTATAGTCATGCAATGCTCATTGCTGAATTTCTATGCATTTAGGATTTTTTAAAGTTTCGTTTTGGTGTTTCTGATAGAATTAGCCCAATTCAATAGAATGGTCAGGAAAATTCAGCTTTCTCATTTTGAGAGAGAGTCATTCAGTAACATATGCACAGATGATGACGATGATGATGATCAAGATAATGATGCTTTTGATGTTGGCTATTTGAATCAAAGTTTCTGGGACAGTGGAATGGAGCACAAGTTGATCAATACAGATATAGTAAATGAAGACCTCCTTGATTCAGATTGGGAGGAAAACAATGCTGAGTACATATCTGACCAGTTGAAATGCAGCAAAATGATCACTACTGTTTAAATTATCTAATTTTAGAAGTGGGTCTGAAACTATAACTATTTTTTGGCAGGGTGAAACCTATTAGAGGAAATACCAGCACTGTAGTTTGATATTGGACACTGTCATAGATGATATGTTACAAGATGTGAAAAATGCAAATACAAGTTTCTGTATGCAGATACTGTCATGCTGGAATGTGTGCTTAGTATGACACCTTGCTATTTGAACAGGAAACATTCCTAGATTTATAGAGAAATGATGGTTGTGGACTTCAGGATTTTAGAATCAACAATGACACTGAGGAATTTGGTTTCCTTCAAAATTGCCTAGGGTTTGATGACAAAACCACCCACCAAGAAAAGAAAGAATGATAATCAGATTACTATCCATTCATTGTTTAAAGCTTTGTTTCAAAATGTCAAGCAATTTACACACCATCTGAATACATGATTATTGAGATTAACAACTGGCAGCATTTTATGTTCATAGAAGCCTTCAGGATACAATATAAAAATATATGTTCTGCTAGATGCAAAGTCATATTATACTTTTTAATTTAGTTATCCTGGAACTCAGCCACAGGGTCTTTATTTCTACCGTAATAAGCCAAATTGATGTTGTAAACAGATGTTCTTATCTAGCAAACTAACTGGATAGAGTCATTCAACAACTGGTTTACCAGTTACCCATTGATGTTACATTTGTTGCAAAACACACTTTGACCTGCAGAGGAACTACATGTAAGAGCAAAGCAGAAATTCCAATGAAATGTTGCAAGTTCAAAATAGAGAATTATATGGTATCACCTTTGGGTTTATAGAGATGTACGTTGGCCATATATATATGAATAGAATACATTTATGTGGAATACATAATCAAAATTAAACGACCTAATTACTAGAATCTGCAAAGATTTTTTAATAAGACAAAGATGATTTCAAACTTTGAAACAATACACTATTGGTTACATGAATTTGTTGCAAAATCTGTGGTAATTTTTATAGCTGCAGCTTATATATATATATATATATATATATATATATATATATATATATAAACAAAGTGGTACTGCTGATATCAGTGTTGCAGTATGATTGCAAGACTGATGGAAAACAACAAAAATGAAGTCAGATATTTAACTTTTTACAAACAAAAAGTAGTAGTTGTTGAAAAGTTATGCAGCACAAATGATGTCATTTGAAAAACAAAGCATTGGCTAGTGATTGTGCTTTACTCCCTCCTAAACCTGTGTGGCATAAATAGTCTCATAGTTTACAAATAAAATAACAAATGAAAAATATTGCAGATACGTTCATAGAGTTTGGTGACTGAAGCTGGTAAAAGATCACTTACAACAGTGAGAAATCTAGTATTTCTGCCCAAAGAACTATGTACACATATTGTGAAACAGGCTGCTGAACTGACAGGTGAATAAGCAGGTGCAGATCACAAACATCTATCATGACAATAGGGAAACAAACAAACAAACAAACAAAAAAAACAAACAAATGCACACTATGTTCTATAAATAAAGACAGGAAAACAAAATATATGTGTATCAGTCATGTTTTAGGATAATCTTCGGTGCAACAATTGAAGTTAAGATTATTTCTGTCATACTTTTATCTGTATTTTTAGGGTGGTTTATGGAAGCACTATTTCTCATGTTATTTCTGTATGTTTTGCAAGCAAGTAAACAACTGATGTGAAAACATTGATGTCTATTCTAAGCACTCATTACATATTTGATATTTATATTATTGACATCTTATTTTCCTGCTAAATGAACATCATACAATATAGTAAAAAGCTCCTAAGGAAGAACACAAGAGCAGTGACAAGAATGGCCTGTCACACAGAAAGGAAACCAAAACACATGTGCTTTCAGTGTAAGTGAGACATGTAGATGGAACACGCAGCTGTTAAATGTGCAGACTCCCTTGGGTGTGACAGTTGAAGCAAAGATAATTTTTTGTAGGGTTCTATTGGTATTTTCATTGTAGTTCTTATGGGAATTTATTTTTGTTGCTATTTTGTAAACAAATGATGTTGAAAATTTTGTTTATTCTAAACACATAATACATATTAAAATTTAGTACTTTATTTTTCTGATATTTATATTCTTATTAACTACACTGTATAATATAAGAACCTCCTGACAATGAGACAGGACCAATCAACAATGTCCTACAAAAAAGACAGAAATATCTGGGCATCATGGTGCTTGCCTATAATCTAAGCTCACAGGAGCCTGAGTCAAGAGAATCACAATGAATTCCAAACCAGCCTGAGCTATGTAGTGTGTTCAGTGCCCCCTCGACTACATAGTGACACCCTGTCTCAAAATAAAAAACAGGAAAGCAAAATATATGCACTATATTTTATGTGCTGTTTTCATGTATGAAAACACCCTCAGGTATAATTGAAGAAAAAGTATTTTTGTGTAGAATTCTATTGGTATTTCCCTTGTCGTTCATTTAGGGATTTATGTTATTTTTTAGACTTTGTCAATAAAAAAGAGTTGATGTTGAAAATGTTGATGCTTATTTATAAACAATTTAATATATGTTTAATGCATGTTTCTTTACTCAAATCACTGTCTTTCATGCTTTTCAATATTGCAGGAAAGAGACCATGATATCGCCAGTCCTGTGTTCCCTCAATTTGTCATATCCACGAAATATTTTTATTTTCATCAGACTATTGAAAAGTGGTTTTACTAGTTTTTAGTATTAAAATTCATATCTTTAAATTTTTGTTTTCATCATATAATAGTTTTTTATATATAATACATATTAAACAGCAAGATATTGTGTTTTAAATTTATGTTTTGTTAATTACTGGAGAAGTGGACTTTTATGTTTAAGTTTTACTTACACTACAAATCAACTATACATTTAAGTTGTTTTATTTTTTCTGGTTTACAGAATGTATTTTTTGGGTAATGTTGCCAACAGGTATACTAAAATAGTGTATTTTTTAAGCTTTTGTTGGGCAAATTAAGTTAATTTCTTTAAATATATCTTTAATTTTTTAAATTTAGATTCTTCACAATGTATCCCCCAAAAAGTCTTTGCCCATCCCAGAGTCAAATAATATTTTCATGAATTATTGTCTCAGTTACTCTCTCACTGCTGAGACAAAAATAATACCCTCGAGCCAAAGAATGAGAAGTTTATTTTAGCCCAAATCTTATAGAGGTTTCAACCCATAGTTGACTGGTGGCAAGGGAAGAAAAATTTTATGTCATAGCACGCAAGAAACAGAAAGAGCCCAAGGGAGGATGAGATATAAAAAACCCAGGGCACACCTACACCTACAGCTACTCACTTATTTCCACCTGATTTCATCACTCAACATCACACTCATCAGTGGATTAATCCAGTAGCATACACACAGTGCAGTCATTTCCCACATACCCCATCTTTGAGCTCATAAGACAATTTTGAGGGGTGGTATAGCCAAGTTTTTTTTTTGTTGTTGTTGTTGTTTTGTTTTGTTTTTTTGCCAGAAGCTCATCTGATTGGGACCACATGGGGCCCCATTAAAACAAAGGACAAAAACAAAACATGATGACTTTCTCTAATGTTTTCCTTTATGCAATGTTATTGGTTCTAATGACAAAATGCAGGAAGGGCCAACTTATTATGACCAAATTATTCATAGGAATGAGTTCCATCATATTGCTCCCACACTAAATCAGTTAAAAGACAGAAACAGAAGTTGCTCCCTCTCATTGCTTACCTCATCTATTAGCTTTCAAAAATAGTGCTGCCTTTCTTGATTTAATCAAAGATGTTTTCTGTGTGCATGGAAAGGTTTAAATGAAGAAAGTTGTTTTCCCTGAATGATTCCTTTGAAATTCCTACACTATAAAAGGTTAGGCATTTGTATTTCCTCAACAAAAACCTTTGTTTTCTACTAGTGCTGGGGCTACAGTTGGAATTAACATGTATCAAATCTTGTTCTTGTGTCATGAACATCCTAAAAAAGGACAGGAGCAATAAGCAAATGAATAATTAAATGTATAAGATAATGTCTGCATTTTATGCTATGGAAGGGATTAACAGACTGATGTTCTGGAAAGTTATAGGATATGACCTGCTCTGTTGTGCAGGGAAACTCTCTAGAGTATGCATGAGTCCTAAGGATGAGGACAGAACAAATCATTTGAAAAGCAAGAGGATAAGGCATTCCAGGCAGAGGGAACCAGTAAAAAGGCTGTGAACTGTTGTTGATTTTGTAATGCTTGGAGCCCTGTATCATTAACACTAGTTTGTCTTGATTGGTCTTATTCTCTTTATTTTTTCCTTGGTTTTATCCACTTTAAAGTGGAATTAAAACAAGTCTTTAGGAACGGATGTGGTGACCAGAATAGAGAACAACATGACCAGGAGCTAGAAAGAGAGGAGCACTTACAGGAAGCACCTATGGAATGTGGTTGAGGTGCACAATTCAGAGCTTTACAGGCTACCAGAAGGGAATAAGCTCATAAGACTTTAGGGGAACATCTAAATGTAAATCATAACAATTGTTTTCTGTAGAGTCTCCCATGATTATTTTTGTAATGCAGGCAACTAGTTGTCTTAACATGATTAAATTATTTTACAAACAGTAAAAATATATTCAGTGATTTGTAACACAGCTTTAGAAATTAATTAAGGTTTCGTGTGTGTAAATCTACTTAAGAATAATTAATCTTGTTCTGGAACTGAAATAAGTAATTTTGTAACTACTATTGGACATATAATGTAACTTACAGAAATATTTGCTTCATCAAGTACCAGAAGCCTTTTTTTTTTTTCTGTCTTACAGTCTATATTGGCTATTTTGTTCCAGAATTCATTCATAAAGCATTATAAATTGGTTGACCTTTTGCTTATTGTGAAATTCCACCAAATTCTCACTTAAATTTTTAAAACAGTAAATAGTACATTGTCTGATAGTGACTTTTTTGCTAATATATAAGGATATGTTTTGATAAAGTATAAAAAACTCAAGTTTTATCAATTTGCTACTCTAGATTTGTTATGATAAAGTCAGAAGTACACACATACATAAATCATTAAACCACAAATCATAGGAAAACTAAATAATTCTCTGTAGATGATTTATATATTAATTTGTTTCACTATAATAATCATGTTGGTATTCACATATATACCTGATAACATCACATTCTATACCTTTAATATATACAATAAACTATTTTAAATATTTATAGAAATATACATATGCATAAGTTCAATACACATGTGCACACACATATAATCTTATGATAATTAAATTTTTGTGGTTTGTTTTCAATTTTTGAAAATGAGTGGTTTTCAATAAAGAGACAAAATTATTTTTATCAATAACTTTCAATATCATATCTTTGTTATAATAATTTTCATCAGGAACATTTCATGACTGGTAAATACTCACGTAGTCTCACATCCTGAATAGTTTACTCAGCTCCCATTCTTAATGTAGCTATTTTAAGAAAATATCAATTGATTTAATATTAATTGAGTATTTAATGTGTGCAGTGTGTTTAGGATATGTTAAAAAGCATAACCTCTGCCGTATTGAACTTATATATGAATTTGAATCGAGGAGCTACAAATAAAGAAATATATGATAAGTAAATTGTAGACAACTAGATTTAAATGAGAGTGATATGTAATGAAATGGTGTTCCCCATATGCCCAACAGAAACCAGTGTGTTTGAATGGCTTTTCACTAGTGCTATTTAAATTGTGATGCATAAATAAAACCCAGTTCGTGTATCACTTGATACTACTATGTTAAAAGCTATCTCTTTCACCATTAGTGCTGCATGAACAACAATCCCTAAAGCAAAGATCTAAAGATAAATCCACTGTTATACATAGTCTGGTAGTCTGAACCAGTCTTTGTTGAACTTGTCTGGACTTACTCATGTGTCTGCTGTGGTTTGAATATTTGGAGAGGGCCTGCCAGATCTAAGATGGCTTCAAATTGGCAAAACTGTCTCTCCTGACATTTGTTATGCATCTTTGGTAGTCTAGCCAGGGATTTTCTTTTAAGAGAGAAAGGATAGGGGGAAAAAAAGTGGGCAAGCACTTTCTAAAGCCTCTTTTTAAATGAACTTTCCTGTTGTCCCAACTCTTCACAACAGTCACCTGGAACAGGTACCAAAAACCCCACATAATCAAACCATAATAATTTGGTTAGAAAAGTCATCTTTCGAATTAAACATATAAGCCACTTGGTACCTGAGCATGGGTCACAGCCAGAATTGTAGTTAATGAAAAAGAAATGATGTACTGAATCAAATACTCAGAATTTTTATACCATAGATCTACTAATGTTAGAAATCATAATAATGTAATTTAATTTCTCATCTATTTATAAATATTTATGAGGATCAACATTGCAGTAGATGGTGTGCAGAATAAGATATTTTATAATTGATGTGTTTCCTTATACAAGAAGTAGGAAAATGCTTCTGCAGAAACAATATTTTTATATTGGGATGTTATTGAACCGGGAGAGTGGTGAAAATTAATTCTAGTGAGGTTGCCCTTGAATAAAGTAGGAATTAATGATGATTTGAAAAAAGGTGTAAAATCTTGAAAGTCATCTACCTAATAAATATAATGCCTAGAAAAAAAATGCCTAGAAAATTCTGGGTTAGAATACATATATTCTTAGAAAGTAAAAAGTAGCAGTCAGACATGATAGAACAAGATAGGAGTGTGAGTTTGAGTCGAATTTGGACAACATGTGACACTTAGCCAGATCCTGTCTCAAAATTGAAAAGTTCTGAGAACAGCCTGGTTTCAAACCCCATTCATGTAAAACAAGACAAAGAAAAGTGAAAGAACCCCTCTTCCCCCAAAACTTCTGTTTTTGTATCTACAGTGGCAATGACAATTCATGATGTAGTGCTATCAAAGGAGCCGGAGTGGGTACGTGTGGTGGGGTTTCAAGGGAGCTACTGACTTTCAGTTTAAAAAGAACAAGTTTGCTTACGATAGAACAAACTACTTAATATTAAACTTTAAAAACTTACAAGATTTTTTCACTGAACAATAGAAGAGTTTTCTGAGAGAAATAAAATTATATTCAATTAAATGAAAATCTATGTCAAGTTAATAGATTGGAAAAAGAAAAGTGTCATAGTGTCCATGTTGGAAAAATTGACCTGTAAAATAATGTAAATCTAATAAATCACATCTAGATTTTTCCAATACATTCTTTACATTTTTTTGTTTTTGTTTTTGTTTTGTTTTTAGTACTTGTTTGTAGCACAGTCAGTTTACAACCATCTTGTGAAATGTACACATGTACATAAAACACCTTGTCTATTTCTGTAACCCCCTTTTAATTCCTCCTCCTTCCTCCCTGCTCCTCTAACTTTCCTATCCTGATTTTCATTCTTATTGATATTATTAATCTTAGCTCATGTTACAGCATATAATTTTTGCATACTTAGAGGTTATTAGGCCATGTGCACATTCCCTTCCTCTATACCCCTTTTCCTTGTTCCTGTGGACCACATTCCTAGTGCAAGAAATGCATCCTCTTGTTTACTTGATAGTTGTTAACAAATTGGTGCTAATTTATGTTATAGTAAATACCTTTGGGCACTCAGACAATGCACAAATCTTGTTTTACACGAAAAATTACTATAATCAAAAATATACAAGTATTATTAATCAAAGAAAAACAAATGGTAAAGGGAATGGATTGTCTAGAAGAAAGTCCATATATTTATGATCAAATTATTTTTGACAGAGATGCAAAGAATATCCAATGGAGAAAGAAATGCCTGTATCGTATAAAAAGAGCTTTGGAGCTAAAATAATTGAATCAGCATGTGAAAAATATACTACATGAGTATACCAGTATATGAAAATATGAGTACATGAGTATATGAAAATAAAGTGCTGCTGAAGGAAATACACAGAAATTAACTCAAGGTATATCCTGAAATACAAAAAATACAGGTTTTCTAGAAGAAAATATTGTACAACCTCTTTACAATTTGAAGTAGGCAGTTTTTTAAGAGAGCACTAGACCATTTACCATAATGATTTTAAAACAAAATAACAAATTGAAATTTAATGTAAGTATCATATAGTGGGAGTATATAAGTATCATATATTCAATGCATTTTTGTGTGTATATTTGTGAATAGAGGAAAGAGAGCACGAACTAGAAAAAGAAATGAGTTAAGGAAGTGATAGAGAGGGGCAGACGTGTATGTGATAATCACATACCTAGAATACGTAATTTTTTTAATCTGAAAAATGATAATAATATTTAAATAACTAAAATATATTCATAATGAAGATTCATAATGGTAATATGCACATGGAAATCTGCTCATCATAATTTGTCATCAGGAAAATGTGTGCCATAGTCTATAATGGTGCACCATTATCTTCACCAAACATACCAAAATGAAAAACAAACATTAGATGTTAGAAGATACCAAAAAACTGATCAAATATATCATTAATGAGATTTTACAGACAATGAAAAATTAGTTAAAAGCCAGCAAGTAAAAATATTTCATACTGCTTATTTTGGGCAAAAATACTAATTATGTGAAAATTTCACAATTTAATGTATAACACTATTCAGTGCCTTGCCCCAAAGTAAAGACCAAGTTCAAAGTCTTCGCCATGGCCCTCAAAGTCACAGGCACAGACACAGCCACAGTTCCCTTTCACTGCTTTATTTATTGTGATTTTTTCTTTCCATCACAGCACTCAAAAGACACTGATCTTTGCTCCCATAGAATTACTGTTTGATTTTCAATATTTGTATGTCAGAGTAAGTTACACATATTCTACTAATAAGACTTGATATTTGACTAATTAAATTTTTGATACTCATTATAAGATAGTCACACTTGTTACTGTCAACGAATAATCACATGGGGAAGTGATAACTGAAGGTAAATTCCACTGGATTTAATTCCAAATTAACAAAGTAGAATTGAATAGAAAGGAAATTTGACCAAAAATATGGTAGCAGTTAAACCCCCTGCTGATCTCCAAAGGAACACTGAAGCTTTAAAGAAACTTCAGAATATTCCAGAAATCTGAAAGTTCGGGACTTTGGATTCATTTGCCACTCAGTGGGGCTGGGGACTTAACTCAGTGACTCAAGTGCTTGTTGGGTAAGCACAAGGTTATGAGTTCAATCCCTGGTACCAAAAAACAAAACAAAACAAATAAACCCAAAGAATCATTTATCACTTAGTAATAGGAAACAGTCGCTTCCTAAAGATGTTTTACTTTTTTTCAAAGCAGTTTCCAACATCAGAAGCCAATTGCCTACAAGAGACAGTCTCATAAGCCTTCAGCCAACATTGATCTGAGTCATGCACCCAGAATATACTACACTTAGTACTAATAAAATATTGTTCAGATAGTTACATGATTAACAATTTACAGCAAACTTGCTAACTGTTGAACTTCTTTTAAGCTATCTAATCGTTCTGCATGTTCTTTATTGAAAAATTTACTGGTACATATATTTATGATCATTAAAATGGTTGAAGAATTCAATTAAATTCTATTGTGGTTCTAGTTCAAAATAATGATGCAAAAATGGGCAGAAAATATACAGATCATTATTAATTTTTCGTTAATATCTAAATATTAATGTTTCACAGTTACATAATATTTTAAAATTTTGTGTGCCTTTATTAATTTCAAATTCAAGATGACATTTGCAAATGTCTAACCTGTTGATTAAAATCTAGATGAATAAAATACATTACCTGAATTTACATCTTGCCTTCAAATCACTATTAGGTTCAAATGCAGCTAAACTTTCAGAAAGTCTCTAAAATTTTCTTTTCATGCTCAAAGCTCAAAAAGTGGTATATGTTCTGTATGATCCTGTGTCCTAGGATTTCATTCCTACCTATGGTGTAACCTCATTCTGTACTTTCACTTTGCCTAAGAAAGGTTCTTTGTGCACAGCCATATCCATACTGTAACAAAGGGAAGAGGAAAGGGTAAACACAGGGTGTCATCTGAGACAGATCCCAAGGGTCCTAACCAGTGATTTTCTCTATGGATTGCACTGTCTAAGTGTTCCTTAAATGGACACCTATATCTGTGAGATTGGTATAGTAATTGTAAAATGTTAACTTTATATATTGTTGCCCCCCCATCAGAGTTCTGTTGATGAGGACAATGACATGGCAATACTGCTAATTAATATTTTCAAGACAGGGTAACAACTCACAGGGCCACCAACAAAGTAGAGGACAAAGTCATTTCACACGTCCTCTACCACTGGGTTTTAAACTGCCAGTATTTCAAAGAATAGGTAGGTATACCACATGATGGATTTAATTTAAAGTTCCTTAATGAATGTACTTTTTGCTTGTACATTTTATGATTTTTGGTGATTATTGTTATCAAAATATTAATCATGGAGCAGCAAAAACCAGCACATAACTTGCCAAAACCAGATAGTAACTTCATAGTATAAAGGAAGAAATTTCGTGGAAACCATAAAATACCACGCCATAAGAATAATTACAGAAAAGTTTGTAAAGTTTCATTGTTTTACAGGATGATTTCTAGGACAGAGTAAGGAAAATAGGGGTCAGTTCTGATTAGTCTTTGTCTCTGAGGTAGGTTTAGGAGATAAAAGGGTTGAGTCCTGTCAGTAGGCCAGGGTGGTTAGTGATTTAAGTATCACCAGTAATCAAATCCACAAGCAAAATGGTTTTAGGGTTGTGGTGATAAGCAAGTCATCATCACTAGGAGAAGGGATTATTCTGGCATTTCACAGGTGCTGCATGACCTTGGAATAAACACCACTCATAGCTAATTTCACAACTGGTTTATCTGGTGGTGTTCTCTCCTTATGATTAATAATAGAAGTGTTTGTTCTCTTTTGCAGTGCAGGTTGACTTTCACACTTTTAGTAATGCTCAGGATTTTACTCTTTGTTATATATTCTGAATATTATTCCTTGTCTTTTGGTGCTATCAGATTATCATTCATCTTTCTACAGAAATATAATGTGTTACAATTGACATGAATATATTTTGTAAATTTTTTCTTATATTCAATTATCTTACTTCTTGACAGTTTGAATTATACACACACACAGACACAGACACAGACACACACACACACACACACACACACACACACACACACACAAACAGACACACACACACACACACACCTTCACCTTCACCAAAGACCTCTAACTGCAATAATGTCACTCGGACTTATCAATATTTATAAACAGTAGAATTTCCTTCCTTCACACTCCACTTTTTGTGTGCAGCATTTCTTGGACATTTCATGTACATCACAAGTTTTTAATTTATTATTTCCACTAAATTCTAAACAAGAGTGCTGGCACAGGCTTTGGAATGGATGGCTGTAGAGGCCATTCAGACTGCTTCAAAGTACAGGGCGTTGAAAGGCACCTGAGAATATGACCCTACTTGTCTAGCACAGGCACACAGTGGGATAGAGTTATGAAACTATGACTTAGCACAGGTAAACATACATGTGCTGGTTATTGCATTAAGAATATACATGTGAGATAGTAGGCTGGATAAAAATTACTCAATACAGATGCAGGCAGATCTGGCTTTTGATCTTGTTCTTTGCTCATTGCTGCCTGCTGATGTCTCACTCACGTGTGTTCTTCAACCTTGGGATCTCCCCTGTGAAAACCTCCCGTGGGCCTCAAGGAGTGGGCTCACATGGCATTTTCACAGATAATTTATTAATATTCTACACCAACTTATTAATATTATATTAATATTCTACTTCATGGAATGATTATTTATATTGATAGTTCAGTTGTCAGTTCAAAATCAGTTTTGCTTTTACTGTGACCAGTTAACAAGGTCTGATGGTTTTAATAATTGACATTTAAAATAAAGTAAATTTATAATTTTATAAGATATACTACAAGACTACAGGTATTCTACTAATATTTTATTTACCATATTTTCTATTTCAAGAAAATATTACTAAAATTATAATCACTACCATTTAGAAATAATAGCATAATTAGGTAGGAATGCTTTCTAATATAAGTACTCATTATGTTCCAGAGGTTGGACCACCTAATAGGATTATTAATACTGCCAGGAAAGAAAAAGTTAACATCATCTTTTAAAATCACTGATGTTGATAATTTTACATAACAAGTTAATTAAATCACTAATGTACTATTGTTCAAATGAGTTATGATTTAGAGTATTTGGAGGCCTTTATTTATATATTATTTGTTTCTAGTATCAGAAAAAAATATAAAAATGATATTCTAACTATCAATAATTATATTCATTTGTCTTTTAAAAATACTAGGATTTGTATATTTTTGCTCTAATGAAATGATGTAAGTTTGAGGAGAAAGAGATGTTTACCCTGATTTGAACATTATGTTATATAATACACATGCATCAAAACAACACAGGGGATGCCATATATGGGTATGATTTTATTTATTGTCTAAAATATGCTACCTGTTAATAAATTAATATTGTGCTAATCAGACGTTTATGTATACACTTGACTTTTTCAATTGGAAAGCCTCTTTCCTTTTGTATATTGAAAAATGGTTTCAAGTATTAAGAGCTGCCTATTGCTTAATTTGAAGAAATTGATGTGAAAAAGGTGAGGTGTTTATAACAGTGAGACAATAATAACTAAGAAATATTGCTTGCTGTTTTTATAAATTTGTTTTATAAGTGCAGTTTGAAAGTTTCTTTCTGTAGTTTTGAAAGTTAAGCATCAACACTATAATCATTCTCCCAGTAGAGGTCAACATAGGCTCTTTCACTGTTACTTTTTGTGGGGAGTCAAAGGTGCTAGACCAGGTGACCCACACTTCCTGCTGTTGCTCTTCAACCAATGGCAATTATTTTCATTCTAGATTAATAGGGCACCAAGATCTCAGTATATTTTGACAATGAATCTTTGCCATTTAAAGGTTAGAGTCTTGTTTAAGAGGAAAACAGAAAAGCGCTTTCCATCTCTCAGGACATTTTCCAAGTTTTCAAAATACGTGAGAATATCATTAAATTGTAAAGCCTTTTCATTGTGGACTAGCATACTTCATTTAACTATATCATATTTAACTTTATAATCTCTACTTATTAATCAAACTGAATATAAGTGAAAGAAGTAAAAAGTAAAAACCAATAAGTTAGATAAAAAAAAAAAAAAAAAAAAAAAAAAAAAAAAAAAAAAAACTTGCAATGTTAACCACTGAATCCTGTGATACTCAAAACCATTACTAATCGAGGGAGGATTGGAAATAAATTGAACACTAAAATACTGTTTCTTCTTTGCTAAACTGACATTGATTCACAAACTAAAGATACTAAGTATTTCTAAAAATGTGAATGTGTAGATTCATTCATGCACATCAAGTAGGAGGGAGCTTCTGCTTTGGACTAGGGATTGTGACTAACGTAACTCCTGCTACTTGAAAACCAGAAAAAATATTATTTTCCTCATTTTGCATAATACATAAAAATAAAGTAAAAAGTGATAGAACATTGTTACAATGATAAAGATTAGCAATTATACAAGGTCATACTACTAAGGGAAATTTGAAAGAAATACTAATTGCACCTTCATTTCTTTCTGAAATTTAGTTTCAGAGATCTCTTCCATCTATATCTATGTCTTCTTCATACAATTGTCATATCCTGTGTTTAATCTGTCACTATATTTTTCATAATTATACATTCAGATAGACTTTCATGCATGATTCTAAAGATAGCATTCTCTCACACTGAAATACATTTAGTATAGCTATCACTTCTTGATGAAAAGTGTTTTCTAGTAATTTTGGGGAAAATAGGCAGTCAACAGTCTTTGTGATGCTAGTGAAACTCACCCAGAATTCATAGAGGTTACCTGACCTAAACATTAGTGTCTCCTTGATTGCAGTGTTAAGTTTTAATCAACACATTTGAGTTCTGATTTCTTTTAATCAAGCTTCCAAATGATGAGTAGGTTTTGTTTCCTACAATTAGAAAAACCTTTTGAAATTATTTATTGTCTGATGAGGTTTGAGAGATATACATACACTTGATGAAAACTTCCCTATTACTTAAACTACTTGTGTTACCTACTCTCTAGCTGGCAAGATGGATTTACACCCAAAATTAGAATTAGTCTTTGAAAAGGAATATGATAAACAAAAATCAAGATAGAACAAAACCTTTATTGTTTACAGAATGAGGCTTTCCCATTTACCTGTTGATACACACACAATCACTTCCAAGATTTATTAAAAAACTAACATATAAATGAAAGAAAATATGGAGATAAATCTTTTTAAAAAGGGAAGAGGACTATGAGATGGAAGAAGAGGGGAAAAAGAAGAGCAAGTGGATAAAAGATTACACTGTGTTATGTGCATGCTTCAACTCTCCCCAAGAAAGTTAATCATTATGTATGAAGATGTATACTGATAAAACATTGAAAATAATACAGAAATTTCCAATGTATAGCAAATGAGTTATTTTCCTAATCGAGGCAAATAATCTAGGTTTTAGAACTTCATTTGCACCTAGGATCCTCTTGAAATTTGTATGATACGTCTACTCTATAGGATCAGGAAGAATCATACATTATTAGACTGGCTTATAATTAACAGGTTTCAAAATGAAACCTCTTTACATATAAGAAAACTAAGCTTTGAGGACGTGCTCAACCTTCAAAAACTGGCCCTATATGTTGATAATATCCATAAGGAAAAAACCAAATGAGAAAATGACATTGAATACTATAAACATCTATGTACAGAACATATAATGAAATAAAAGCAATTTGAATGATTTCAAAAGGATTAAACCCCCAAAGTGGAATTGTCTGTTGCCACAACCTTTCCCAGTGCTAAGCCAGCAGTCATGAGCTACTGTGCTAATGCTAACTAGGAAAACCATGAAACAAAAATAAGACCAATTCATTTCTCCTGACAAAGTAAGACCCATTTCCTGCAGCAGGTAGTGTGTACAAATATACTTGTCTAAATCTGAAAGGTCTTCAGACAGCCTGGAGTAAGAGGCCTTATAGATTGCAACTTTAATGTACTACTTCAGACACGATGTAAATGTTTTTGAAAGAGCAGAAGAAACAAGGACTCAGAAAAAAACATCCTTCATGAGATCTCTAGATTTGTTGTTTACAAGTTGCCATGCTCTAAGCCTTTTAAAAGCCTTAATCTCTCACCCTAATCCTAGAAATTGATCTATTGTTTCCTCGTTAGTGTATTATGATCTGAATAAACTTGTTTTCTTTTTTTTAAAGCATCTTTTAGCATTTGCTTATTGTTGAGTATTCTGCCATAGGAATGTATCAGTTACATATCACTTGATGTACAGTTCAGTTGTTTCTACACTTTTCTCCATGCATCAGAATATTTTTATTTTGGTGCAGAACAGTGTGACAAGAATGCTTCATAATGACTTCATATTTGAATAACTAAAAAGAGATTGAAGTATCTTTTAAAAATATGTGATAGACATAATCACATTAAATATCCTCATATGATCAGTACTTACTATATGCAAATTGGAACATGAAAATATAATCTCAAAGTATGCACAATTATTGCATTTCACTCAAATATTTAAGGGCATTGTAAATGTTAGCTACTCAGATTTTAGTATTCTATACTATAGATAGCTATAAATATATAAATATAGATAACAAACTGTCATACCATATCCATATATAGAGAAAATTAAAATAATTTTATTTTAGTTTTTCCATTTTAAAGAGAAAATAAATACATTTATACAAAATTTCAAAACAAGATAGTTGGAGAGAAACAATTCTTAATACGTGTGTCTTATGTTGGTCTGGTGAAATTTTTACTGCCTGTAGCACAGACCCTCTATAAACTCTCTCACAGGGCAGTCTTGAGTTTTCAGAAGCCAGCAATATTGTGGCCCAACCAAGTGTTTTCTTCTGTACTGTGGTCAATAATTTGTGAAATTTAGAAGCATAGGTTGTTATCTCTGTATTTTGCCATTGTCATTTATTGCTTATTTGGAGCCATTTTTGTAAAGCACATTACAATTTTTTTTATTTGTACTTTGACATTTCTATTTATTTCAGTAGTTTTATTGGTAACTACTGCAAACTTCTCAGTTTTTAATATGCTAAAGGCCAAATTTTCTGTGACTTTTGATCTACAAGACACTGCTATGTGCTTATGATGCCTTCTAAGTGTGTGAATATGATTTACTTTCAGGGCTGTAAGCCAGGTTCTGCCTCTCGAGCATATAAATGGTATTCATATGAAAGAGTGGTTCAGAAGCATGCTTGAGACATCTGACCAGATACAAATGATGCTTGGACTCCAGTAACTCTTCCGTTATCACATACTGTCAATAAATTCTTGGAAGAAAGAAGTTATTTACATTTCCCTCGAGTTAAAGAATCCGGGAAAAAAGTCAAATGATTCAAAGTTCACACATCTAACATTTAGATCTGGTTACTGGTGGCAGTTATTAATGTGCTACCCTGGCCTAATATAAACATCCTACCCAGTGATTTTCAGGTAACCTTTAAGGATTTGCTCTGAGCATGTTGGAAAATAATATACTAAGAGGATTTTATTATTATCTCAAGCAAGTTTCCACTAAAATTATTTATATTATCAATAAAAATAAATGACACTCTAGATGAAGTATTCCTTTGCAGAACGCCTACAGGTATGTATTTACCTGTGTAAAAATTCTTGAAATGAACCTTTGAAATTGAAATACACAGGATGAAAGTAAAAGTGCAGGACTTAAAATGTATCAAAATACAGAAACAAAGACATGAAAAATTCAAGCAAACAAATAAAATGTGTATTCATTTGGAAAATATTTGCAAAAATTATATGTACAAAATGTAGGAATATGTGATATTTTGACATGAAACCTAAGGAAATTTGTATTCAATATTCATAAGAATTAACTGAATATTAAAATTAAATGTGAGAGAACTTTCTTCAGTCATGTTTGTTTTATTTGAAAGAATATTTTTGAACAAGATCCTTTCTTCAAGCATTCTTTTTCAATGGAAATGGAAAAACTGTTGGATCTGAAATCAACTCATTAGATTGTGATCACATAAATAAGATACATAGCAGCATCTTTTCTGAATACTTCAGATTTTTTTTATTTTGAAGAGAAAAAACCCAAGGGAAATAAAACAGAATAGAGTCAATCGAAACAAAACAATGTACATGGTACAGAAATTCAAAACCACATAGAAGGAAATCAGCAGTAATTAACCATAATGCCTCATCTTCAAAATAACTGCCCATAACATTATACATAATAAAATCAAACAAAACATAACAAAATAAAACCTATCAAAACAAAACAATGAAGTCAATATTGGACTTCAAAACTTGATAACAGGAAAACAACAATGGCTACCATAATGCTTCTTGTTATTTCAAAGTAGCTGCCTATATCATCAGACATAATCAGACAAAACAAAGTAGAATAAAATCAATCAAAACAAAACAATGAAAGTAATACAGAGCTTTAAAACAAGATAATAGGAAATAAATAGTGGCTGCCATAATATATTTTGTTATTTTTGAAATAGCTGCCCAAGCCATCAGCTGTACAAACAAAAGAAAACAAAATACAACCAAACTAAGCAGAACAATGTAAACAATACATGGTTTCAAAACATGATAATAGATTAACAATGGCAACTGTCTTCCCTTTTTAAACATTTTCTTCCCTTTTAATTTTACAGTATCTATTGTCAGTTTTCAATCCCACTAACTCCTTTGGCTTTTTATACTAAGGAGGCAACATGATGTTCACTCATGTGACTCCGAATGATTTCACCCATGAGCAAGCATGATCTCAAGTTGGATCCATTTACCTACAAGGCCTCCATGTTATCTTTCTTTGTAGCTGAGTAGCTTTCCATTGTATAAAAATGCCATATCCTTCTTATTCATTTACAGTTGATGGTCAATCTGTCCCTACTTTTCTGGATCCCATATCACATAGAACATTGTTTTCTCTCCTTTGACTTTCAGTCTATGAATTTTCTTCTGAGTTAAATGTGTTTCTTGTATAAAGCACATTGATAGATGCCGTTTCCTTATCTACTCTGCCTGTATTTCTTTTTATTGGTGAACTGAAGCCATCTATATTCATGGTTATGGCCAATATACACTGGCTTATCTCTGCTTTGCTATTTTCCTGCTATTGGCTGCTCATTTTTCCGCTCCATTCAATTGCCTGCCCCACTTGGTTATCCCTCTCTGATGCTTTCTGAAAACTCGGTCATTTTTATGTCTCTCTACAATGACTTTCAGTATTCTTTGTAGGGTTAGTTTGGCAGTCACGAATTTCATCTGTTGTTCTTTGTCATAAAAGTATCTTGTTTCTCCACTAATTCTAAAAGATATTTTTTCAGAGTATATCATTTGGGTTGGACGTTGTTTTCTTTCAGGACTTGAAACAATTCACTCTAAGCGCTTCTTGATTTTACCATTTGTGTTGAGAAATCTGTTGTGATTCTGATGGGCTTTCCTTTATAGATACTCTGTTTCTCTTCTCTAACAGCTTTTATTATTCTGTTCTTTTTTTGCATTTCTGGGATCTTGATTATTATATGTCTGGGTATAGATTTATTTTGGTTATGGCTATCTGGAGGTCTACATGCCTTAATTTCTTGTATATCACATCATTTCCATATGCTTGAAAGTGTATGGAATTACTTATGTAAATAGATTTTATATATCATTTTTGTTGATGCCTGATTTTTTGCCAACATCTGTTATTCTTAATTTTTTTTTCTTTGTGTCATCTTGCATCATCCATCGAATTGCTATTTCCTGGCACTTTGTTATTTTTAAGAGATCTTTCCTTTTGTCATTGCTAGCTACAAACCTATCCTCAAGGTCATAATGTCTATCTTCAGATTCTTTAAAGTGGCCTTGCCAAGTTTTAATGGAGTTTTTAATTTCTTGGATATCTCTCTGAATCTGTTTCATGCATTCTAAACATTTCTTACATTGTTCATTTATGGATTCCTTCATTTTCCTATTCTCTATTTTTTTGTCCTCTTTAGAGATCTTAGCAATTATTTTATAATGTTTTTTTTTTCATTTCTTTTTCCTGAGATAGTATTTCTGTTCTACCTTATTTTATAGCCTTATGAAGTTGCTTCTTTACTTCAGTTGCCATCACTTCAGGAACTTCAGGTATATAACTCCCAATCTCTTCCATGTTTGCATCTCCTGGACTTGCTCTACCTGGATTGGAGGCCAGAGACTGTCAAAATCTTCACCTTGATGTTTCCTAGCATTCTTCTGGACAAGCAAGTATTAGGTTCTCAGTACTTTCCTTGTTGGCTACACTTTCTATGAAGCATGACTATTTGGTTCTGCTGGCCAGTGCTGTCTATGGGTATCTGATGGTGGCCACTGGATATGCTTGTGCAGATTAGTGGCAATGAGAATCATCCCCAATGCAGCTGTTGTGTGCCAGGGCAGAGCTGGCCACAGCCTCCCAGACATGATCTGATTACTGGTGGGAAGCATCCCCAATGGCAGCTGGCATCTAGTTCAGATTTTTAGGACTCTTCTAGGTAACATCATCCAGGCTAGACATCGGCTTCTTTCTAGGGTTATTTCTTTGTGATACTAATTTTTCTTTCTGGTTTCTTTCTGTTTGTATTAATCATAATGTTGTGTTTGTTTACATAAATTACATGTATTCTTCAAAAGTAATTTCAAATTATAGTTGTAATTTCAATATAAACTAAATTGAAGGAAAGGAGCTAAATATCACATTTGATGATGATCCTCTCCATTTTAGTGCTATGAGAAAGCTTCTAATAAGTAGCCCATTCCTTCAATGATCCTTTATTCAAGTACATAAAAAGTATAAAGTGCTTATAGCTCTCTGTTAGAATATACTAAATCACAACTTACAACTAATTCTCTTTGTACACCGGTTACTGTACAAATAATCTCCACTACTTTTGATCACATCTACTGAATTTTCTACAATGTCATACATCAAGTATCCCATTAAAGGTAAAAGTTAAATTTTACTTAACTTCTTAAAATGTATTTTACAACCGATATTTTCTGGTCAAAAGAAAATCTTTATTTGGAATAATATTATTTGTGTGCATTATAAACAACAGGTGGTAGTCATCACATAATTTAAGGAAATCTCCAAACTCAGTAATTAAATAAGACTGTATCAGAAATGATATCACAACTAACTCCTTAGAGTGAATAATTCAATTTGGTGTGAAGTTCTGTGATTTTTTTATGACCTAGCCTCTGACAGAACACACCACTACTTCCACATTAATGTGTTTATCTGAAGTCAGTCAGTATACTAGGCTATACTCAGGATAAATGGAAGAAAAGAGCACCAAGGGAATATAAAAAAAAACACAATAATTATCTCATGATTAATTTCAGATCACGTGTTTTACAGGTAGTTGCTGATACACAAAGGATAATATACAAGAAAGACAAAATACAATTATTGAAAAAGCTCTCTCCCAATCCATTTCAATAAGTTTTCATCTTCCTCCTCACAATATCTTGCTACTTCTTCAGACTTCCTATGTTGACAAACATTTACTAATGATGTTTATCTCAGGTGTAAACTCAAATAGTAACTTTTTCTTCATTGGCATCTCAAATTTTGGTTTTAGAAGACACTAGCATCCTGTGATTATTAATATTTTATGTTGAATTCACTTCTTTTTGAAAAGTATATGAAGGTAGTGTTATAACATTGTAAATTATTCTTTGTTTTTAAATTATGTACTAATGAAACGCATCATCTCTATCACTGTACAAACTTAGATTTTCTAAAGGATAATAAAGATTACACTTCTTGAATCATAGCAAAATTTCCTGAAAATATAGATGATATTTCATGAATCTTTCCTAAATAATATTAATATTTATCCAGTGGCTAAAGTTATGTTCTCTGCTCAAAGTTCAATAAGTTATTTCAGACACAAGCAATTAATGTAAAAGTTCAAGATTTTCTAAACTCAAAATTTGCATATTTGTTGAAACTTCACTGCAGTAAAAATTATTAATGACAAGTCTAGAAATAGCAGGTGTTTGTTATGTGTGTGAAAACATTAAATGTTGTTCAATAGACAGCTAAGGGCCCGGTTATTGTAGTTTTTGTTTTCACTATGAATATCACCATGGCAAGAAGTAAATATAGACCATACATGAATCATCATTTATATCTTACTTTTCATAGTCTAAAGCTGTATCTCAACAATGCACACTTTACAGATCATGTATTCTGTATCTTAGTCTGTGCTGTGACTAATTTGAGTGTATTCAGTCCACAACACTACTGTTTTCAAGTTATACAGTTGGAAGAAAATTAAAATGAAATTTTATGGTTTTATTTTGTGTTTAAAACAGATTTGAATACTCAGTAGGAAGTATATTACTTTATTTTTCATATCTCATATCCTTCAGGTTTTTTATATTACATACAAATTGTGATAGCACTAAGTAACTCGATTTTTTTTTTCTTTTTTTGCAAAGTTCATGAACTGGGAATTAGTAAAGCATTTTCTTTGTAGTGCGCACACAGGAAGTCAGTATGAAGCATTCTAGAATTCAGTTTGGCAATAATATTTTATTGTCATTTTTAATGCCATACTCATGCATGGTTTTTACTGCATTGCTAAACTCTATATTCCAGTTCAGTCACAGGTTTAAACATTATATATTCCAGATTGTGCTCCACACTGTGCTGAAAACAGCATTATGCCTATGCAGCTGTCATAATGGCAAGATTGTAAAATGTGGCACAGATATAAAATGTAAACTTAAAGTCTGCAAAATTCAAGAAAATTAAGGACGAGCAAGGAGAAAATTATCATTAAACATATTTTTATAAGATAGTCTTCCTACATACATATGAATATATTATTGCAGCATATTTATAGAAATTCTGCTTATTTAGAAGCCTACACCATGCTTCATTCATTCACTGATTGAATGTCAACCATGGACCTGACACTCTTGAAACTCTAGGCATAAATATAGTGTAAATAAAGCAATTGAACTCCTCCTTACTGGATATTTATAAGTGAGAAGAGAACATAAATTTAATAAATAAATGCATAAATTACAACATTTCAAGTACATGTTAAATATTTTCCATGAAGTGTAGTAAAATTGCCCAAGAAGGAATGTAAGGGAATATTTGTACTTGTATCATAATCTGGGGGGTCATTCTGTGAAGAGGAATTTTTTGTGGTAGTGGAGAGATCTCAGAAACTAATTATATATTATGAACACGCAGCTCACTAACTACAACTGAGATAATTCTCAGGATTTTATTGTTTGTTGATATAATCTCACTAAATTGCACAAGATGGCCTCAAGTCATTGTCTTCTTGCCTCATCCTTCACATTAGCTGGATGACAGATTTTTACCCCTACTTGTGAATATTTATTTTTTCTTGGATAAGGTATTGATCATAATTTTAGTTCTCTTGTACCTTTACTTAAAAGTCATCCTGATTTTTGTTTTCCCTCAAACCTATGAGAACAGAGATAACTTGTTTACAGTTATATGATCCAGTGTAATGATGGTATCTCTTATTGAATATCTAAAGCACATTCTCAAATATTTAACACTTATTACTGTCAAAGGGGGTTATTTTAATATCTCATAAGCCACTTTGACCTTTTTAACCTTATTTAGAACTGTGATTAAAAGAATTCAGTATACTAATTGTTCTATCACTCAAACCTCAAAGTTTAGGACATGCCTACTTCTAGTGAAAGGATAATTTCTGATTTGCACTAATAATTTATTTCATTTACAATATTAGTGTAAACAGCTGCTTATGAAAGACAAGAATAACATAGAGGACAAATCAAGTAACATATTAAAATCTTACCTAACAATTTATGTTTCATTTGGTAATTTTTAATATATATCAGCAAATTATTTTTTCATTTCATGATCTTTTATTTTCTTTAAATTAATAGAAATAACATACTAAAGTAAAATTGAATGGAAAATTCTCATGACAAGTGTGATGATTTATTCTATATTTCCCAGAATATATCCATAGATACTAATTCTCCAGAGATATACTTTGCATAACTATTTAGGAATACAGCATTCTACCCCGAAAATTTTGGTTAGTGCCATGGTTTGAAAGTATTCTTAAAATGGCATGTGTTGGAATTATAAAATCAAATGTTGGAATGCAGAATCTAACGGAAAGTGTTAGGTCACAAGAGCTCTCCATTTCTGAATTGATAAATGCTGATTATAAAATAATTTGAGGCAATAATTTATTTTCTCAACCTTTTGTCCTTATACCATAACATGAGTTCCTCATCAGATGACAGTAGCTTGATATTGGGCTTTCCAGCCCTGAGAAAAATGAGAAATAGTTTTCATGTTACAGTGAATTGCCAATAGATTTAGTTATGCCAACCCTAAATGCAATAAGACAGTCTGAATAATAATTACATAGCCATCAGACCTGATAATTAATTCTGTGGAAACGGTTGATTTTTCTTTAGGATGTATCTTTCAATACCTAATGAAATATTTGAATACAAAAATTATTTTAATTTTCTATCAAATTGGAAGATGCAGGCATTTTATGTGTAGGTATATATATTTGTAATTAAATTTTTATTATGAATCAAATTAATAAAACATTTGTGCATTTTTATTTGACAAAATTATTAGAATTATTTTTTATTCTGCAAAACATTTTACTATTTTCTTAAGCATCATGCCTAACCTTGCTAATGACATATTTTTTTTATTTTTTATTGACTCTCCTTGTTTACTTACCAAGTTTTAAGTGAACATTCTGAAAATCACTATAAATAAAAATATTCAAATAAACTGTTAATTCAGCTTTCGTGTGTAAATCCTACTGAATTCCTAACATACCTGAAGCTTTATCATTCCTGTGGTAAGCAATGTAACAATATGATGTCAGTAAGATTTAAATCATAAAACAGAAGTATTGGGGGCTGGGGATCTGGCTCAGCGGCATAAGCACCAGCCTTACAAGCAGGCGGTCATGAGTTCGATCCCTGGTACTGATAAAAATGAAAAAGACAAAAAACAAAAACAAAACAACAACAACAACAACAACAACAAAAAGAAAACAGAAGTATTAATCAAAGCATATGCATTGAATGAAAACAATACTGAATAAAACTATGTCTTCCTATGGAAGCATCAGTATTATTATAGCGTTGAAGTTCTGATTTTCCTGTTTCCTTCATTCTATCTATAGACTTCCATTGGGATCTTTTAAAATAATTGTATTTTTCTCCTTTCTTTATTTTACTCATAACAACTTGAAGTTTTGTCTAATACATTGTGTGTTGGTTACTGTTTTCTCATTGCTGGAAAAAAATAACCAAGTCCTAAAGATAAAGGAGGGAAAGATTATTTAGCTCACAATTTTTGGAGGTTTCAGTCCATGTTCAGAAGGCTCCCAGACAGAGTGGTACACAGCAGAGGGCAACAGCTCACGGCAGCGGAAAACAGCAAAAGCAACAGAAGCAAAAAGGGAAGCAAGCGCAAAGAAGACTCTTTCTTCCACTTACATTGTGTGCAGGCCAGTAGCACTCACACCCATAAATCCCACAATTGGACCATGAATCAATCACAAATTCTACAAACCTACCCCTGTGACTCTATGAGGGAGGCTTTGTGGAAACATCCAGACACAAACTTTAATATTCCAACCTTGGTGCCTGTCATGGTTTATGTCTGTGTCCCCCGTGCCTCATGAGTTTGCATTGTGTATTTGTGATTGGTTCACTGCCTAGTGCTTGGATTGATGGTGTTAGTGCTCCACCCACATAGGGGTGGAGCCAGGATGTGATGTAATGCCAGGAAGAAGGTGTGTCTTTTTTCTAGTTCCTGTTTGCTGTTTGCAGCCACCATGAAAGACAGGCCAGCCATGCTCCGAAAGGCTTATGGGAATCTGACACAGGGCTTCTCTCTGGAGTCCACTCTGCTCAATCCTTACAGATTTCCTGAGATAATCCATACTCCGGGTTTTTTCAAACATGGGTTCTTCACTGTACATTTTATTTCACACTTACAGCTTTACACACTGTCCACTCAGGTGTACTCTGTGAGGTCTCCCAGAGCTTCTGAAACCTGGGTGGAAACTTTTAAACCTCAGAACTCTTTCATTCTGTACCTGCCTAAAACCAGTGCCACATGGAGGATGCCAAGGTTTGCTGACAGCTGGAGCAGTAGGCAGGCTTTCCTCTCTTGGCAGTAGGGGTTAAGTGCCTGGATCCCTGAGCACTGTGAACCTATATCTGAGGAACGGATTCTTTATGCCACTGTCATTTCAGAACCTACTATACCTGGCACCACCATTCCAGAACTCAGTGCTTTGTACTTTTCTCCTCAAAGAACAGTCTTTCAACTGTGTAGCTTCTAGTCTGCAAGGGATGCAGACTTACTTCTTCTTGTGATGCTGTCAGGCTACCAGTCATAATCTATTTCTTCTCAGAAGTTGAGATCTCCTCAACTCTGCCTTTGTAGTCCACAGCTTTATTGGATCTTCCTTTGTGGCCAAACTCATAATATTTTAAATTATTCTGCTGGCCTCTTTGCTCTGATTTTCAAGAGCAAAGAGGGGGATTAAAAGTTCCCACAATAGCAATGTCATCACCTCAACATTTGACTGTCTTGAAATTTTTCTTCCATCTTAGTTAGTCTGCTGCCCTTAATCTTAGTTGCAGGCAAACTTTTAGCCCAGCCTCATCACACATCATCTGAAGTCTAACAGCCAATGCAGTCCTTCTTCACAGAAACCTTCTGAACCTGGTTTTTACCATCAGAATTAATATATGCTTTCTGGTCTTCTAAGCTCTGATCAGAATCTTCCAAAGTGTTATGACATGATCAAGTATAGTCACAGCAACTACTCCACTTGTTTGGCAACCAATATTTGTTGGTTACTTTTTTCAATTGCTGACAAAACATATCTGATGCCCAAAATTAAAGGAGTAAATGTTCATTTAGCTCACAGTTTGTGGAGGTTTTAGTCCATACTCAGCTGGCTCCAAGGAAGAGTGCTACATGGCAGAGAGGAACAGTTCATGGCAGCAGAAAATAGCAAAGGAAAAAAGAGCAGAAAGGAAGCAAGTGCAGAGAAGGTTCTTTCTATCACTTACATTGCATGCAGCCCACCCAACCCTGGGAGGGTGTAGCACTAACACCCATAATCCTAACACTGAACCATGAATCAGTTACAAATTCTAGAAGTCTATCCCAATGACTCTATGAAGCTTTGGGGGAACATCTAAACACAAACCATAGCACCTTGTAATAAATCAGGTTTATAGTTGTTATTTTTTCTCTAGTTTGTTCAGCACAGGCCTTGAGACTTTCATTCTGATGGTATATAGTATGTTTTTCCAGCACTTCTTTACTTTAAGGAAGTGTCAGATGATTTATACTCATATTATATACTTTTATTTCAGTTCTAATGACAATGTTTTTTTTCCAGAAACCCTAGTTTTACTGGAAAATATATATTTGTAAACCAATATCAAAAGCACTTAGTGTATTACTGCTAGTGGTATTGTCCCTATGTCCATTCGGTGAATCAGGCTACAATCTGTGTGTATATATGCTAACTTTGTTTAAATACATATGTAATGTTATTTCTGAAGTTATCTATAATTAATATCTATATATTTTAATGCATGTATGCATATATAACATGTATGGCTTTGTATTTATATGCATAATATGCATATAGAACATGCATATATAACATGTATGGCTTTGTATTTATATGTATACACACACATATATACATATACATATATATATATATATATATATATATATATATAATGTGTATCCATAACGTATAATTGCACATTTACTATAACACAATATGGTTATTTAGTTTTATTGCTATAGAAAGTCTTGAAATAAGATAATATGAATCCTTCAACTTTGCTCTTCTTTCCAAGAATTGTTATAGTTCCTCTAGTCTTCTTCATTTCCATCTACATTTTAGGATGTATGTTTAACATCTGTAATAATGCTGGCTAGGAGTTTTGTAGAAATTACATTGAATTTATAGTTGATATTGAAAATAATACATTACAATATTGATTTTTCTAATGGAATAACATAGAATGTTCTTCCAGTTACTCACATTCTTACATTTATTTCTTCAGTGTTTTTACTTTTCAGTGTGTAGTCCTTGCATATGTTTCATTAGGCTTATACTTTAGTAGTTAAAATTTTCTAGTTGTATTGTAAATGATATTCAAATCATCCAGTTCCAATTATTTATTCCTAGTATAAAGTCACAAAATAATTTTGTAAGTGAACTTTTATCCCATAAGTATGTTATACTTTCTTATTAATTCTGGGTTGGTTGGTTTGTTCTACATTTTTAAAAAATTCCTAAGCATATGATTAATTTGCTTTTGAACAGATATCTTCCATTTCTTTCTTTGTAATTTGTATTCATTTATTTTATTAGCAATTTTATTTCCATTAAGTCTATCAATTAATGTTGAATAGGTGCAACAATATCATCTTTGTTTTTAATACCAAGATAATGAATAATATTCCATCTCTCACTATTAAGTATGTGTATGTTTTGTAGTCTTTGTTAAGTTACAAGCGTGTCTTTGAATATGTTTATGCTCAGTGTATCCTAGATTCCTTTTTGGGTGAGAGATTTTACCATAATGAGCATTGAACTTACTTGAATGCTTTTTTGCACATATTGCATATTTTTGATATTAAAAATTGTATATGTTAACTACACATACACATTTGAATATGAACTGACTGTGTAGTTCTTTTGTGAGTCTCGTGATTATAGTGCATTTTCATTTTCATAATAATGGTTTCATTGTGAAGATTTTTGTATCTTTCTAAATGATTTTTAGTTTTACTTTTTTGTAATGCATTTTTTGTTTATTTTTAGAATAAATGATTCCAGAAAATGAGCTTGAGTTTTCTTTTGTTCTCAGAAAGATATAGTGTAAAATTGTTACAACTTCTTTCTGTTATAATTAGTAGAATACACATAGAAATCTCAATTTTCTTCTTTTATATTAAATATTTTTACCAATATAGTTAACGTCTTTAATGAACTAGATAAATTCTCTACCTATTATTGAGAAGCAGTTTGGGTCATTTATGTATTTCAAGTAATTAAGGTACTTCATCTCAGCTTTCAAATTTATCTTTGATAGGCTTCTTGTATTAGTAAATTTTAAACCTTTAATATTTTGGAATCTCATCTCATCCCATGTGATTCTAATGATAATAATGAATGACTCCTCTGCTGTCTTGCAACTTGACTAGAAAGTAATTTATAACCTCTCTAAGGGTCAGTTATAGTTTCCTTGATCTTTAAATATTTTTCAGTTTCATGTATTTTTTGTATTTATTTTCATCTTTTTATCCTGTTTAATTTATGCTTGATTTATTCCTTTACTTTATTATTTAATTTTAGATGATAAAGCAGGAATAGCTTGACTTTTGAAAATCAATTCATTTGTTTCTCTACATTGAAAAATGAGAAAATTGTGAAAGCTACAATGCCTATGATGTTTCATAGAAAGCCAAATTAAAAAAAACACATTTTATTCAGCTTTACCTTTATGAATCAAAAAACTTCTAAAGGCATCTAAAAGAGCAACGTGTGTATGTTTTTCCAAAAAGTAGAAATGTTGTTTCAGATTTCAGGTATATTTTGCTTTGGAATTAGAGTAATAAGTAGTACAAGATAATTTCCTTATTATTATCTCAAATGTATTTTACCACTCATATATCCACATATAAAAGCCTCTATAAATCATTAAGTACCAAATAATAGACCATTTAAATTAATAGAATTTGTAGAAATTTTTATAGATGATAAATCAGGAATAGGACTCACATTCTATGGTAGAAATAATCATTTCCCCCCATTCTATCCAGTATTATTATTCCATTTGTACTTTTTGAAATAGAAATGTAGAAGTCAGAGTCTTATCAGAACCATGGTTATTGATTTGGAACCCCCAGGCATTACTGAATCAATTCAGTCCTGAAACAGAGATATTGACAGGAGGTTGTGAGTGGAAATAATGCATGCACTTTGTGAAACAGTCCATTGAAACAGAGAATCCTTTCTCCTCCCAACTCACCCCACCTCTCATCTATTCCTGGAACCAGAATTCAGCTGTCATGTTAGGGCACAAAGTTCAACTATGCCCATGAGAAAGCCCTCTTAGATGAGGAATCACACACAAACTGGTGAGGATAAGTCAGGATCCACAGATGATCATACAGAATAGAAAACTTGTCTATCTGTTTTTTGAAGTACTGAATACCTTTGCTATAACATCATATCTTCAATAATTGGAATTGTGATTGTAAGTGAATGGAGTTTTGGTATCTCTTTCACTGCTGTGATTCACTACTTTTACTGGGATAATACAATAAACAGAAAATATATTTACATAGCTTGCCCAAAAGTTCAAATATGAGTACTTTGTTTCACCTCCCTTTTGTTTTAGTAAGGCAGAGCATTTCAGGATGATAAATTCAGTGAAGGAAGCTATACTACTCACTAAAGAAGCTTTCTCCAACTGCAGCTGAAGCCTAAATTAACTGATAATCCAAGAACTTGGAAACTTTCAGAGTTATAAAAGCTGACTACTTCTGTCTCCTGAGAAAGTCAGTAAGATTATAGAGCCTACACATCAACCTTTATGTACCTGAAATATTAGCCACCCTATAGGAAAGATCAGATTACGTACATTGCCTGTTCACTCAGTGTATTATTTTGGATAGCCTTGAGGTAGATGCCCATAAATGAGTATAGATGTTGGTGAATAAAGGAGAGTCACTCAGATTTAAGAACCCATACAAGTAGATGTTTGATTTTATTGTAGTCTCTTTCAAGAGGAACTTAATAAACATAAATAAATCAGAAGTGTCTTGATTTTTTGAAGAACTTGTATTGAACCAAAAACTTTGACTTCTAAAATTGTGCTAGTACAACCCTCACAAAAATGTAAGATTAAAAACTCAAGTCAATATGATTTTGGCATTAAAACACATCACACAATAAAGAAACAACAAGTTCTTCTATTTAAATGTGTACATAATGGATGACAGAGATTCTGACCAGAGTAGAGCTAAGCCTATGTGCAAACATTACTCTAACATTGATGAAGGGAGGCTTCGCCATTGTATCTATCTAGGTGGATATTCAGCGACCTATGCGCTTATTTTGTAACCTTTCCTTCTTTTTACAACTGAGTTATTATTGGGGTCACCCTATAATTGAAGGGAAGAATATTTAGGGTGAGTAAGTTCGCTTAGTGATTTTTGATGACTACAATATAGGGATTTATATCTAGTACTTGAAGTAAAATATACACGACTACAGTAAATTATACAGATAGTAATATAAATATAATAATAATGAGATAAGATGCAGCCATACGTGATACGTTAATTCTGTAAAATGAGGGACAAAATAATCTTAGAAATGAAGGCAGGAAAAAATACTGATTCAGACATTTAACAGTTTAAAGTCAGTAGCAATCTTGATATGCCAATTATAGTTTATTTAAAATGAGTGGACACAGTTTTCACTAATGTAGCTATATAAATGAATAAATACTTCTGAGTTCTAAAGTTATATAAAACTTCTCTCCAATGAAGTATATAGCAGGCATTAGGTTGAGGACAACAGCAGAGGTCCCATTTTTTTTCTTTTTTATTACTAATAGGTGAATAAACAGAGAAACATAAAGCTTCTAAAAACCATTTGGTTCATTGGAAGGATGGAATGATGATACTTTACCTTTAGATTTATTATATGAATTCATCTAATGTTCTTCCAAAGTCTTTGGTACAAAACACATTAATTGTTAGAGAACTCCTTATAAATCATTCTACATTTTGTTTGTCGTTGGCAATTGCTAAATATTTATCCAAAAACATATTGGGACAATTCTATTGAGGATAACTCTTTGAACTTATTAATAATCTTTTCTTAAAATTGAGAATGAAATATCAAAATCTGTTGAAAATATAGATGAATATCTCACTTTCGTGGCATATCTTAAGACATCTGTTATTTCATCTACTCATAAACCCACTCAGTGTGTTGCTGACGTTGAATTTATGATAAAGGGCACCAGCACTTTGACTGGGCATTATCTATTAACTAATAGAAAGATGGTTGATAGATATTAAATGCACACCCACAAGGATACACAGGTGTGAACGTGGAGATGATAATTGTAATCTGTCCATTAGTCTCATATTGTGCTTAAATATACTTTTGGTCATAAAATATTTCAATACCAGATTAAAAATACTACATTAAAAATCTTACATCTTTGTACATATCTGTAGAATACAGAGCTCTAGAATATGTTGTACAGTATTCTAATATAGGTCATAAAATATATTATATTAATTTTTACAGCTTTACATTATTCTAAGGACTTACATTCATGGGCAAACATCTGAGTAAAAAAAAGAACTTCTGGTTTCTATTTGTACTAAAATGATGCACTTAGTTCATTGTGGTTTTTTCACTGTTAAAATATCATGTTTTTAACATATTAAAATAGCAAAATAAAGTATAAAAACAAATTGAAAATTTATTTAAAGAACCCATTGTGTATAATAAACCTTGAAGGAACATAGTTACATAATCTGTCACTTAACTTAGGAAAAAAAAATACCGTAAGTGCAATCATTCCTGCCATTGACCAAAGCAAACAGAAACATGAATCAACAAGAAGATAAAACATTTTTCAGTTCTGCAGCATCATAAAGTTCTTTGCGTGCAGTCTGTGTGTCTAGAAGCAGTGAGTTGAGTTACTTTATTTGGTGAACTTCAGGCTCTGGTGTCTTGTCCACTCTACAGCTTGTTTCCCAGGGATAATGCTCTGAACCATCTCATCAATCATCTCCACAGCATGTTTTCTTTACTCTCACATGTCCAAATTACTTTGTGAGTTCATTGTTAAAACGCTTTTTATCTCACCTGTTTCAAAAAACCTTCTAAAACAGCTATCAAGATTTTTAATGAATTTGTTACTTTCCATTAAATCATCCTATTGCTACCAGAATGATGTTGACATGGGTGACTGCTTCTCTTACTGTCAAAAACTGAAATGCCAAGGTCAAGGTAAGCTCTCCTTAGGCCATGGTTTATTGGCACTTTTTGTCACTGTCTAGCCTGCTTCTCTCCAGAGTATTATTGAAGAATTCTCTTCGTATACCTTCACAGACACAGAGCTTTATCATTAGCCAGAATACACTGAATTTGTACAACAAAATCAATACCTAGGCTTAAGGAATCCCAATTATTGGGACTGATACATGCTTTGGATTTTTGTGTACTTATATCAAGATGAGTATTTTCTCTTTTTTAGAAAAAAAATCTTATTTTATACTTACCATAAGCAAAGTTGTGATGCAAAGTGAATTTTTTTTTTCCTATAGCAGGTAAATTAATGTTTTGGATTTAAAAAAACCACATCTCACTAAATAAAGATAGTTTAGTCACTGTCAACATTTAAGGGGGAATTTTGGCTCTAATTCTTGAAAAATGATTGTACCCTATATTAAAATTTAAAATCAATGTTATGAAAATATCACATGGTAATATTAAAGTGCCATGGTCTTTTAGAGGCCAGAAATTTCTTAAACATTGGCAAATCAATGGTAATATTTACTAAGAAGAAAAACATACAAAAATTAAAAACTTAATTTTAGTATATTTAAATAATTTGAAAAATATCAAATATATTTTCTGTAGAGTAATTTGAAGGCATAAAAGTTAGAGGTGTTTGGAACATTTCTGATTTCATATATCCTTTAGCATAGCAAGTACAATAATACATGTAAATTTTATAATTATTGAATGTTTCTTACAAAAGATTAAGAATATATCAAATTTCATTGAAATTACATCCACGTATGAAAAGGTAAAATAATCTTAAGTGAAAAATAATTAGAGTCTATGTGACACAATTTGCTCTAAGATACAAAATCATCTCTGAAATATGGAATTTGAGATATTTATTGACCAGAGTACCAAGGTCAAAGCAAATATAAAGCATCGCACAATCCTGATAAGTCATATAAATGACAGGAAACCTCCTCAAACCACAACTACACACAGGCTGTCAAAAAATTTCTTACTTTAGAGAAAAAATACAATTCTAAGACAAAACAAAATGCTCTGAAATTCTCTTTAAAGGTAAATTGCATTGGATTAGAAAAACAAATATCACAGATGATACAAGAAAATGGGAGGATTATATTCATAAACTCCTCTATGTTCCCTTTTCAAATTGTCTTTACACACAATCCCAGCAAAGAGGCGATTCCTCAAAAGGAAAATAAATACAGAACTAAGAAAATGGGATTCATAGACAGAATATGATTTTAAAAGAAAATTATCATTGATATATCTTGCATATGCTTAAAAAGTATTTTAACACAACATATCCATTAGATTAGCTTTTGAAAAACTATTTTTTTATAATTTCAGAATAAATGTCCCTGTTACCTGTTAGATAGAGGAAAATACAATATGTTTATATAGTAAAATTTTCACAGTCATCATTTTTCTGAATGTTAAGAGATGAGATTTTTACAGCAAAACCAGTGATTGTAGTCTATAGTATTCTTTTGGTATAAAAAGAAGCAAAAGTTAAATGTGATACAAATGTAGGAAAGTTAAGTGACAGTTTATCCTCAAAACGTCTTACCTGTAGCTCGATAAGGGAACACATTTATTGCAAAAGGGGAGAAATATATGTTCCTCAACCTTCATGAATTCAAACTTAGGACATATCTCTTTAACAAAGGAAGCACAACAAAAGAAAAACAAGTTTATCAACACGTGCAATACACATCAGCAGGTGAAATCTCATTTTAAAAGTGGTTCAAGGCAGCAGCTAAATCCTCTAGCATATATGCTATTAAAAAAAATCCATGAACTTTAGATTAACATGACAATGAGGGAAGCAGTCCAAAGATTTCAAAGGTGTGAAAATCATAGGAAAGAATTAAATATGCTTCCAGATTCCACTGGTGCAATCATTTCTCAACTGATAAGAAAACAATGTACGAAAGAATTTACAGTGTGTCTCAGACAGAAAGAGTGGGTGTTTAGATCCGAGGGTCAGGGAGTAAGAGCCAAAAATAGGAATTTCTCTCTTCTCAGGTTTAAATTTCTCATCTACTCTTTAATAAACTTGCAGGCAAAACAGACTCACTCTTGCATTTCGACTGTTTTCAATTAAAATCTTTTATATTTTAGAAAGAATGAATGAAAGACTAATTCTAGGTGAAAAGAGAAATTGTTCATTGGTAACATACTGCTCTCATAAAATTAAAAATGGTGTCTTTGATTTACAAATAGACTTCAGTCAGGAAGAGTTCATGAGAGTAACATTAAAAAAATGATAGCTTTGTTATTTCCTTAGATTAAAAGGAAAGGAAATCTTTTCATGCACATGGTGATAATAGTTAGGTAACGTTAAAATGAAAGCAGTTTTTCAATATTCTACCTTAAATTAAAAATATTGAACTAGTCTGCAATTAGATGATGACTTTGTTTTGGTCCATTCTGACTCTTTTATGTTCTTTGTTTGTTTATCTTATTAAGGACAAGTCTTACAATTTCTTTGCCCATTGAGACTCACTTTTATAGCATTTGGGCAAGTGTTTTAGTTCTATTGAATATGCATTGTGTTTTTCCCTTAAACATATCCAATTTAAAATATGCATATTTGAAATTCAAAGTACTCGAAAGATATTTGTGTTACATTTAATTTGATAAAATGTCAAGCAATGCATAGCCTCTTATTTGTACCCAAATGCCCAGGAAATATATTTTCATGAATGCTATAAAATATTCCCTTCCCACAAATTTCCTAAGCAGGAAAAGAATGATATGAATTAAGTATCATTCTCTTCATCTACATCCTTTTCTTTTTATTTTCAGTGAGAAGCATTTTTCCGTCTTGAAGCATGCAAACATTACAGATTTGTAGTTCATTTTTTACAACATGCTCAAATGGGTGGCATATAAAGGTGGGTGTCTGCAATAGCAAAGCAATCTGAGAAAGTTATCAAAACAGCAGAGAGAGAGAATATCATGGCTCATTTTTAAAGTAATGCCTCATACCTGGATTTTTGCTCAGCAAAGTTAGTTTTGATAAGAAGTAATAAAGGAAAGATAAGTTGTAGAAAAAAAATCCCTCCAAATATACAATTAGCTTGAAACCTCAGCACAACTTACTAAATATAAAACTAAAGATTAAAAACTAAGTGTTAATTTCCTAGTCTACTTGGAACTTTCTGTGTAAATAACATGCTAAAATTAAAAAAAAAAAAAAAAAAAAAAAAAACAATGTTTTAAATACAACCGGGATAATGTTTAACTTGTCGGTAACACTATTTTATAATAATTATATCAAATGAATTTCTAACAGTGAATAGTCAGGATTTCTTACATTACATTTACAAAGAGTCACCTTTAAAAAATGCTATGTATATTCCATGGAAATGTAATGAGCAAATCTTTTCACTGTATTCAATTGAATTTCAAATACGTACATATATGACTAATGCTTTTATGGTAGTTTAATTCAGTGCTAATTAGATTTACCTTTCTACAATATAAGGCATAAAAGCACATACTTTTCTGCTTCCTTGGGAAAAATGTTTCATGTCAAAATGTCAACAATTATTAAAGCAAGTGTAAAAACTGAAAATATTTTTATGATTTCTAAAGAAATAACTTTAGATACTCTTGATGCAGATAAAAAGATATTAGCATTAGCGTAGTAAATTTATATTGCATGTTTCTAAGTAAGCATTTAATTATATCTACTCAAGAATAAGTTTTGTTTCATGTAACCTATGGATCACACTGAAATAAATAGATTGCCTCCATAGACAAAGTGACATTTTGGCCAATGAGGGATTAGATACCGAGCAGCTTGACATTTTCCCCACCTGTTAAGATCACAGTGACAAGTCTGCACTTTTGTCCAGATTTTCAGACTCTACCTAGGTGATGATCTTTAACTATCTGTTATTCACACAGAAAAGAATAGTGTCCATAAATAGATGATAAGAAGCTGCTGCAAGTTGTTAAATATTGTACTTGATTTTTCCTTGAATGGTATTAGTATCACTAAACATTTGATTATTTTAAAACAATTTGCTAATAGATAGGAAAGTATTATTTCAAACTGTGGAGCACTTGTTACTGCTATGTGGTATATGTTTGCTCCTCATCAAGGGTCTTACATATTGAAAAGATTTGAGAGGAACCTAACAACTGGCATCAGAGAAATTTGAGTTCTGTCTTCACTCTAGGATTCGTGCTTCTACATGATTGGGGAGTTCATCTTTTCAATTCACTTTTTAAAATAAATGTTAAAATATACATCTCATGTAACTTGCCATAATAACTAAGAGTACAGTTCAGTGATATTAAGTTCCTGTACATTGTATTATAAATGATATCACTATTATCTCCAGAATTACTTTCTTTTTGAAAACCTGAACTCTGTTTCTTCCTTCTTCAGTCCATGAAAGCCAGCATTCTATTTGTGTGTTTTTATGTATATGTCTTTAGGCATCACACACAAAAGGTATAGTTGTGTATTTTATGAATTTCATATCACATAAAAAAATCCCCAAGTTTCATCAGCTGTGCACTGTAAAAATTTCTTTCCATTTTAGGCTGAATAATAATTCAATTACACACACACACACACACACACACACACACACACACACGTTATACATTGTTCATTCATCTGTTGGTGCATGTATGGGTAGTGTTTTACTTCCTCTTCTGGTAAATTATAAATACTTTTGTCATGAACATATGTACAAAAACTGAACTTTCATGTACTTGCTGGCAATTATTTTAGGAATATTCTTAAAGGTGAAATCACTGGATCATATGGTAATTCTATCTTTAATGTATTATGGAATATTTTCATTTTTTACTAACAGTATACAGGATTTCACTTTCTCCATATCCTAAAATCTGATTTTTTACTTATTTTTAGAATAATCATCCTGATGAGTGAAAAAGTTCATTTTGAGAATGCAACCAGTAGTATAGTACTTACATCACAGTGTGTTTTGATATAATGGTTTTTTAATACCATATTACATTACTAAATTCAATTTCATAATGTCATGGTATTGCTTGAAATAAAGCTGATAGATAAACAGCTCTCTACTTAAGGGAGACTCCTCATTGTGACTTGCCAAACGCTATTGAGGCTACTTAGAGTGCTGGTTTTCATTAAATAAAAAGACAGGTATGAATAAGATATGTAAAAATATCATTCAGATATCTGACCTAAAAACACATAATAAAGAAATGAGAGTCACTTTAAGAACACTGGCCTTCCACATGCAGTAGCGTGAACTTGGACCTATATCTAACCATGTACTAAAATAAAACATAGTATTTACATAAATGTAATTCTCCTTGTCATAAGAATGTTAAACTTGAGTCATTTGTAGGAAAACAGATGCGCCTTTAGACCACAATGTGAAGTGAGATAAATGAGGCACATATTAAGTACAACATGGTTCTCATACAGAAAACCTAAAATATAAATAAAAACAATTACAAAAGATAATGGGATGCTGAGTGAACATTCTCAAATGGGAATGGGCTTAAGAGATAGAGGAAGGGAAAAACCATGTACACGGAGCTAAGATACGTTATGGACATGGACCAAATCCACACAAGAAGTATAAACCATGTACTATGTACCATGACCATGTACTAATGAAAAAATAAAATCAAAACCAAGATCCTAAATCTTATGAAGAAACACTTATCTGTTGGAAGTTAAACTAAGTAAATTCTTGAAGACATAGCATGGTCAAGACTTTTTGAACAGAACTCCAGTTACATAAAAATTATTATCAAAAATTTGTAGAATATATCAAATCAAAAATTTCATTACAGCAAAAGAAAACAGAGTGAAGAGACAACCTACAGAATGGTAAAAAAAAGTTTTCAGCTACTCCTTGGACAGAGGAGTAATATCAAAATTAAAAGTACTCAAAATATCAGATCACCTAAAATGAAAGATACAATTAAGAAAGGAAATAAAAATACAAATGCCCAATAACTACACAATGTCCAACATCTTTGAGCATTAGAGTAATGCAAATTAAAACAACACTGAAATTTCATCTTATTTCAGAAAGACTTTCTGTCAAAAGTAACAAAAATATAGAGAAGATACAAGAAAACAAGAAATTGTTCTACAATGGTGGCAGGGTAAATCTCTATGCAAATTAGAAAGGATTTTCTCAAAAATTTAAAGTTATAAATTCCATTTAACCTAACTTTCTTCCTTTTCAAGGTATCTTCTCAAAAGAGTTAAAGACATCACATTAGAGAAATTCATGTTTATAGAAGGAAAACTTAAAATAACTAAATCTTGAAAGTGGCCTATATGTCCATAAACAGGTGAATGTATAAAAATGTAGTATGTACATAGGCACAAAGGAGTACTACTCACTCATAAAAAGGAAAAATTTGAGTCACTTGTATGAAAATGAATACACTTGGACCATAATTCTTAGAAAATGTTTCAAACACAGAAACTTGTATATTGCATGGTTTTATATTCATAGAAACCCAAAGTATAAAAAACTTACAGAGATAACTTAAAACAGGGAATTAGAGCTTTTGCAAATCAGAAGAGGATCTAGAAATTGAGGGAAGAATAAATGAACAAAGGAAAGAAAAATGTAAAATAATTAAGATTTATGTATATGTATCTAATTTCCATGACGAATGTGTATACTATATATGACAAGTGTGTACTAATAAAAAGACACTCAAAATTTCATACATATGCTGGAATAGTCATTCAATTAGTTCATTCAACAAATGAAAGATCTGAGGTGCGAGAAAAATTCTCCAGAGCTATAGAGTTGTGGTCTTCTTCATGAGAAGATTTTTTTCACTTTAGCAGGAGGACTTTAATGGCCTACTCTAATTATAATATTTTTAATTCCCTACCTCCCTTTACCCCTGAAACCTTCTCTTTCTGTCTCTCTCTCTTCCACCTCTCTTCTCCTCTTCCTCCCTCTATTTTTTAGTAACAACCAATCACTTTCATTCACTGTAGAATTTTTGCTTCATGGATTTGGTTTAATTTTTAAAATTATTTTTATGTATATCTCCTAAGCACTGCTCTATCCTTTGGATAAGTTTCAAAGCATTTTCAACTTAAACTATTCCTAGAAAATGTCAAACAACTAACTTTCATTTCCAAGTTCAAATTACTGGAAAAACAACTGAAACGTTTAAAACTATCTAGTTGTGTGAAAATCTCATATCTAATCATCTCACAGGGTACTGACCAAGGAAGGCTTATGGCACCTGTACAGACTGCGATCATATAGGGCTGTTTCTACTCATTAGGGTTGATATTTATTTTAATCTTAGAATATTTATAGTACAGTTTCATGATTCTGAGTTTATTATTGTAGTATGTGCACACACAGGCACGTGTCTTTAGATGTGCATTACATTGTGGAATGATGTGTTGATGAATACAGGAGACAGTTATTCTCTTTCCTACAGTTATATCACTGATGTCACAGTGTATGTTTAAGGATGCCATCACAACATATCACAGATTACATAATAAAAGAAACCTTTATCTTCATGGTGATAAAGATTAGGAACAAGATATCCAAAATCAGGATACTCGTAAGGTCGACTTCATCCTCTCTTATTTCTTGTAGATGGCTATAATCTCACCGTGCCAACATATGATCTTCCCCATAAGTACACATATGGTAATCTAAAATTGGTCTTGTAAAAATAACAGACATACTGGTTTAGAGCTGAGCCCAAGGGCCTCATGTATCTGTAATTAACTCTTTGAAATTTAGGAATTTAAAGGGAACAGTATTGAGCCAATAACATTATTCACAGAGTTTCAAAGTAAATACAAAAAATGTATCCATGCTGTACTTATGGGTAAAATGAATGTATGAATTTTTACATTAAGGGAAATATTAGAAAATATTAGATTATTGTCAATAACTTTCTTAAAACAAACACAAAATTTTCTTGTAAAACTAAAATGACTGCTTTTGAAATTCTGTTCTCAAAATTTAGGTTGTGACTAACAGTTCTGTGCATAACAATAGCGTAGCAAATTTGGAGATGATAATAATATTTAAGCTATAGTCAAGACAAAAGACTAGGAGAACAGTGTCCTCTGATGCACTAGAAACTGAATTAAGTACTCTCCTCAGGTGCTGGTTTACCCATGTGCATGAAATACAGAAAAATCACATTTTGGAATGCAGCCTACAGCACAGTGGGATTAAGGTGATTTTAGAGGATCTTATATAATTAATGAAAAACAAGCACAGGCATAAGGAAGCACTGCAAATACAGTCTTATGCAAATACTTATGCAAATACTCTATGCCACTTATTTCATAAAGATTAGGGATATGCATGATTTCAGGAGACTTCAATTGTAGCTAATTTTCTTCACTGTAAAATAAAATGCCCTTTGCATTTTTAAGCTTTGTGTAAAGAACTAAAATAGCACTGACCAAAATATCCTATCATTAAAATAGCAATGAATTATTTCATACTTGTATTAATGGTAAAGCTAGACCAGAATCTATGGATAGTGTCTAATCAACTCTTTCCATTCTCCCCACATCAGGGTACTTAACTACACCAATCCTTTCCTGACACTAAAAATGTCCTATTTATATCTCTATTGTGCAGATCTGAGGAACTGTCCTAGAATGTGCTTAATTTTACTCCGTGCTTCTTTACAAGTTTATGCATAAATTTTGACTTTATTTTGTATATCGTTTTTTAACGATGGAATTTGCCATTTTAGATGTGATCATTCATGATTTTCAAGATATGAAACATTTAAAGGTAAATTATAGTGGTGACTCTGATTTTTATCCTACTCCTAAGTGATAGCCATCAGATCTCTCATCTTCTATGGAATTATTTTCTTTCCCTTGTTTATGGGAGAAACTATATGACGTACTTTTTGGCCAATGATAACTGAACAGAAGTCGGACTGAAACAGTTCTGATTCAAGGAGGTCTCATGTTTTTTCCAACTTGCCATCAGATGGATCAGTATGCATTTTTTAAGCAGAAAACCCTTCGGAACATGAATCATTTCCCCAAGAAGATAAAAGCAATGTGGAATACATAGATTGTAGTTTTTTCAGCCTAAAACAAAGTTGTCTACATAGTTGTAGTGAGAAACAAATTTTTAAACAAAACAACTCTTAAATTTTAAACTTTTGGTTGCTACTAAGTGATAACTAGTTTATAGAATTTTGTTATACAGCAATAGCCAAGTAATATATGTTGTTTTATGGACTGAATTGCCTAATAAAAACCCATATGTTGTTGTCTTAACACCTAGTACTGCAGTGTGCAAATGTAGTTGAGGATAGGTAGGCCATTTTAAAAGATAGTGTAAAAAAAAGTTGATTTAGGAGGGGTCTAATCTAGTATCACAGATGTTTTTAAAAGACAAGTTAATTAGGACACATAGGCTAAAACAGTATTGGCAAGCCCATGGGAGAAAATTGAGAAGAAAACTAAAATTTGCCAATTCCTTGATTTAGTCTTCTAGCTTTCAGGATTGCATGAAAATTAATCTTTATAACTTAAAACACTCAGTTTATGATACTGTGATATGGAAGCAAAAACTATGGGTTGCATTCATTGTGTTTACATTTCTAAATATTTTGCATTTTCAGCAGCTTGTGTATAACACTCATTCCCAAAAAATTATGGCTCCCATGTACAAATCAGTAGATTTGTACCTAGTTGCACCTAGTTTCCATGTGTGACTTCATTCATGTTTAGCTACAAGACTTGTATCCAGATTCTTTAGATGCTGATTGGCTACATCTGAGGAATTCATATTTCTGGTTAACTTAAATGACCACTAGTGTGATTTGATATTTAAATATAAGTATTTATTAATTAAAACTAAAATAAAATGTTATTCAGTTACCCTGTATCATGGTTTATGTTTGTGTCCCCCAGGCCTCATGAGTTTGCATTGTTCATTTGTGATGGTTCATTGTCTAGTGCTTGGATTGATGGTGTAAGTGCTCCACCCACATAGGGGTGGAGCCAGGATGTGATGTAATGGCAGGAAGAAGGTGTGTCTTTCTCTTTGCTGGTTTGAGCTTGCTGTTTGCAGCCACCATGAACAGCAGTCCAGCCATGCCCGCCTGTCTTGGAGCCAACTGAGTGTGAACTGAAACCTCCAAAAACTGTAAGAAATAAACCTTTCCTTTCCCAACTTGGGCATCAGGTATTTTGTCTCAGCCACAAGTAAAAAGTAACTAACCCTGTATCATTTCATTGCTTAATATTAAAATCTATCTAGTGACAATTACAATGAACATATAAATTTATATATATTTCTAACTATTCAAAATTTTCAGTAACTATAAAATCAATATTCATATAATTAGATTTAAAATTATTATTCTTTACTAAGTCCATTTATTTACAGATTTGGTTCAGTTCTAATATTTGTTTATTTGTTTTCTACTTGATCTGTTTATTTGTGACTGTAGGGTATTGACACAACTCCCCACACACTCAGGTACCTTGTCTTCAACAGATAACTCAAGTATTTTAACTGGAAGAAATGGAGTATCTTTAATAAATGGGAGAAATTGGCTTTCCACATGCTGAAGACTAAAACTAGAACTACGTCTTTCACCAAGCATTAAACTAAAATCAAAGTGGATCAAAAATCTAAATATTAAAACAGAGACACTAAATCTTCTGGAAGATAAAATAGATAGAAGACATTAGTTTAGGCAAAGATTTATGAACAGAACCCCACCTCACAGAAAATGTTACAAAACATCAACTGATACCTCATCTTATTAAAGAACTTTTACACAGTAAAAGAAATGATCAACAGAATGAAAAGACAACCCACAGAGTAGAGAAAAATTTTCCCAACTGCACTTCAAAGGAACAATATCTATAATATATAAATAACTTTAAAAATCACAATTTTTTAAAACTTTAAAAAAAATTTAAAAAATGCCAAATTTAAAGAGGCAATCCAAAAATGGTAATCTGAAAGGAATAGACACTTCTCACATGAATGAGTAGAAATGGCAAATAAATGTATGATAAAATTTTCAGCACCATTCGTTACTGGGAGTTGCAAATCAAAACAACTGAGAGTCAATATCATTCCAGAAAGAATGGCTATTCTCAACAAATCAACCTGTAACAAATGCCAGAGAGGCTGACAGAAAAGGAAACCCTTCTGCACTGTTGTTCAATGTGTAAACTAGTGCAAATCATTGTGATAATTCTTCAAAAGCTTAAACTAGAGGTTTCATATGGTCCAACTATTCCCCTTGTTGATATCTTATGAAAAGAATTAGAACCACTAATATATGCATATCCATGTTTATAGCAGCACAGTTTGTGATAGAAAATCTTAGAAAAGTCCAAATGAATGAATAAAGATTTGAAGTTTTTATACAATCAAGTACAAGACAAACTTGAAGCATTTCTATTAAAGGGATGAAATGACACTATAGTCTTATTTGAAATAAATGGAACATGTGTAAATACTGTATTGTTCTCTAGTGTAAGAAAGTAGGAATAGGGACTAAATGTGTAATGGGTATTGTGAAATAGGGTGACAGTGTTCAAATGGGTAGGGAAACTAGGAAGAAGGAAAAAGAAAAAGATGGGAAAAGGAAAAAATAAGAAAAGAAATAGAATCAAATCTTTGTAAATAGGAGGGGAAGAGGGACTGAAAGGAAAGGAACAGAATGGGAAAAAAGAAGAAACAACATATATAATATACAGGTACAAATTCCCTAAAATGAATGTGGTCATTATCTAGATATTAAATGTACCAATACATTTATGTAATTAAAATTATTATTCTCAGATTTTGTAACTTTATTTATAGAACATTTAAAGTATTTAGGAGATTATCTGTTCAGTTTCGTTTTTAACATCAGGTAGACAATTGAAGAAGTGTTTTCATGCTACGTATTTCCTTCTCCTTACCTGGCAAGTCCAGGCAGCAATCCTTAACACAGAAATACATCTCTGTAAAACACCCAGAACTGAAACACCCAGCTGAGCCTCAGATCTGAGGGAAATATATGTTTTAAAGGAGTAAGGAATGGCACGTTTAATCTTGATTGTTAAACTGACTGAATCAAGACACTCTCAGAAATGTGAATGGATAATTCACAACTCATCAGTGAGTTGTTCTATTGATGAGTTCACGACTGAGTGAGCTATTAAACAGGGCTTAGTAAGAGGAAATGGATCGTAAAGGTATGACCTGAAAGACTGTACTGGTCCCTGACTCCTTCCTCTTGGCTCTGTTTCCTAGTTATATGAGTTGAGTAGCTTCCTCTTCCACGCCCATCTGTCATGATGTTTCTGCCTTGAAGCTAGGAGACCATTGAGTGAAACCTCTGAACACATGTGTGAAAATAAACTTTCTTTCCACTCAGGTTGCAAATGTCATGTGTCTTCTCCTAACAGTGGAAAAACTCACTAATAGAAATGGTCTCATGGTGACAGCACCATCTGCTTCCTGGTTGGAAAAGCATCACAATGGAGAGAATTCCCCTGGGTCACCAGCTACTATAAAAGAAAAGTGAGAATACAAATGCTTATACCTGCTTTCCCAGCATGTTGAGACACTTACTATGGAGGCCCAATACTGTCAGTTATAGGGAACTGTTAGAGTAACTAGATGGCTAGGCCACCTGGAATCAAGTAGGAACAGAAAAAGGAAGCAAAGCTCACTGTGCGCAGCATACAGATCCTGGTGGTGGTGTTGATCTTGCCCGAGTTGGCATTCATTCAGCATAACTTATACATAAAGCTAAACAGTCAATTCCAGATGTCCTGTAGAATTCTTAACCAGAAAACCAGCCCAAAATACTACCTTAAGTTTCTGTCTGCTCAAGTAGAGAGGTAAGATTAAACCATGTACTTCCTCAAACCATAGAATTTAGGTATACCTATCCCAAGCAGCAACTTAACCTGGCCTCAATTATAGTCCTTAGTTGTGCCTAACTGAAGAATCCGAACAACAGAACTGTCCAGTGAATATAGGTTCCAATCCTAATAAATCAGAAGTCATCAAAAATTTTCACATAGACATGATTTGAAAGCAAAGCCCGTCCCAACTTAAAAAAAAAAAAAAAAAAAAAACCAGACAAAAGGAAAGAATTGCATATCCGCCAAAGACCTTTATGAGTCAGTGTACCTAAAAACTCATGCTAAAATGGAAAGATATTTCCCAGCCAAGAGTTGGAAGAGATTGCTAGTTCAGTTGTGCAACAAGAAGCACATAGGTACAAAAGTTTCAGAGAATCATGAATTATGCCATTTACAGAAGAAACTAATACATGTCTAATAATAGATTTTAAAGTACATTAAAATCTATGGAGAAAGAGTAACAAAGACTTCAGAATAATATGCTAAAATTCCAAAAATATGTATACGTTATATAAAGATTGGAAAGCAAAACACAAATTATGCTTGAAAAAGTAACTGAAGCAATAATAATATGTTTTTAAAACTCAGAAACCTTGCAGATGAAGCATACAATTAAACATGCTTTACAAAGCTTCAATTGCAGGCATCAACAAGCAGAAAAAAAAAAATCAGTGATTTTAAAGGCACAATATTTAGACTAGCCAATCAAAAGCCATTTTAACAAATTCCTACAGAATATTTTTTCGAGGCCTCAAAAAAGCTTTTAAGATGCATATTTAGACTCAAAAACTAGAAAATAAAACATGCAAAATATTTAAATTCCTTGCTTACCTCAAGAAAATCTGTCTGTGTAGGTGTGTATATGTACCTTGTAACAGTGAAAATCCACGTATTTGTATGTGTGTGTGTGTGTGTGTATATATATATATATATATATATATATATATATATATATGGTTTAGACCAAAGGTTAGTGCCAATTCATAATAGATAGAAGTTTCTATCTCTTCAACTTACTTCAGCAGAAACAAGCTTAGAAATCTACTCAGCCATAATCATGGGTATCTTGGGGGAGAAAAAGCACATATGATGTAGATGGAGGATTTCAGAACTGTAGAAGGTGCATCCAAAGAGTCTCATAGAACCACTGACAGGGATAAAATTGGAGCCCAATTTTGGTTCTTTCATGGATGAACACATGACTGATTCCATGTGTTCAGATGCATTTTATAATGATTAGGGACCAATGTATTCTGCAACTTTCATCAAACAACCTGATATGAATGAAAACACTGCAGTAATGTAGTTTTAATCTTCAATTACATTGTCTATGTAGAGACAATTTGTCTATTTAATAAACCAAGTGTCAGATTCCTACTTAGAATTGACATACAAATGATCAGATACAACCCATGCAGCTCTCGAGGTTCCTGGGGTGAAGGACTGCAAGAGGATGAGAAAATAATAGAAGGGACAAAAGCTCGGGTCAGGAAGAGCCCTTACTCTCCTGATGGGAGGAAAGGAACTGCTTAACCAATGTGGCATGCGTATTTATATTCTTGGAAAGGTGATGTCAATTTCAACCCTGCTGCCTAGCAACCCATTTCTTGGATTGTCTAGGGTCTTGGTGATTTTCTGGGCTATAGCAACTTCTTTACATTGCTTGCTCAGGGGCTTTCTTCGTTATTGGGATAGTCATGCCCTGGCCTTGCCATAGCTTTGCACCTGGGGTCAGTTTCTAGCTTCAGGGGCTCCAAGAGATCTCTGACTTCTAACCTGATCTCAGTGCTTTAATGAGAGGTTTTGAATTCTTTTGATGGAATGTTAAAAATGTATTTTTCATAGTTCAGACCTTAAATTGGAAGGAGTAACAAGTAGCCAATTACAAAAGTTCATACTGGTTACACCAATGAATAATGCTTCCTGACAATTTGCATGGTTTCTTGTTTTGTTTTCTTCCAATGCTCCTCTTCCCATTCAGTTTGTACTGAGATCTGCATTAAGTGATATTCCTGTTCAGGAACTAATCAGTTAAGAAATTCTGGCAAGTCATGCCTTTGTATTCATAGAAACAAGCAAAACAGAAGGAATACAAATATGCTAATCTCATCCCACTATGAGGAAGTCTAAAACCAAACTGTGCCAGAAACACAACTGATGGAAGTATGTTTCACTAGGTTAGAAGAATTTGCTTAGTTTGTAACTAACAGCTAGAACCATCTTGAGGGCCATATTGTTTCACCCATCTGGGAAAGTAGATCATTCCATTTTAGTTGATAGATTTTAGCTTTTCCTTATCCCTGCAGGCAGTCTTGGATGAGGTATTACACATGTGAAACAGGAAATGTAGTCAACCAATTCATCCCAGGATATATAAGAGTAAGATAATCCGCTCCTTTCATGTCCTGTCAATGATCCTGATGTATAGAACAGGAGTCAAATGAAATTGTTACATTAATACACTCATTTTAGAGATACTGTACTGTATTAAAATAGATCATTAACCTATGCTGACTAGGTTCTGATATTAGAAACTCATGTATTTCTGATTCGAAAGATCCAACTAAGTAAAGGAACCAGTGAATAAAACGTCTTATGTCAACTGCAAAACCACATCAATTAAGATATTAACATTTTTTCTTACTACTTCAGTTATACTGATCTTAATCGATTCATAATAAATTCATGGAGTATTTTCTGGTCTTTGAAGGTAATCCTATATTGAACTAAAGTATAAAGTCCATCAGGTTTTATTCAATCTGTTTAAAATATGGTCTCATAACCTTCTGAATAACAGTGCTGCATTGCCCTGACAGAACTAGCTTTAGTAAGAGCTGTTCTACTTTTGAAGAATATGACACCCTTCATCCTCTGAGGAATAATTGTATGAAGAACACCTGTAAATTTTAGCAGATTTTTTCTTTTGTCTCTGTCCTCCTACACTTATGTTAATAATTAAGATCACATTTTAAATGTAAATTTACTATGCACATAATTTAGATGATGATTACCTTAGCTGTAAAATCAACATTTTTATTATTGGAATATTATCAACTAAAGAATGCATCAGACTCTATCAGAGTTAAAGCAAAAGATTTGCACTCTTGACAGTGCAAAATCTACTCCCATGTCAAGATACACGCAAGCTGTATTTGTATTTATGGTAATTGTTAACAGACCCTCTCAAACTTATATGGTAATAAATATTCTTATATGAGTAACAATGCTTCATGTATAGTAATATCAAATATTGATTTTCACATTACATTAGGATAAAATTTGGAGAAATAAGTAGATGATGACTTCCACTTAAGGAAGTTACAATTTAATGGATAGTATAGATATTATAAATTTTCTAAGGAATTTTAATACAGTAGAAGATAGTTAAATTTAGTCAAAAGAAGAAAACTAATTCTTAAAAGATTACTACAAGGTAAGGAAAAAGGAGAAAATGAAACATATAATGTTTAAGTTGATACTAGAAAATGAGAGACAAATCCAGTAAACAGTGAAATTTAAATTAAGGAAAATATTGATTTCATAGTTCAATTAATTCTTCAGGAATTCTAAATGGATAAAGAATGGGAACTCATGAAACAGATGTGAGGTGGCTAAAATGGTGCTTAAAAATGAAAGTTGTCCAGTGATTGCTATTTTAAAATCCAGAGAAAAACCCATTAGTTTCATATACCTAGCATTTAATACTATTCTTGTCATGGAATCAATGCACATGTGAAATGCTAAAAGTTAAGTAAGCAAATTGCACTTGACATTTTTTACATGCAACATATGAGTCTATTGAGTAGTACTTGTACTCAATGATATTTTGAGAAATTCTATTTACGCATATAATGTATGTCTGCTTATTCATGTAACATAAACAAGTTTTCCAAATAGCTTTGAAATTTTGTTGTTAATTATGATTACTCTGAAACTCTAGAAAAAATCCATTATTCTTCTATTAACCAAATACTTATTTTTTAAAATAGTATTATAAATGAATTAAAATACAAATATCATTTTTGTTTTTAGTGTTTAGATTTTGCTCACTCACGATAGGCAATTGTGGTACCACTGAGTTACAACTATTGACTGCAAATGTATTTTTTAATTATATTAACACAATACGTATTATTAGAAAAGGTACTCTTGATTTACTTAACTATGAACCCTAACTAGAGATTTTGAAAATTTGAAATTATTTTTGAAAAGTTTTAATTTATCATTTATGCTTATACTGTGTGCCTTAGTTACTTTTTACTCATTGCTGAGACAAAATACCTGAAGCTGGGAAATGAATGGTTTATTTCTTATAGTTTTTGGAGGTTTTAGTCTATATTTAGTTGACTCCAAAGCAGGGTAGCATGGCTGGGCCGCAGTTTATGGCTGCTGCAAACAGCAAGGCAGAAACCCACAAAACAACAAGACACACCTTCTCCCTGCCATTACATTACATCCTATGTGGGTGTACCACTGACACCATCAATCTAAGCACTAAACAATAAACTAATCACAAATGTACAATGCGAATACATGAGGCCTGGGGGCCACAGACATAAACTATGACATGGTACAAATCTAATTTTAATTAGTATGGTGAAATATAAACTTTATGACTATATGTTCTTCTATCATTAATGAAGTTTCACAAAAGCATAGAGGTAAAAATATCATTTTTAAAATGTCATTTAATAAAAGTAACTAGATTTATTCATTTGGAAAATAACGCATGCTCTATAAACCTAAGATTTAGTTAAGCATGACTCAAAGATATAATATAAACATGATTTTGTGGTTTTCATTATGAAAAAGCTTTAAAGTCATAGAGTTCAATGTACATATTTTATGTGAGAAAAAAGCAAAAGTTTTAGAGGAGAAACTGAAAAGCACATGATAATTAACCCTAAATTAGTGAGAAACAGTGGCAGCAATGTTAATCATAGTGACCCATATGTGAAAAAAAATGTTACAGGTAGTTCTGTATGTTGATATTTCAATGTATTGCATAACAGAACAGTGTTTACAAAACTTAAGAGTTTAATTTTTTGAGTATGATGCCTAAAATCTTTTACTTTTTTCATCTTTTTGATGTTTATTCTAATTAAACAGTTTATAATTATATATCTTTATGACGTGATTTTTACAAATAAAATATTCAGTAATTAATGGAAACTGGTTAACATATCCATAATTTCAAATACTTTAATAACTTCAAAGGCTCTATTGTTAATTCCATTCACAACAGTATGAAGTGGATCTCGAAGTCCTCCATCCATCACCTCTATATTCTTCTCACCCCTTCACATATGTGATCGTGAATCTTTCTTTGTTTCTGTGACTCTATTTCAAATTCCTCATATGAGAACATGTGACATTTTTTCCTTATGTACTCCAATTATTTTATTTAGTTAATTTTGTCCAACTCCATCCATTTTTTCACTAAATTACTAAGTTTCCTTTTTAGTAAAGGTTGAATACATCTGAGTGTGTATAAACATGACACACACACGTTTATTCATTGTTGCTGGACACTTCAGTGGACTCCATAATTTGATTACTGTGAACAACACTGCAGTAAGCCTGTGAGTATAGTCATTTAGTTGACAAATTGACTTAGAATCTTTTGGATTTAGATTTACAATCTTTTGTATACGTGTATTCCTGGATTATGTGGTGACTCTACTTTTAGTTGAAAAACTTCCATCCATTTTCCATAATGTCTGCATATTTACTAATAATGTACAAAATTTTCCTTTTATTCCTTAACTATTTATTTTTATTGTATATTGAAATTACATAACATTTTTAGATCATTCTATTCTGTTGGGAATAGTGGGTATTAAAAAGGTCCAAATAAGGATTTACTATTTATTCATCTTTGTTGCACTGTTAAATTAGTCATTTATTTTTGTTCTTAGCAATATTCTTCCAAGAACTAATTAAAAGGTAATGAGGAAAATGTCCTTCCTTTGGTGCAATACTGCTTAAATAGAACTTTGAAATTCAGCATACAATAGTATTTCAACAGGAATGTGAAATGTGGCATATGCTTTCAGAAGAATATTTAATGCATTATTCAGAATAATGTGTTTTCTAAGAAGCATACATTTTTTTTTAAAAAATAGAACTACTGCAAGCTTACAGCAAAAACGTGAACATATTACTGACAGCTATCAAACATTCTGCATCCTGGGTCCTATTATTAATACCTTACATTAATAAGATTCATTTATTAAGATTAGTGAGACATTTCTGATATTTTTCTTAACAAAAGTTCATGAATAATTCAGATTTCAGTCTTTTCCCTAAGTTTAGTCTAATGTTATTCTCCCATTTTAATATTCCATACAAAATCACAGATTAAATTTTATCATGTATTTTTGGCTTCTCTGACTGTGACAGTTTCCTGGATTTTCTTTGTGGTTGATGAATTTGACAGTTTTAAGGAGTACAAGATAGGTATTTTGTAGACGTTTCAGTGACTTCTTCTTGTGGCTATTAACTTTGATCACCTTGTAGAGGATAAGTTTGCAGACTTTATGTTGTTGTGGGGTTACATATGGTTCCTTTTTTGCTTCCTTTCCATATTTACTCTTTACAAACAAGATGCTAAGCATAGCATACATATAAGAAATGGAGCTCTGTGAGGAGACCATTTAAATTATTTGAAATACTTCATAGGGGATTTGTATCTTCCCCATTTATTTCACTCTATCATTTATACAGTAAAATTTAAGACTTACTGCATATTTTGGATATAGGTCATATCTAAGATGTTTTAAAAATATTTCTCTGAATCTATAACTTTTAAAAATTCTTTTAAGAATGCTGTTTGCAGAGGGATTTTTAATTTAGTAAAATCAAATTTTTCAAAATTTTTGCTGTTATATATCATTTTTCATAGGTGTTCAAAAACTCATCAATAATTTAAGGCCAATTGCATTTTCTACTGCATTTTCAATTGAATTCCTTTCTACAAATTCTTAAATGTATGTTTTGCATTAAACCTGGAAATCTATTTTTAGTTAATTTTAGAAAAAATTGATATTTTTGTCTGTGTTTTTGTTTTATTTAGTTTGCATATTAGAATCCAATCATCCCCATATTTTTTAACTTTAAATTATTAACTTTTATCCTTATATTTTTTACTTCATAAAATATGACAATATTTCTAATGTTCTATACCCCAAAAATGCATCCTGTTTAATGTTTTTTGTGTTTCTGTCTTTTCATCATAAGCAGTTCTTAATTGATAAAACTTTGCATTCAGTCTTAAAATTGGGAACAGCATGTCTTTTAATATTTTTATTTTATATTCTATGTTGAGTATTCTGTTTTATTTACCTTTGTTAGAAATTTAAAAACAATATTTGTTTTTGTACAATGGATCGAACTCTTGAGCTCTTGCTTTCCAGGCAGGTGCTTGCGTCACTTAGCTAAGTCCCTGGCAACAATATGTATTTATTAAAATATGTTTTTTTTTAAATTTTAAAGAGAGTAAAATTAAACACAACAAAACAGAACATAAGAAAGCAATGCAAGAGACACAAATTTCAAAGCAAGACAATCAGAGATCTCCGCTATCTATCATATTGTCTTGTTTTCTTCCAAATGGTTATCCATACCTTCACCTAAAGAGAATTTACATGAAAGAACATAGTATAGAACTGATCTGAACAAGATGAGGAAGGTGTTTTAGGTCTTCCAGATCAGATGATAGGGAAGTCAATGACGGCTGTCATAGTGTCTCTCATTCTCTTCAATATAAATAGCCATACATTCATGTATGTTGAAGTTAAGCACAACAGAGCAGGCTAAAATAACTCAGAATAAAGAATAATTGTATTGCTGGATTTCACATCATGACAATGGAATCAGCACTTCGTACCGTAGTGTCTCTTTTTCTTCAAAGTAGTTGTTCATTTCATCATGTGTTATATAATCAGTTCTCATAAACTATTTATAAATTCTATGCATGCCTGAGTCTCTACATGTATTTCTATCCTTTCTGTATTAGAGGGAAAAACAAAATAAAGCAAGACAAAACAAAACAAGTTCCTATAAAAACATCAAATGAAAAAATCATATAAAACATCAGTACAAGGTGATCTACAATGATTACTGTGTTGTTTCTAGTTATCTTCAATAGAACTGTCTATATTATCAGGAATAGTATAATTGAGTATAGCAGTACATAACAACATTAATTAATCAAACGTTGTAAACAGTGTAAAACTTCAAAAACAGGTAATAATTAAACCAGAGTGGGTATCCTAGTGAATCTTGCTATCTTCATTGTAGTTACTTATACTCTCAGACTTGATACACTCAATTTTAACAGATTTGAATAAAATCTGTCAATACAAAACATCAGTCTAACAAACCAGATTCAACTAAGATCATACATGATAAAACAGTAAGTTATACAGGGCTTCAGATTAAGTTAATAGGAAATTAAGGATAACTATCATACGATATACTGCTATTTTTGGGACAGCTGTCTGTGCCCTCAAATCTAGTACAAGTAGAAAACTGGAACAAATATAATCATCTAAACATAACAGTGTGTGTAATGTAGGTTTTAAATCCTGATACATTATTAACAATATCCTCTGCCTTCTTTTTAGATTATTCCTGCTCTTTCACTCTCACAGTGTATACTGCACATTATGGGTCTACAGGTGTGGTAGAGTTGCCCCTATTTCTCACTGGTTCCCTAACACATAGAGCATTGTATTTGTCATATTTGATTTTAGGTCCATAAACCCTTTTTCAGGTTAATTATATTTCCTATACAGAGCATCTCAGTGCACCCTATATCCTGATCTACTCTGCCTGTGTTTCTTTTTCTTTTCTTTTTTTTATTTTAGTGTATCAAGGCCATCTATGTAAGAGAACATAGCCAACCTTCTCTGTATCATTTCTTCTATGCTATTTTTCTGTCACTGGTTGTCGACTTTTCTCCTTCATTCTACTGTCTGTTCCATTCAGTGAGGCATCTCTGCCATTTCTCCTGCTACTCTGGTATTTTTTTCTCTCTCTATCTAGAATGTCCTTCAGTCTTTTCTTTAGGGTTGCATTCATGGTCGTGAATTTCCCCAGTTCTGCTTTGTCAAGGAAGCACCTTTTTTCTCCATTATTTATTTCTAGAGACAGTTTTGCAGGGTACATCAATCTGACTGGAGGTTATTTTCTTTCAGTGCTTGGAAAATTTCACTCCAAGCTCTTCTTGATTTGGTGGTCTGTGTCGAGAAGTCTGCTGTGATTTTGATGGGTTTTTCTTTATAAGTGATCTGTTTCTTTTCTCTGATGGCTTTTTTTTTTTTTTTGTCTTTTTCATTTTTATCGGTTCTGTTCTTATATTGAATTTCTGAGATCTTGATTATTATATGTCTGGGAGTAGTTCTGTTTTGGTTGTAGGTGACTGGGGTTCTGCATGTCCTATACATCTGATTATCATTTCCTTTTCCTGTGATTGGTAAGTTTTTTCTTAATTATTTCTGTGAATACCTTTGTATTTCCTTTGTTTTTACCCCTGCTTCTTCATTCACATTTTTTATTCTTAAGTTGTAGACCTTCTTGTTGTCTTCTAGCCTTATTGTTACTGCCTGTTTCCTTATTATTTTTAAGAGATCTTTGCATTGATGATCACACATTGCAAATATGTCTTCAAGTTTGAAACTACTCTTAGTTTCTTTCAAGCAGTTTTGCCAGCTTTCAATGGAGTTTTTAATTTCCTGGTAATCTCTTTCATGTATTCTAGGTTTTCTTTATATTCTTTATTGAATGTCTCTCTCATTTTTTCCCTCCAGTCTTCCATCTATGTTTTCTTAAGAGGTGCTTAGCATTTCTTTTATGAATCTACTTATATCTTCCTTTACTTGATTAAACATTTCACTTTTGAGCTTGTCTATGAGGTCCTGAAGATGTATCTTCAAGTCCACTGATACTGTATCTGTTACTGCATGCTTGCTGCCCTCAGTCTCTTTTGTATTTACCTCTCCTGGATCAATATTTTTAGGGTTAAGGCTTGAGGCTTTTTCTTATATCTTTCTCTTGTCATGTTTTTGGTATCTTCCTTAGAGGTGTATAGTGGAGGTCCCAACCCCTTTCCTTGTTGGTTATGGTTCTTCTGAAGCATACTGGCTAGGGATTTCTGCCCTCTCCAGTATGCTATTGGTCATTGAAGTGCAAGCAGGGGCACCGATTGCTGGCCTCTCACCTTCAGCCCAGTCAACCTTAAGGGGCCTTCACTGCATTAGTGTGTGCTGTGCATATGGAATTGGTTTGGGATGACTTATTGGGTCCAGGCCAGGTGCGTGACCCAGGCCAAGCAGATCACACCAATCTGCTCTGGGAAGGGAACAAATGACTAAAATAACTGCCATTCTTTTTTTCTGCCCATTCTACCCAATTTCAACACGTTTTCCATTTGGTTACCCTCTTTCCTATGAGAAGGTCTTATTCCCTGCACTCACCGTGAGTTAATGAAGGTCTCCATGCTGGCTCTCTTCTCTGCTGGGCTCACAGACCTTTGACTTCAACATGATCCTGTGTGTCACAGTGGTGCAAATTCGGGTGGCTCTGGCAAGTCATGAGTGCTTGAGTTCTGGCGGCTCCAGCAAGTTCTGGGGGCTCCAGTGAGTGCACCTGGTTGCTAATCTTAGCTGCTCCAATGGTAGCCCTAGGACTGTATGTTTGACCAGCTCTTTTCCCTTCAGTTTCTTCCTGGGTTGAGAGGATCCATCTCACTCTGTCTAGCACTCTCCAAGATGTTTTATTCCAGCACTGATTTGTCTCTCTCAGGGAGCCTCTGTCTCCACCTTTATGAGTTGAAAATATAGTTTTGTAAGATTTGCATTGTGATTGTGCTGCAAAATTGGATAATTGCCAAAACTACTATTTTGATCCATGAATAAAATATCCATTCAATTGTTTAGATCTCCTTTGCTTTTAGTATATGAGATTTGTAGTTTTCTGCCTATGTATCTGTACATATTTTATTAGATTAATAAATTTTTTCCTTTGTGCATTTTTCTTTTATGCTACTGTGAATTTTTTAAATTGCCAAATTCTAACAATTTTCCATTACTTGTGTATAGACAAGCTGTTGACTTTTTTATATAAAACTTACACCTTGTGATCTTGCCATATATATTCACCAATAAATTCCACAAAATTTTTGCAAACTCTGAATTTTTCCTTATAGCCATTCATATCTTTTACAAACAAAGCAATTGTTCTTTCTTATTTCTATAGGTTCACTTCATTTTTCTTGTTATTTTGTGTTATCTGATTGTACACATACATTTTGAGTAGAAGTGGTGTTAGAGAACTTTATTGATTTCTTTCCAACCTTAGGGGAAAAGTATCTTACTTCTGACCATTAATAATCTGTATAGTAGGTGTTCTTTTAAAGTTGAGAAATTTCCTCTCTGTTTGTAGTTTGCTACAAGATTGTATTTCTTTGCATATTTGTTTTTAACTAGTAGGTATTAAACATTTTTCTTATCAATTGAAATTATCATGTGATTATTATTCTACAGCTCATTGATCAACAGTTGATTACTCTCATTTTCAAATATTGAACCAACACTGTATAGTAGAAGTCACACTTACTTGCCATGTATTTATTTTGAACATTATTGACTTGTTAATATAAGTATCACCTTTGTATTAATATTCATGAAACAGGCAAGGCAATTATTATCTTTTCTTTTAATGTGCTTTTCTAACTTTGGCACTAAGATAAAGATGTTATTAAATAAAATAGTGAGTATTCTTTCTCCTTTATTAGGAGAGATTGTGAAATTGATATCATTTCTTTGTTTAATGTTGAGTGAAAGTCATTAGAATTAGGATATATTATTAACAGAGATTCATGGCTAAAGGTATTTGTTTTCTTCAAAATTTCCACTTTTACTTTTGATAAAAATATAGAAATTTTGGACACAAATTCTCATTTAGCTGTAGATTGCCTACATTTCCTTGACTCTACAGAATCTATGTAGATGCACATAATTGATTGTCAGTCATATGATTAGGTAATTTGGTTTAATGAAATTAAATATTTTTCTTTATATATGCTGTTAAGAAATTTTATTTTTATTTACCTCATAATTTTAATGCAATAAAATTATTGATAATAAATAGAAGATCTACAGTTTCAAGGAGAAAAGCAGAACTATGAATCTGAAGTCTGATCAGTGATTTCCTCAGCTGTGACCATCACTCTGTCCACAAATAGGAACACTAACTCAGGTTCAGTTTCTAGAGGAATGGGGTCCAACAATTAATGTATATCTTTAGTTTAAGTATAAACACTTGGAGTCAATATACTTCAGTGGTAGCATGCTTACCTAGCTTATGAAAGTACCACGGTCTGATCTCTAGCATTGCAAAACAAAACAACACAATAATATTAACAATATCAAAAACAAATGAAAAAACAAAATAGATATTTAAAATGGAAAAATATAGCAAAAGTGATTTTAAATCATTCATAATTCTACCATGTAGCAATTATACAGGTAGGTAGAATATACTAAATATTTAATAAGTTTCACATAATATATAATCTATCACATATAAACATTTTAAAATATAATAGTGATCCAAAACATTAATGCCAAAATTATAATGAATCTATATTTGACAAAGAGATAGGGCCAAAGGTATGGAGCAAATGTAGTCGACACCATAAATGGTACAAGAAAACCTGAAAATTCACAGGCAAAATAAATACATACATAAATAAAAGTGCTTTTACACACACACTTCCTGTCCTCTACAAAAATTAACTTTAAAAGTATCATAAAACTAAATGCAAAGCAAAAACTATAAAATTCTCAGATGACTCGGAAGAAAATAATTTAATATTTTAAATATAGTAGGTAAATACTAAAGTATTATATATCATCTTAAAAATGTCTATAATTTATAAACTGTCTAAATTTAGAAAAGATAATGTATACAGGAAGGAGTGTCCTGATTATATGAAAATACACCATTTTGCATATGGCATTTGAGCATCTGTGAATTCTGATATCCACATGGAATCTTGAAACCAATCCCCTGCGTGCACAGAATAATGGTCAGTTTAGAAAGTCTGATATTAAAATATTTCTATGAAGGCTTTGTGTCTTTATATTTTTCCTTAGGCTAAAACTCAAAGAGCCATGAACTGTGTTTTACAAATACTTGCATTTGAAATTATTGTACTTTAAAGGACTCCATTCCAGAATGTCTGAACATCCATCTATTTTCATCCAGAGTACATGAATTATCAAGTTCCCACTGATAATTAATTTTTCCTTTCTTCCATTTCATTCCATTCCATTCCATTCCTTGCTACCTTTCATTCTTGCCTGTTTGTCCTTCCATACTAGGAAAAAAAAAAAAAAAAAAACTAGAACTATTTATTTACAGTTACTGGCATTACTTTTTCCTTATACATTTTTATATATAAATTTTATGTTTTTACATTTATGAATTACAATTTTATGAAAGTTTCCATAAAATTCTATGGGTTAAAGTGTTGATCACCATTCTGTGGTGCTGTTGAGATACTGTGGAATCTTTAAGACAAAGGTCTAGCTGGAGCACATCAGATCATTGGAGTCATTGGACTTACAGGTGATATGTACCCTATAGCATTCTCTGTCTTTTTGCCTCCACCCTACTGTGAGGTTGCTCACAAATCTGCTATGATGGGCTTCACTTCACTGTCCAAATCAGCAGGGCCAAGTGTCCATAGATTTACACGTCTGAATTTATCAACTAAAATAAACTTTTCTTTAAGTTGTTATCTCAGTTTTTTTGTCATAGACACAGAAAGCTAACAAATGCACATTTTGTTATTTTAACAAGAAACCCAATTTGTATATAACTTGTAATCATTCCGCTTTTCTAGGTGAGTTATGAAAAAATTTTGACCTTAATTTTAGCTGTTTTTAATAGCTTAACTCTATCAAATTTCAGTGTATTTTGCAGTACCATTTTGTCACCTGGATATTGATGTCTCTACAGCTGCAAGAATTTGAGACCTCACAAAATAAGTAATTAGTGTTGAAAATGGGAGGTACATTGTAATCAAGAAGTTTATACACTCAGAGTGATGAGGTAAGAATGATTCCTAAATTTTTAGCTTAACTTGTGATCCAACTTTGGCAGTTTAAGCAGCTGGCTGAAGTCAGCACAGGGTTGGTTGAGCAGCTGGGAGGCCTTAATTGGAGCTAATTGCTGATTGGAGATTGGTAACTACAAATTGCCCTCACCTGTACAAAATGGCTTATAAAACAAACTTTAGAAAAGTTAAGAAGATCCAGTTTAATAGCCTCTTACAGGAATTTTAGAGCAGATGAAGCAAGTGATTGAAACCATGAGATGAGAGAATAAAGAAAAGAATAGTAAACTTGAGCAATCCTAATAGCTGTAGCTGTGTCTGCTAGTTAACACTGCCTGCAGGAGATACCTTTTCTTATTTTTTAGTTATTTGGTACACAAACTGGTTACACTTATGTGCTTGCTAAAAAAAAAAAACAAATACTCTCGCAATTTAAGAAAGAACATTTCAGAAAGGATGCAAACTTTTTAAATGTGTTAGAGAAATTACAATTCTAAGAAATGAAAGCTTTTTTTAAATATGTTGGAAAAATAAATAAAATTAACAAAAACTTCAGTTGATATTTCATTTCATATGCTTTCTGTGACATTATTCTACAACTTTCCTTCGAGGATTGTCAGGAACCTACCAAGATCCCACATCTCCCAAATGAATATATGGCAAAGGTATAAATAAATGAGAGCAGTAACATGATTTTAGGATTCCCGGGGGATTAATACCCTTTAATCAGACTTTGAGTTTCTGGGGGCTGAGACAAAGAGCTTCTCTGGGTGGCCCATATTTATTAGGCTTTCAAACAAAGAGAGGAGATACTGATGAAAGTGGGGAGCTGAGTGGGACCTTAGGAGTCACGTCAAAGGCTTCTCCAGTAGTAAATTATGCCAATGTAGAAGAACTGTCTTACCTCTATTACAACATTTATTGTAGGAATGAGACACCAGGAAAGAGATGCTTGCAGCTGCAGTCTCTATCTACTTAATAGGGGTTAAAATCAGGTGTGGCCTTATCTTGCTCTTTGAAGCATCTCTGGCATCACAGGCCGCTACTGGTTTCAATCAGGACCAGTAATTTGTAGAAGTTCATTACTATGAATTAACTGCTCATCTCCAGACAAGGAGCCTAGGCCTAGGACAGACCAAAGGATAAACATAGAAAGCCAATTAGTTAATTTTAAATCCTGCTCAAAGCCACTCTATAGTGGCCTCCATCAGAGGATATGGTAATTCTTATCAAAATTAATATGCAATTATTTTTTGTTTGTTTGTTTGTTTTGTCTTTTTATCTGTACCGGGGATTGAACTAACTTCCTGCTTGCCAGGAAGGCACTTATGCTGCTGAGCTAAATCCCCAGCCCCAGTGCAATTATACTTTTCATAAAGAAAACTGTAGTTATAGCTGTTGGTAAATATTTAGTAATATCTACCTATATATTTTGCCTTGTATTTAATGTAATGTATCAGTGAACAATTTTTATGTCTGTACAGTGGTCCCATAAAATGAATATTTGAATTTGTTTACTCAAACTATCTTCCCTTGTACAACCTTGAAATAGAACTTTCTCTTGAATTTTTAAATAGAGTTTAAGTTTCAAGCCTCAATTAAGTTAAAAGTGTTCATCAGTAATGTGGAGCGACACACTAATAATTGTGGATGCAAAAAACAATGGATGGAAGTTAAAAAGGCAAAAATCAGAAATAGTTTTATTTACCAACTTTTTCCAAGGAAAAAAAACTATAAAATTGTAAATGTTTTTCATGTGAACACCTTGTTAAGAAACACATTCCCTCTTATAAAACAAGAATTTCTATCTGTAGAACATTTGGTATAACTTTAGAAATATTTAAAAGAAATAAAAGGATGAATGAACAAATTTTATTTGTTATTGAAACCATAATTTTATAAAATGTTATAATATTAGTACGCCTAATAAAGAAAGGAATGTTATCTTGACTTAATGGAATATGTCTTTTTTGACGTGGGCATTGTACATGCCCAATAAAAATATTTGTAGGTGGATAAGATGGAATAACCACATAAAATTGTCAAATTCTTATAATGAAATACAAAAGATTTCACAGAAAAATAACGTCATGATGTATATACTTTTTTAATATGCAAGAAAAAGCTGGATGGAAAACTTAATAATGTGTGTGTCCCAATGATGTTATACCAATAGTTACATGGTTAATCATATTGTACTTAACAATTAAGGTCAATTGTTTTAACACTTCCCTCAAATGATTGAATGTCTAGAGAAGGGATGAGTTTATAGTTTATTGAGGGGATTGCACTGTAGGGTGTAGTTCTATGCCCTACATGGAATTATTTTAATTACATGGATTACATAAAGTTAAATTCACATAAATGAACTTTTAGTTGAGAATAAATGCTGAAAAAAAACCTGTGTAGTATGGATTAAAGATCATTTGGCAAAGATGTAGGAAATGCTGTTTACTCACAGTGATCACAAGTAACCCCAGAAGCAAAATTACAGTAATGATATTCACTTTAGCTACTGATTTTAATTCCTCATAGTTTATTCTTTCATCTAATTGTAAGTCACAGTTCATCTTTATTTCAACAGTCTGTAAAGTTGAACAAGTTAAAAAAATCCAGTGCCTATTTATCTTTACTATTTTTTGAGAATTGACACATTTTACTCATTTAATTTCAGCTCCATTTTTGTGGCTTTCCTGAAATCTCGATATATTTTATACCACATTGCCTGAAACTTTACTTTTAGCCACACTATGCTGATATCAAAGTACAACAGCGTCACAATCTCAAATGTGTCTCTGACGAATTCAATGATTTATCATGCCCAGGAGTTACAATTAGTTACTGCCAAGAAATACCACCTCTGCTTTACAGCTGATTTTATTCATTTACTTTTACTTATTTTCTAATATTCATTTTTTGACTTTCTGACCCTTTGCCTTAGAATCTTCGTTTCTCCTTCTGGCTATTTCCACTCCCTCCCAATTATACTTCCTCGTATTTAGTGTTTTATTACATGTAGATACTTTCCCAGCCCATTTTATCCATGCCCTAAGAACAAGAAAAAATCTGTAAGATGAACAACAACAACAACAACAAAAACGTTTTCAATGGTCATTTTAAAGATCATTTTCTATTATACATTTTCCTCCCAGATGGAGTATTTCTGCTTGTTTTTTTTTTTTAATTCCTAGCCATAAGATAAATTGGTATGCCCTGTAGATGTTTTAATCAATGACAATATTGCATAAATAATTCATAAAATAACATCTTTTGTAGATCATATAATTGAATTTAAATGTTAATCCAATTCACCACTGAAAAGTTTTCAATTAATGAGTTCAGTGTAGGATAGTTTGTAGTTCATTTTCAGTCACAATTATCAGAGATCATCGAAGAACTCAATCAAGCACTGTAGAATTTGATTGCAATAACATTAAACAATAAAACATGTTTAGTTCTGTGAAAAAGTAGATACAGACTGAAAAGAAAACTAAAATGGTAGGGCAATATGCCAAAATTATTTGAAAAAAAGAACATATAGAAACCAGGTGTAAACATATACATAAAACATAGACCACAAGAAATTTTGTCATAAACATTCTTCTGAAGAGCATCTGCAAAATTTTCCCCCAAAATAAATTTGATTTGACAAAATTGTTTATAAATTCATTATGATCATGGTATAAGTCTGTAAACCTCGGAGAAATTTGGTGATAAAATTCCATTAAAGTTAACTCAAGACAGGAAAGTTTTACATATGTTCACTTTCAGCTTTCTCATCAAATTTTTAGACTATTAAACTATTGTTAAATATATAAACTATAAAACTCTATCGTTTTGCAAGAATAGAGTGTAATATCTATGTGATCTTGAAATACAAGGGTAATATCTTTAAGACAATATCACTCAAATGCCAAAAGAAGACTGCATTATATGAAAAATAATAAAGAAAAAAATTCTACTTTTAAAAATCATATTAATAAAAATTGATTTTTATTACTTGAATGAAAATGTCTTAAGATAATAGGAAAATAAATTTACAATTTATTTTATTAACTTTATGTGCTAATTAATGTTTAGAATATAAACTAATAAATCTTAAAATATTTAAATGAATAACAGATTATTTTAATATTATTGAAATACCATGTGGTAGTTACACAAAATGAAGTACTACTCTGCCCTAAATTAAGGTCCAGCCTGAGCTACAAAGTGCATGGTGAGGCCTGAGAGAGAGAGAGAGAGAGAGAGAGAGAGAGAGAGAGAGAGGAGGGAGGGAGAGAGAAAAAATGATTGAAAAATAGAATTAAAATGTATTATGTTCATATACTCAATCCACAAAATAAATTTAAACTTTATGTGCTTTGTACATGTATAAAAAGGAAAGGTAAGGGATTAATAGATGGGTGGAGGAGAGAGAGAGGGATGGAAAAGGATTTTTTTCTCTCTCTTTTTTTTTATCTCAGGAATCGAAATTTCAACCTTGCACTTACTGGACATGTGCTGTCCCACTGATCTATATGTTTGACCCAAGGAAAAGCAATTTGTATTAATTATGTATGTATAACAACTCTCCACAAGAAATAAAGCATTCTGAACTAAAATCGTGCTAATAGCAGACATGATAATGCACTTCTGTAATCTCAGCACTTGGGGCGTTGAGGCAGGAGGACTTCCATAAACTGAAGGCTAGCCTGGGATACATAATGAGTTCAAGACTAGCCTAAACTACACAGCTAGACCTTGTCTCAAAATACAAAATTAAATTAAATAAATATAAACATTCAAAATTAAAACCATGGTAATAAGAATCTCAAAAAAAAAAAAAAAAGGACCAAATTGGTAAAAGTAAAATATAAGGCATTTCCTTTCATTTCATCTTGAAACCAACCAAAGCAATGAGGTTACTGATCCAATCTGTGCTCCATGAACACTGCGAACCATTTTTTACTTTGAGTACACCACGTTAGAATGGGTTGATTGTTTGGGACAAATTTGGACACAGGTTAAATAGATTTTGGATTATCAGATTTTGAAAATGCAAGAGTTATGAAAGCAAATGGCAAACTCATAAATAAAACTAATAAGCTCTTGTTTTGGAATAAAATTAGGCTAAACTTTTGTTTTGGAGCAAAGTCAATGACATGTTAATAGGAGAAAGTAAGGTTTTTCAGTCCTGATGATTACAAGCTCATCTTTGAAAAAAAAATAGGAATGTTCGACCATGAAAAATACATAGCAAAAGCTGCAGAAAGTTCTTTCAAATTTAAAAATAAATTTCATATCATGTAGGGTTAATTGATCAAAAAAAAATACCTTGCAAGATTGAATAGTAGTTACACCTGCAGACATGGAAATTAGAGAGAGGGTTCTGTAAAGATTAAAACTGAAGTCTATTATGTGCCCAATATAAATGAGCATCTAAGTAACAAATACCTTGTAGAGAGTAACTAAAAATATAACTTAAAATAAAAGTGAACACAAGGTCGGTGTCAAAATTCCCTAGGGGAAAATATAAGGGGAAAGAAATATGATCAAGAAAAGGGGAAAGAATAATACAAAAAGATGATCACATCACAGACCAATCAAAATAATTTTCTATAAAATGTTTAAAAGTAAAGGAAATCTGGTATTTTGATAAATTGCTGGGATTAAAACATAAAAAGACTATGAGAAAGAAAACTAGGTGAGGAAGAGATAGATATTAATTGCAAAAGTTTAAAGGAAAAATGAAAATGAAATTTGTGCTAGAAATAACAAAGCATAGGTTCTGCTCAGGATGCAATGAATCCTGCATGAGAGTAATGAACATTAAATACAAAGGAAGCGAAAGCGTAAAGGGAGGCCTTTCTGAGCACCTATTAACCGTGCATGTTAATAGGAGTCGCTGCAGTATTTCCACACATCACAAACCATGTGCTGCTTACTGCAGCTGCCTTTCCTTATTTGTGCTCCATCCTGGAACAATTTTCTATTTGTTGCTTTCAAGTTCACTTTTTAATTTTTTTTTTTCAGCTTCCATGTAGAACATGCGTTCTCTGTGTCTGGATTATTCACTTTACAGTAGTTTCCACTCTAATCCATATTGCAGTGACAGGGTTTCAGTTTCTCTCACGACTGAGTAGTATTCCACTGTGCATATAAACCACCTTTACCACACCCATTCATCTACCGGTGGGCACCTCAGTTGAGAAGTCAGCATACAAAAGTAAAACCTGCATGCCGCTGTGGATTAATTTTTATGGACATAAGTAATTTAAGAGAAACATCACAATTAAAATTGACTTTAAAACATAAAAGAAAAAATAAAATATATTTAAAATAATTTCAAAAATTGATATCTGATCAGGCTATGTCAAGATATAATTTAATATTTAAATGCAAAACATAATTAATATAAAATTAATATTTTACAAATATTCCCATTTTTATATTCATATGTTAGACATTCTTGGGCAAAATTAAATTAACATAACTGGACAGATTGGCACAAGCCTCTAATTCCAGCATGGGAGAGGTTGAGGCAGCAGGATTGCTGTGAATTTGAGGCCAACTTGAACTACATAGCAAGACATTGTATCAGCCCAGTAAATAAGTAAATAAATACATAAGTAATCCGTTAAAATAGGATTAGTTTAAAATGCTATATTCTGCATCATCAATATTAATATTAAAATATTACATTTTGATAAAATGTTTGTACATGTTTTATAGATTTGTTTAATGTGTTTACTAGAAATCACATAGAAATGCAGCCTGCATTATATTTCTATTGCATAGTGCTCTGTGGTATTTGTTCTTTCTCTTATTTTCTTTTTTTAAACTATACTAACTTTAAAAATCTCCCTCAACCTTTTAATAAGCTTCAGTTACCACACTGTTTCCTGTATTTTGCAGCTAAATTTCTTGAATATTGTTTTTATATTCATTTTCTCCATCACCACGCCCTTCTTATTAACATATGATTTTGCCTTCATCAATCCATAGAAAACATTCCCATGTGTAATATACCTGTCCATATAGCCTAAAACTGGATACTTTAAGTTCTTTAGGGTAAGTTGGTCATAGAGTACTTGTCTAGCATGAATGTGCTCTAAATTCAATTCTCAGCATAATATGGGAAAAAAATAAAGTATGAGATAATCTCATTTAAAATATGGTGAACTCAATAAAATGTCAGCTACAGTTACTTTGTCCTTAGGTAGACTAAGCAGAATTTGGTGTGTTTTACATGAAGTAGCATATTTAATCTACCCCCAAATCCTACTACTTAATTAAGGGAAAGAAAAAATAGCGCAGACTCAATATTAGGGCTTTAAATTGATTACATTAATCCAGCATTTCTAAATAGATTGTCATTCTCATATGAAACTTGGAAAAAATTAAATAAATAAAATTTGAACTAAGTCTAATGATGACAATGTTTAGGATAAATAGGTAAAGGATAAGCAGAAAAGGATAACCACAAAGAGATATATAGAATAAGAAACTGAATAAGTTAGAGTAAAAATATTAAATGTGTAATACATAGTCACTGTATAAGGTTTGCAACTATCATATGTATGTATATTCATATATACATAATTATACACATATCTACTTATTAAATTTTTAGATACAGATAACTAGACTATATGCTAGTTTTTTTCTGAAATTTTTAAAAATTACATTTAAAGATAAAAATATAGTGTTAGTGAAACATTTAAAAGACCAGGGTTTTTAAGAGAACACCTTCATTAAAACGTATGGAAATATCTCCATCTTGCTGGTGGAATGGCACATGCTTGTTAGCTACTTGGAATACTGAAACAGGAGGATTTCAAGTGTGACCTTGTCTCAAAATAAGAACAAAAAATATTGAATTCAATCTGCCTTTCTGGAAGAAAATGTCATCATCCAAAAGTATTTATTAAAATTGCAAGTTAATTTGCATGACCCTCAGAAAAGATCCCTTAGCCACTGATAACTAGATACAGATACTACATGTGAAAAACCTAGGCATATAAATGTGGATGCATTTCATTTGTAAGTTTATATTGTGTTTAAGTCATTTAATACATTATATATATACATATAAAATTATGAAATACTATGTATTTTCTGAATTGGTTAAAAAGTGTAATTATTTGAATGAACTATTGCAGTCAGAAGGAAGAAGTCTATTATGCACTCATCTGAGTATGTGCTAGCCATCTTCTTGTAGTAAAATATCAAGTTGAAATGAATGATTCATGAAGTTTCTAGAGACAAACCGTTTGTACTTTTTATGTGTCACATATTTTTCTGTCTTTCAATTTGTTGCAATCTTTTGAACTTAAATACATTATTCTTCTTCCTGCACCTCCCTTAAATATCAAGGCTTCATACCACAATTCCAAGAAGTTTTATAACACTATAGAAATAACTTTTATAAATTGTTTTAAAAGAAGCTACTGAATTTATTTCTCTTTTTATTGATTGCAGAATGTAAGAATGGATCTACAAAAATTTTCTTTTGTCTAAAGAGACTCGAATCCATTTTAGGTGTTCAGATTAATTCGTATTTTTCAAAAGTGAAAATGAGGCAATTATTTACTTTACATTATTTTAATACATTCATTTTTACATATAAAATAATATTGTTGACTAATATTGTTGACTCACACGGGTTTATTTCCTAAAATAAAATATTTTAAATCAGTTGCTAATGGGCTAGATCTATACAACTCAATCAGACCACCTATATTAGTCTATTTGTTGTTCTTTAGGTTTAATTAAGTGAATCTTACAACTTTTTTGAAACTAAATTAATTCCTTAAATTGTAATTACATTGTTAGTATCCTTGTGTGTGTGTTTACTTCCCTAGTAAAGGAAAAAGGAATAATTGTAACACAATCTTTGCCTTCTTATATTATTGACATCTAACATCATTTGAAATATAACACTTCAGTAACTAGAAAATAATTTTAAATGTTATACACTGAAAAGTCCTTCCCAGCAGATTCTATTCAAGTAAAATTTTAAAACTTTGAAGCACTAGTATTCCAAATGAAAACACAGGTGGCTATAGATTAAATAAATAATTGTGCTTAAAAAACAAGTTATTTCAGGGGGCTGGAGATTTAGCTCAGCAGCATAAGTGCCTGCCTTGCAAGCAGGCAGTTGTGAGTTTGATCTCTGTTACCAATAAAAACGAAAACGACAAAACAAAACAAAACGAGTTATTTAAAAAAATATTGATATTGATTCCATTGTCTTTTAAGATTACTGAAAGTTCTAATTTACATACATAAAATTTACAGTGAAAACACAGTATGGAGAAGGATCAAATGGAGGCTTTTGTAAGTAAATTGTTGAGACCTGAGACCATACTCATAACTGAAATAAATCATACTCACGTGTAATTACCATAGTGTAAGAAATTGAAAGAGTAAATAAGATCCAAAATCTACAATATATATTGTGAAAGTGTAAGAAACTGCTCAAAGAGGAAAAATAACTGGAATAGGAGAAAGGAGAATACAGGAACAAGAAACAAAAACTTACAAATTTTTTTTATATATACGTAAAATAACTAAGATTATTATACTATTAATTCTATTAGTTCTGGAAAAGCACAGACTTATATGATTAGATCAAATTTGCATGTCTATCTCTGGTAATCTGAGCAACGTTTTTGAAGATAATAATAAGCAATGTTACAATCATTGTTAAATTCCTACCATCATGTTTTGAAAGCTTATATTGCTATTGCTTTAGGATTTTTGTTGTTCTTGTAGTTGTTAGTGGTATGACTCATGTTTCTGTTTTATTTTCCTCTTTAAAATAAAAGAAAAACAATTTGGGATATTTATAGTCATAAAATATTGTCTGATATTTGCAATATTTTTATTATGAGAGAGGAAAAGAAAGTGCTCTAAACGATATAGCTGCATGTATAATTAAGTGTATAAGATACATAATGATATTACTGCGTTTTGTTGGATCATTGAACAGAACTGTTTGCAGTCTCACTGTTTGAATGTCCACTTTATGTGATTTAATTTTGTAACTTGGACAAATATTTCTAAGATGACAATATGTAATCCATTAACTAGTGATCTCCTACTGTTTATTTTTTTTTCTTAAATTATGTATAACTTGTACCCTTTTTCTGCTTTTGGTCTTTTTCTCCTTAAATAAATTTTTAAAAAAAGAAAAAAAATATTATGTTGCAGTTGGTAATATTTTTAAATCATTTTTAATTTCTTACTAAGGTCTACACTGACAGAAATCCTTTGTTTCTCTGAAAGTTCACTGACTACCATGATTGCCTCCACTATTTCTTCTCCCAATCACTGGCTTTCTTTCTGGACAGCATGCTTCCATCTTGAGGTTTTTGTTTCAGCTACTCCTTCAGTGTTGGATATTTTTCCTCAGATTTTGCTGGAGCTATTTTATCCTGCCAATCAAGCTTTATATTGAAAGTAAATTGTTAAAATTTTCTCTGCCAATCAGATATAAAATATAGATTCTCCAATTGTATATGGAGTATAAGTTTTGTGTAGATATTAGCATTGTGTTAATATAAAATTGATTTGTCTTTAGTGAACATAGGGGAGTTGAACTCTTGATTGATTAATAGTGTATTTTTTAACTTTATAAGAAAATTACCAAGTTATTTAGCCTCTGATTATAATGTTTTGTATTCTCACCAAAAATAAACAAAAAAGATTCAGGTAATGTACATCACAACAATAGTTTTTAAGACTAATATTAGTCATTTTAACAGATGAAATATTATGTTCTCATGATTTCAGTTTGAATTTCTCTAATGATTAAAGTTGTCAAATATCTATATATGTGCTTATGCATTTCATGTATGCACATGTGTATACAAGCACAACTACGTATTTGTTGAAGTCCTGCTAATATCTGCGTAATTTTTTAAAAATTACATTAACTGAAAAAGAAGTTCAATTAATAGTTTTGATGACAAGTATCAATATTTTTGTCCCTGTTTGTGCTTTTGTGTCCTATTGAAAGAACGTGATCTATCTCAAATCTAAAAAATCCAAGAAATCTTAGAGATTTCACTTATAATTCTGATCCATTTTATTTGACATTTGCAAATGTTAAAAGGAAATAATTCAGTTAACTCTTTCTATATCATCTTTCTAATACCATTTGTGCACATTTGGGTGATTTTTAAAAAATGTTTCCTTTCTGTGTAAACTTGTCTGAATGGATTTTATCTTACACTAAGCAGAGAATCCAGTAAGAATGGTTTACTGCAAAGGATATAGAGATGAGACAAGGGATGAACACAAAACAGCCAGTTACCAGCCTTGACTACTCTGCTTTAACTTCATCCTGAAGAATAGTGGGCCAATGAAGAATTTTAAGATGCGAAGTGGTGTGGTCATATTTTTACTTTATGATATACTCTGGCTTTAGTGAGCAGGAACAATATATATGGTTTGCTGTTATCTCATTTATAGTAGTAAATATTTTTTCCACAGCCTTAACAAAGAAATATAAAGTATTTAAAAAATTGAAGAACTGATAGTTGTAAATTTGTCCTCTTATACTGAGTATTAATCATTGTCTTGTTATTTTAAATACACTATAACTTAATTCGATGTTGCTGAATTTTTACAATTTTCTAGGAGATAAAACTGCAGAGATTAAATGGAGACTGCTTTACCAGAGAAAGCAAAATTTTAAAGCTTTTATGTATCCATTATTGGCAAGATGTTACTTATTAAAGGGGTGAAATATTAGATAGAATTCATACATGGCATATGTATGTGAGTAAATATGCATGGAACCTAAGTCCTACATATAGTATATATTTGCACATGTAAGATACCTGGACTCAGGTTCAGATAAGAAACAATGTCATTACCAAATGCAGACAAAATCATCCCACACTTCCATATTAGGTGATTATATAACTGTCCCTCCAGTCAATGAGAGACGGGGAGAGAGAGAGAGAGAGAGAGAGAGAGAGAGAGAGAGAGAGAGAGAGAGACAGAGAGAGACAGAGACAGAGACAGAGACTTGATAAGAGGTTGATTATACGAGTTTTCCTAGACAATAAAGGGAAAACCAGTTTTGGATACTATATTGGAAAACATGCTCCTGACTTCATTCTGAGTGTCACGCTTACAAAGAGGGCCAATTATTTTAGGTAAATGAATAAGTAGGTAGCATATAGTACTCCTCAAATATAAAATCACTAGTTGTAGAACAGTTTGAAAATGTCTTACATGGTGTAACATGATCATCGTAATTTAGGTTGTGTGTTCATCAGGCAAAGGTAAGAGCTAAAATATTATTCGATCAATTAGAAGATTATGGGACAATATTTGAAAATTTTATATTGATCATCTTATTTTACACTGATCACACTGTTTGAGACTAAAGAGTCTTTTATTTCTTTTATTAATTATACCATGTGTACTTAGTAGATTTAACAAAAATGTCAACACTGTAGATTTTGAGTTTTCAAGACCTAATGCCATTAAGAAATACAGAGAATATAATTTCAAGTATTCACCTTTGGAAATATTTTAAGTGCTATTTTAATAAAATAGGTCTAAGAATAAAATAAGTGGCTGTGATTTTCAACATATCAAAGCATTTCCAAATTCTTATTAGAATGACATATAAGATTAAATCATCAGTTTGATAATTATTTTTATTATTCACAGTACTTTTTCTTTCCTTTTTCTATGTTCAATTTGGCCAACCCGGAGGCTTTTTTGTTGTTGTTGCTGTTGCTCTAATAGAGTTTCCACATTTCTTAGCTTCTTCTTCCATCATTAGTTCTTCTAGATTTTAGGGGGTAGTCAATACCATGTTGATGGGCCAACCATGTTCATAATAGGACTTATAAACCAGCATTCTGGAATTTTGCATGTGATTCATTAATTTTAGTAACTTCTACTACAAAGAAGAGTTCACTATCCTTTTTGATGCTTCCCAAAGCACCAAAATTTTCTTTGTACAATTTTGTTCCAATCTTAGACAAACTAAGCATCTCCCAAAGCTTCCTTTGCAAAATTGCTAATTGTTGCTGATCAAACACCATTTTCTGTTTTCATCCATTCATGTTATCAATGAACTATGGTCTGGGGGAACTGACTTAGCCATCAGTGGCAGCTAGGACTGGAGACAGAAAATGCTCTTGGAATCCGAGACACAGTAATACCAGTCAGGCTTTGATTTTCATATTTAACAAAGATATCAACGTACCGAGAAGTCAAATTTCAGGAACTCAGTAGTCGCTTAATTCAAGGAGTTGAGCAGTGGGTGATGCAACCACTAAAAGCTACTTCAATGCTAAAGACTCTGGAAGAAATTTCATCTCTCTCATGCAACAGAAGCAATATAGGAGCATCTTCATGGGTCTCCATAGGGTAGTTGGGTCCATTGACAACTACTTCTAACTGTTAATATTTCATACAGCTTTCCTACCTTCTTACTTTTGCATGTGTGCCTTCATTGGAAAATATTGCCAAACCTTAGAAAGTTATAGGTTATAAAAGATGATAATGATTGACAATAAACTATCTGTATATTAACTTTTAATTCTGCTTATAAATAGTGGAAAATTGAACTAAACCAAAGTGTTCAGAAATTTAATAAAAAAATACTAAAATTATCATTAGCAATACAATAATTGAATGATTAAATATAGAATAAAAGGACAAGTTACTAAACTATTTTACAATTTTAGTATATAATCAAATGATTTACACATTAAATTAAATTTCTCCCTAGATATTAAATCATTATAAAACTTTTAGTCTACTTTCTTGCAGTTATCTTCAATGATTTTCTATGCTGCTCTACACTACTTATCCTAGATTCTTTGCTATGTATAATATCATCATGTTAGCTCACTACTTCAATTAGTTTTATACTCTAATTTCCAAGTATCAGAGTTCTATAATTAATTGCTTTTAGCCAGTTTACGAATGATGAAAATCCTATTCACTTACTGATTTGCAACATTTTGGAGTCCCTTGGGGGAATTTCCTATGACAAATATAAATGTTGTCCTTACTACTTCTGTCATCATATCTCTTTATCCTTGGTGCATAACCTTCAATCAGTATTTTTAAAAATATTTCTTACATTTCATGCATGTCCTTTAGGGACTAAGTATCTTTGATACTTGAACATAACAACTAGATGACAGCAATTCATTGGTTAAACATTAAATGATTTGGATAAATTCCCCAAATTGTATGTTATTATAATAAATAATGGGGATTATGTGATATTTTATAATTTTCCATTGTAAGGTGTTAAATTTTAAAGGTCATTTGGTCATAAGGTTGATTTTAGGGGGTTTCTTCTAGGTTGGATGTGATACAAGACAGTTTTCTTATGATTTCAGCTTGATACCAAATTCTAGACCTGTAGTGAAGGAGATTGCTAGAAGAGGCATCAGGCACACTGGTTTCATTCCTCAGCTGTGTATATGCATGTGTGTGTGTGTGTGTGTGTGTGTGTGTGTGTGTGTGTGCATGTGTGTGAAAAAGTATTGATTTCAAACAACAGCATAGTGTTATGCTCAGACAAACTTCAAAGTCTACCAGGAGATATATTTAATATGTTCAAAATTTTTATACATCATTTGAGAAACATAGGCAATTTTCAATAAATGCTAAGCTGTCTTTAAACAGTTTAACAGAGTTTCAATTTTACTAAATAACATACTTTTTTTTTTTTTTTAGGACAACTGGGCTTCAGGAGAATTTTTGCCTGAAAAGAGAATGAGAAGCAATGACAATATGACTAGAACTCAGAAATAAATTTATTTCTCTTAATATTTTAGAGTTCAAGTCTCTAAAATACATAATGAATGGTATTAATTATTAGTGAATTGTGAAGCTTTTTCTTTGTTGTTTTTTCTAAAGATGATTTCAAGGTAAATGAACGAGCGATAGAGAAGGTCTCCTTAGACGTAGTCACTCCTGGCTTAGTTTGTGTGATAAGTTAATTGCGTAATCCATATATATGTGAAAACATTTTGTTTTTCTCTAATAATGGTTTCTGAAATATCTGTTTATCTTTTAGTCCATTAGTCTTATTTGAAGTTTGTTTCATTAAACTGAAATTAACACAACACTGGCAGAAACATAGATTATAACATGTTTAGCGCAAAGTTTTGGAGTTTTAAATTTTGATCTTATATACATTCAAGCCTTAATCTCTCTGTTCCCAGAAACTGAAAGAGGAGTTAGAGCTGACAGATACATTTTTACTTCGCCTCTTCCTTCGTTCTTTTGCTATAACTACTCCACTTAAGAATGGAAATGATAAATCAGAAGATGTGTTAATTTACTAAGACTGTCTTACAAAAGTACTTAAATGGAGTGGTCACAAACAATAGAAATTTATTCTTGAAAATTTTTGGTGCGCTAAACATCTGCAATGAAGGTTTTTGCAAGGTTGTTGCTTCTTGAGAGCTTTGAAGAACAATCTCCATGAATCTTTCCTAGTTTTGAGTGACAGCTGTTTGTTTCACTCTGACCTTGTAAACCCTTTAGTGTAGTCTCTGCTTCCATCCTCACCTGATAAGCTCCCCATCTGTCTTTCTTCAGCACACAAGTCACATGGGGTTATTCTATCCCTGCAAGAACTCATTTTTAACTACTTATGTTTACAGTGGCTCTTTTTCTGTGTCTACACATATTTGGAGGTTTTACTACTGAAACAGTAACACATATCCACAAGCCACAATTTGATGTTTGTAAAATAAAAACACACATGAGGAAGTTCTTTTCTTAACTGGTGACGCTTTAATACTTTGATGCAAAGCATGTGTGATTCTGTCTGACAAGAGTAAATGTTTTCTGTATTGGATCATTATTCCCATGGGGAGTTTATTCATAAACCAAGATCCTAATCAGCATGTACATTTATGTTCTATCCCCATCCTTTTCCTGGTAGAGTTTTACACTTGAAAATATTCTATCAGCTGGCATTTGACGGAAAACCATATATAACTAACTCACTACGCATAGGGCCCACACCCCTTGGCTGACAAACCATAGGGCTTTCAGCTGTTCTGACATTTTCTTTTATAATTCCCATATCACAAATTCCAGATTATTTTTGACAAATGGTAAAATTCCTACAAAAAGATTAATCAGCAAATTTATCAAATAATAATCAATATAGAAGTTTGTGGCCTGTATTTTAATCATGTAATATTTTTGAAAGTCTATCACTTTCGTGCAGTCTATCACTTTGACTGGGCCATGGGGAATTTTAGAGAGACTTGATTGTATGACATAAACATTGATGTGATAGATGAAAGGAAGAATTGTTTGTTTATGTAGTCTAACTGAAAGAAGTCTCCTGGCAGGGACATACCAGTCTTATAAACTGGAAGCAGACAGGCAACAAATCTGAGCAGTAGATTATGCAGCTCATGTATGGCAAGAAACAACAGAAGGTAGGTTACATGGAAAGTCTGTGAATTGGATAAATTTAGTAACCTACTGCCCCTGCTTGTCTGTTAGCCACTTGGAGGCAAATGATTAGTTTACAATGGCCTATATTTGAGAATTCAATAAAGAAAGTTGTTGAGGACATGGATTCAAGCAACCGCTTATAAAAGGTGATAAAATGATCTCAAATTGTACCAAAATAGTACGGTTAAAAAACAAAACACAACTACATTATAGGAAAGAATCCAATTAATCATTATGAGAAGGGTACAAAGATAACATTTTCACAGAAACACTATTACTTCTATCATGTCTTCTTTAATTTCTTTGTCTTCTGCTTAAGGGTATCTGAGCACAACACTTCTTTTCTATCCCTGTATCTGCAGAAGTGTGTATTTGGCGCTTCTGAGCTGCCTTCCTTTAAACTTGGTAAACTTTTCTTCCTACTCTTTTCAGCTTTGAAATTTTAGTAAAATAATTTTTTCTCTTTCTGTGACAATAAGAAAAAGCCCTATTCACAGACTTATTTCTTATGATCTATATTTTTTTTCTATTTTTACTGTCTATATCTTCAAAAAGATGCATTCTGATTAATAAAACCAGTATTCTCTGACAGAACAAAGACTAGTGTTCTAGATTTAAAATACTAAATTTACTTTTTTCCAATTTAATTCTTTTAGAAAAAAATATTCTTCAAATCATTTTATTCATCCTGTAGACTAAAAGTAATCTTTAGCCACTGACTGAACACATGATATATGCCAATACCTTCACAAATCCTAGGAGAAATAAGGAGGTAGGGGGCTCCAATAACATGGGAAGAAGATCTCTGAGAACTACTGAGCATTTCCCAGCTAAAACAATAAAACACTTTGGCAGGCACAGAGTAGAGTCCCTTTCTATCGTTTTTTCCCCTATTCCACATTCTGTAGTATCCCTATTCCCTGTTCTGTAGTATCTTGAGAGTCTATCTAGCTCAACAGAATGTGAGAAATAAAATAATCATGGCATTTCTTCCTTAAAACTTGAGAGCAGCAGTGACTAATGACTACAGTTTTCTTTAAATGGTAGTCATTTGACTATTTTAAAAAATAAATGGTGTGTGGGGAACTCTGAGACAGGCAAAATTATGATATTAAACAAAACACATTCCTCTCTTGTAGTCTTATAGTGTGAATTAACATCTGAAAAAATATACTGAATTTTACAAGAAATTAGTCATATATCATTGATTAATTTAGAATTTACAAAAAAAAATTGGCCACAAAAGTTCCTTGCAACATGGAACATTTCAGTGAGTCTAAGACATAATTATTTTAAGGTTTAACATCATTAGCATTGTGAAGCACAGAAAACTTAAAATCTTTCTCTCACTGTTGCATTCTAGTGACAATGCTGACATTTATATCATTACTTGTACATGCTTAAACTTTTTCATGGCTTTTTCTGTTGTCACTTCCACTTGACTTTATGAAAAATTGTTGAATATAATTGCCACTTAAAAGTTTTTTCTCTTTATTTTTTCTGAAACATCCCACCAAAACTATCTAGTTACATGAAGATGTCTTTCATAAGAACTTACAGAATTGATATCATTAATTTGGAAGAAGATTTCAGAAAACAAAAGTGAATCTTTCTTTTAAGAAATTGTTACTTACTGGTACTTTGACTGTAAAATGTCTATAAAATTTTAATATATGGTTATAGTTGCTAATGACATTGAATCTCCCTCACTCACAAGCACATGTGCATGTAGTTTCCTTAAACACAAGTGGAAAGAAAACTTATTGGTTATAGTAAATTGGTAAATATATATATATATATATATATATATATATATATATACATGAAATATATAAACTTTCTTAGTTAACCATAGTTAATGTATAGGTCAGTTGTAGAACTCATAAAATAGCAAAACTATTTTCAATTAAACCTGAATGTTATAACAAAGAAAAATATACAGCAATTTACCCTTTGAAAAGTTTATCATAAATTTTGTGCCTATTTTTCCTCCAAATAAGTTATGATAACATCTGCTATGCATGCATTGTGAAGAAAATATGATGATTTAGAGTGAGAGTGGGGTTCAGGCTGTAGATAACTTGATGGTCAGAAGATGCACTACTGGAAAGTGAGCGCCTGAGCAGGCTTGAAGGGAATAAAAGAGTTAGTTGTTTATGACTTTCCTAGCAATAGAGCAGCCTCAGTATAAGTCCTTTAGGAAAGAAGGTATCAACATATTTGTTGGAAAGCAAGGTGCACTATGCTGCTTGAGTACAGTGGTCAGGGAGACCTTAGTAAGGAATGGCCTCAGAAATGCACAAAAGACCAAATCACATATGGTAGAGAAATTGCTCCTTTGCCTGCTACCATTTTCTTGGTCAGCAGTGAGAGCTGTTTATCTCAGGAATCCTCTCAATCCCATGAAGACCAAGACCTACGATCACACATTAATGATACTTTAAATTCTCTTCACTATTAAATACAGGAATCAATGTGTCAAGATGACTGACCAGGGACTGAGAGCCTTCTTTTGCTTCACACTGAATGATCAAGCAAACAGGAATGATGGAACATACTTGAAATCCAGGATTCTGGAAGGCTGAGGCAGGAGATAGCAAGGTCAAGCTTAACCTGGGCAATTTAGTAATTTAGTGAGCTCTTGTTACAAAATTCAGAAATGAAAGACTTGGGAATGAAGCTCATTTTGAAAGCCTTGGGTTCAAATTCCAGTACCACATACATGCATGTATATATACATGCATTCTTACATGAATACATACATACATAAGCAAGCACTTATTATATGGAGAGAATACTCAGGAGTGTTAAATATAGTGAATGAAACAATATTTATGGAATTCCAGATATCTTTGCAAGAAAGAAACAAATTAAACAAATTATCCTGAGCCACTGCAATGTAGAGCAGGTTGCAGTTAGGCCAGTCTTCCCACAGTCAGGATAAGATGAATGTGAGACCTCAATTGCCCATACGGTATTATGGAGAGCTAGAATTTTCTGCTGGGTAGTCCTTCAGCTGTTGAAGGCCCTGAGACAGGTTAGGCATGGACTACACACCATTATCTTATTTCACAGGGAGAAATTATTTACCACAGAACCATCCCAAATCTGGATTTCACCTATGCTCAATCATTTTCAGGACAACCTAATCTAGGCTCTTTTCTGCAATATACAGCTCACCCTCTCAGGCCACATAAGGAGACTGACCAGGACCATATAGACCAGGAATGCAAAAGTGACCCTACCCAGGGACATCCTCAGAGACTGAAAGATGTGCATTATGTCATATAACCATGAAGTCTTCGTGGCTGAACCAGCTGCACATGCTCAAATCTCATTAGATTAGTCCTTCCGAGCAGTCTAGAGTCGGAAGAGCATTATTATCTTTGCTGAGGGCACACGTGCCATTATGTTACATCTGCCTAGGCACACTGGTGCTATCCCATTATCTGCAGCCCACTGAAACTGACAGATACACTCATGTTATTACATACATGTACTGTGCGACACCTCTCTGGGCCACTGTAGTGTCTCTACATTAGTTCAGCCCTCAGATATAGACAGAATCTCTGACATTGCTGTGATTTGCACTTCACTTAACTTTAAGAAGACATGATGAAATTAAGTGGAGAATAAATTATGATACCCAACTGGAATCAAAGCCAATGTTGTCTACCAAACTATACCTTGAGATAAGTCTTGAAGAGAGAGGTTTTTTTTAAATGTTTTTTAGTTATATAATATATGTAATATTTGTAGACCATTAATCTGCCAGATGTGTAAATATCAAAATAGAAACACAAGAAGTATTAAAAAAAGTCTAAGAATTTGAATAAAGTATTTAAATAGAGTATTAAAAAACAGCAAAAGTGGTAAGTCACACATAAGGGAACCAATCGCATACTTTCAGCATATTTCTTAGTAGAATTTTATAGGTCAAAAAGGGATAATAACATGCTATGTTCAAAGTTCTGAAAGAAAAAAAAAAGCAACTAAAAACAAAACAGAACAAAAATAACCCACAATTTGTAACCAAACATACTACACTCAGCAAAGGTAGATTTCAGAAATGAAACAGAATAAAAAATTTTCAGGATTAAGTAGAAACTGTGGCAATTCTTCATAGCATATTTTGTTTTACAAAGAATAAGAATCATGCACTTAGTAATGAAAGAAAAACAATTAACATTATGAAAATGTAAAACACTTTGGAAGAGAAGGCACACACAAAAAGGAATGAAACCATATAAATACAGAAACTGACTGACTCACAAAAGCAAATAATGGAGAAAAAAGGAGAAAACATAGTTGCAGCAATTGAAAATTACAGAAGAGTGGTAAATGAAATTGAAGAGGACATAAAGAAAAAAATTGAAAGACCTCTCTACTCTGTCATCTTCCTTTTACCATGTACCTGAAACAATTTAAGGATTATCTCATCTCATGATTTTGGAGGTTCCAATTTATGATCAGTTGATATCATTTTTAACCTATGGCAAGGCAGTACATCATCCAGGAGTGATGGTGTAGGAAATGGCTGAAATCAAGGCATATCATGCACTAAATACAGGAAGGAAATGATACAATCTTATAATCCTCTTCCGGGGCAGTTATTTGAAAATTTCTCACCAGGCTCAATTTCTTAAAGGTTCCAATTATTATGGGAACCAATATTTTAACATTTAGTATGTCAAGATCTACACTATATCTACATCCTGTGTTTCAAGACTGGGAGCATTAATAGTGTTAATATGTCTGTATTGACAAAAGCATTATGCAAATTCAGTGAAATTCTTATAAAAGTACTGATCCTACTCTTCACAGAACTATAAAGAATTATAAAGTTCACAAGAATCAAGAAAAAAATCCAAATATTCAGAGAAATATTGAGCATAAATTACAAAACTGGATGGAAAGCAAAACCTGATACGAACATACTACAGCACTGTTGTAACCAAGATAAGATGGTTTTGCATGGAAACGGACACATAAACCCATGAAAAAGAATAGAGATGGAAGAAACAAATGCACAAATTTATAGGCATTTGATTTCTTACATAGGCAACAAAATATATTAGAATTAGGACAACATCTTTTATAAATGATTCTTGAAAAATAGATATCCAGAATGAAATTTTGATTCCATATTTCCATGTATTCAAAAATCAACTCAAAATATATCAAAGATTTAAATGTAAGACTTGAAACTATTAGAAGAAAACAGAAGAAGTCTTCAAAATATATTGTTTGGTTGTGTTGGGTTTGTCTTGGCTGACCTCAAAAGCACAAGCAATAAAAGCTAAAAAAAAAAAAAAAAAAAAAAAAAAAAAAGACCACTGGGATTATATGACACTTAAGCTTCTGTACAGAAAAAGAAAGAATCAATGGAATGGAAAGAAAGCAACCTACATTTTGAGGGAAAATATTTGCAGACCATATGTCTTACAGGGGAGGAATGTAAATAGTACATTAGTAATAGAAATGTGAAGCCCTCAACAGCATAAAAATAGTCAGGCTAAAGTATCGACAAATGAGTGAAAAAAATTTCTCAAAATATAACATAAAAATGGCCAACAAGTACATGAAAAAGATACTCAGTATCACTGATTATCAAAGAAACTTAAAAACTTACATGATTTAAATCATCTCAACACAGTCAGAATGGGAGTATCAAATAAAGTCTTCTGGAAAGGAGTTACTTATATGTGATTTAAGAATAAGATTTTTAAAAAATAAGATTGTGATAATGTATATATAAAAGGCATACTCCTGAGAGTAGATAATTCGTTGAGTCACACTATGTGATAAGATCATTAGTGGATAAATTAATGGAACTTAAAGGTTTTGGTGTGGGAGGTTTTCTAAATACCTGGAAAGCATCTGCTAAGCAATGAGGGAAAGAAGGTCTCTAGGATTAAGAAAAGGCAGGAGAGAAGCTAAAATTCATGAAGAAACAAAAGATGATACAGAGAAAAGGACAATCAGTCTGGAAAGGTAGTTGTAGTCCTTAGGAGAATTACTGAATTCCACAAGTAAAAGGTCAAGTTCCCAGCGGTGAGCAGTGCCAGAGAGGAACGGGATAGCAGCACTAGCCCCAAGTAAAATCCCACAGTTGCTATAAACTGGAAATACAGTGTAGACTTTATCCATAAAGTGAAAGTCATTTACAAAAGGATCTTATTATTTAAGACTGGGAATCAGAGTTTACAGAGAAATTGTACTTCAGGGACTTTGAGACTGCATTAAATTAAAAAGCTTAGCAGCAAGAAAAACAACCAATAGTAAGAATATGAATAGACAGCCTGAAGTATGGGAGAAAATCTTTACCAGCTACTCTTTCAGCAAAGTATTGTTATCCAAATTATGAAGAATTCAAAACTTTTATACCAAAAAAAAAAAAATAGCATAATCAAAAGATGGCCAAAACCTGATAACTGTCAAAAGAAGCTCCACAAATGAGCAATAAATGTATTTTTTTAAATGGCCTACATGTTTGGTCATTAGGCAAATGATAATCGAAACTACTTGAAGATTCCATTTTACCCCATGAGAATATCTATCCTCAAAAATATAAACACAATCAATTCTGGAAAGGTTTCAGGGTAAAGGATTACTATTGTAGTGCTGGGGTGCCTGCATGTGTGTGCATTAGTACAGTCATTATGGAAATTAATATGCAGGGCCCCCAGCAAACTAGAAACAGCTGCTGTATCTTCCAATTGTACCATACATTGCTATAAATCCAATTAATTGTCAATATTGTAATAGAGGCCTCTGTACACCTTCTTTATTGCCAGGAAATATAAAGCACTTTTATCTAGCAGATTTGTCTAAATGTTCCCTGACTTCTGCAAATTTAAATAGCACATACTTGAGTGATAGTATTTTATTAAAATATTTAAGGCACTCTTATTATCTTAGCCTGAAACTTGCTCTGTGTTATTAGATCTTCTTGGAAAATATTTTCCTAACTTCTAGTGCATATTTGTGGATTTTTTTTTAAAAAAGCTAACAGTATATTGCATAATTATGATGTATTTTTGTTATTTTTAAGCAACTATGTATTACATCAGATATATTAAAAAGAATCAATGTCAAATTTTGCTTAGAAAATATATGGAATGATAAAATATATGCCAGAATTAAATTTCAAATTGTATTTTGCTAAGTCATTTCTTCTTTCCCATAATTCCTAGCCATCCTCATTCTTCGAATTGTTATATCAATTTATCATTAGAATACACAATAAATTTCAATTTTTATGTCATATATTTTTGTTAAAGGTCTATGCACTCTTAAATTCAGAACAGCCATAAAAATAAATTTAAAAATTGAAAAGCATAAAAAAATTACTGAGCACTCTCAACAATGCATTTTCTTCAGTGTTATTTCTCTTCAGTAAGTTTATTTAATAGGAAAAAATATCATGCCATGCATGTATACGAAACATGAACATTAAAATATTTCTGGTTATAGAATTAGTACAGTCTCATAAAATTTCCTCTTCCTAAAACATTCTAGCTCTCCTTATTCATGACATGCAAATTTAATACCCAGCTTAGTAGAAGAGAAAATCATAGGGATTTGTGTTTCTATTCAGACTGAAGAAGTTAAGGGTTAAGTTATGGTTTCTTCTATGAGATAATGATATATTTTCCTTTTTACAGACTGAAATGTGCATGTCACATGTTTTATTTTCAAGTGCTCCATAAGAAATTACCATAAACGAGAAGCTTAAAAAATAAGTATTCACTTATAATTTTCACAGATCAAGAGTCCAGTTACAAATTAACTGGATCCTCTGCTTTGAGTCTCACAAAACTGATTGAAGATATTGGCCTTACTTTGATTCTCATTTGGAGGCTGGACTAGAGAAAAGATCAACTTCCATTCCATTTAATGACAAGGTTGATTCCTAATGGTTGTACAACACAACAAGTATCTCTCCTGTCTATCAAGTGGAAAACTTGTAACTCCTAAAGACTGACTACAATTCTTCACTGTATCACTCTCCTTCTCTCCTGAGTAGGCTTCACATCCTGAATGTTGCTGACTTCAGGTTAGTAGGGCTGAATGTGATGTTTTCACTTTACTTCAGAGTTTCCTTTAATTAAACCAGACCCAAGACAATCTTTATTCCAAATAACTCAATGGAAGACAATCAGTAACAAAATCACAACTCTGACTGTTAACATATTCACAGGTTATGCCCACAATCAAAACACATTTACATGAGGCAGCTGTAATTTCAGTGGTTAGACCAAATGCTGCCTATCACATCTATCCTAAAGTTTCTCAACTTCTTAATAGAAATTTTAGTAGACAACTTGCAGTGTTGCTGGACACAATACATGACACCCTCAGTTTAAAAATAGGAGAGGCTTAACCTGGCTTGCCAATTCAGTCCATGATATTTGACTTAAAAGCAGAGGCATCATTGTTGAAAGGCAAGACAGGCAAGATGCTTCTTTCATTTCATCCAGGAAGCAGAGCAGAAGAGTAACAAAAGAAGGGGACAGAAATAGGGCACAGACCCCAAAGCCTCACCTATGATTCACCCAGAATCACCTTGCTGTGTGCTTCACCAACCTCCGGGGAAAATAAAAAATCCAATTAAGTTGAAATCTCCTCCAACTGCCACAGGAGTTTAAAATAATGTTAGCAGTAGCAACGCTGTGATACAGGACTGCATGAGTCATTATGTATTTCTTCAGTTGATTCAGCCTATCTGCACTATTTCTGATAGAATGAACCAGTGCCTCAATAGTATATTTAGTTATAAATTTGAGCAACTTAGGCACGTAAAAATCTGAGAAATTCTTGAATTGTGTACAATTTTCAATTCTAAATAACATTAAAAAACATTTAAGTCATAATACCTAGTTGCCTCAATCTTGTGTCTGAAAGGAAGGCAACAAAAAGATAAATAAAATGTATTGAAAATTCAATATACCCTTACGTTTTTATATAACCTAAGCTTAATGAGTCTATGAGATTTTGATAAATGTGCTATTACCCTAGGAGTGGAAAAAAACGACACGGAAACAGTGAAAGACAGTCATTACCATGAAGAAGCAGATGTTTTCTTTTCATAAGATATTACAAGCTTTCATCAGACACTCCTAATTACAGTCTTTACATTGGTATTCTTGCAATTCAAACCATTAACCTTCCTCTGAAGCACAAGCTTCTGCATAAGGTACATTTTCATGGCCAAGCTCTTTCTCTGTGAAAGTCTGTTCTTGCCGAATAAAAGGACTATTGAAAGAACTTCAGGTTCTTTGGCTGTTCTAGTAAACACGCACACGCACACGCGCGCGCACACACACTCAATTTCCCCAACCCCGCAGCTCAGAATGAGGTATAAGCTATTTAGTGACATGCAAGGACAAACAAAGTATTCTAATTATAGAATCAGTAATACTTCATTGATGAAAAATAGTTTGGCTAAAAGTTAAAAAAAAATAAAAGAATTAGAGAAATAACTTAGCAGCTCAAAAACAGATGTGAAATTATAATGTACAATTAATTTCAATGCCTCCTCACATACACAAACTGGAGAAATGGCAAGGTCATATAACAGATACTTTTTTTTAAAATGTATTTTTGGTTTTCTTAATTATTACTTAAGATGCAGATTTTCCTTTTAGAGTTATAAGTACAAATAATCACTACTCCCTCTTATTTCTGTAGCACAAGCTTAGTAAGGAGGTAGAATAGTGCATCTAATAGCCCATGTCTTTTAAATGAGTGCAAATAAACACTCTAGCAGAAAGTTTTCTTCATTTTTTTTCTCATTTAACTCATTAAATGTCAAAGCAAAATACGATGGAAGTGAAACAAAGACCCATGTAGAATATTTCCTGGCTAAAAAATTACATATATATCCACTTGGAGACGTTCCCCATAGGAAAATACTTGTAAAATCTACATGATAATATATTATTCATGATGGGTTTGATACAACCTATTTAACATATTTTTTCCAAAGTATGAAAGCTGAAAACCTTTCAGACACAATTTTATCATGTGAAGGAGAAGCTTTCAATCAATTTATTATTTTTTGTAATAAAAAGTATTTTGTATAAAAAGTATTTAAATATGTTTAAATGTTAGTTTCTATGCAAATTTTTATATGATTTCCAAGGTACCTTTTAGTATTTCTAAAATTCTAAGTCATATTTTCTAAATGTACATTTCTTATTATTAAGTTCACATATTTATTGTGTTTTCAGTTAAGCTTGGAATTCTGTTTTGTTTCACCTTTTAGAAAAATAAATAATCTGTTAAATTATTTTACTTTGTGATATTTAGTACTTTTATTCTGAATGTCAACCCTAAACTGTTCCTTTAAATATTTAACAATTTTATTTAGATTTCATTCTTAAAAATCTAGCTTTCTATATGATAATAAATATTTGCTGATATTTGTTCATAGTTAACACTACATAATGCAAATAAAAATCACAGGTCATTTTCAGGTAAGGATATATATTGCTAATCATATTTTAGCCAGAGTGTATGTGAGGGACAAAAGTCAGCTACAGTAAGAAAAAAATAATTTTACATTTTAATTATGTCAATAGAAGAGTGTGATTCAAAGTTTTCTCTGAATACCTGAGAAACTAATACTGTAGCTCAATTTTCATGCACATATCAATAGATTATATCATCTCTTGTACCTGTGATGTCTGATAATATGAAAAGTGAGAAGAATGGAATGTTAGTACTCTAGGTCTCTCAGAGAATAAATTTATTAGACCCTTCAACATAAAGCTAACATTTTACATTAAAACCAAAATGGATTTATTAGTTTATTTCCCTGCTTTTTTGAAATCAAATACTAAAAGTATGCAAAGTCCTACCAGTTCTAAAACAAACAGATCAAATATACATGATCCTGATCTTTTAGTGGTGGAATCTTCTCACTTTAAGGAGTCATGGTGACTTCCTGGTTCATCTTTTTGCTGTGTTGAGGATATTTGATGTTACTGAGCATGATTCATCATGCAAACTTTTTGTTAAACATTGATTATAGTTTTCAGAAGAGTTTTAAGTTCACACAAAAATTGTGGGGGTACTATAGAGATTTGCCAGATACTTTCTGCCTCCATGAATGGAGTTTCCCCAGTATCAACTATCAGTGTGAATTTCTTACAATACTACAGTGAGACATAATCGTACATCCAAAGTCCACAATTGTGGGAAGCCCTGTAATTGGCTGCCACCTTATATCTGCAGGCCACACCACCTTAACTCCCTCTAGGAGTTAAGTTTGGTAGTTAAGCAGCACCGTGCCTAGCTTGTTTGGCTCATTAAGGGATTATGCTAATCAGCCCGCCCTATGAGCCAGCAAGGGAAATTTGAAAATTTGAATTAATCTATGACCCTCAGGCTTGGCACTGTTGCTTAATTACCTGCTGATGGCTCAGAACCCAAATCCCTCCTCCCCAATACCCTATATATTTGTTACTCATTTCTTGAATAAACTAAACTTGATCAGACTTCGTCTTGTCTCCGTTCTTTGTCTCTTGTCTTTTCATCCCTACAACCCCTCTAAGGTCTCCATGGATTTACCCACAGGCCTGGACACACAATTTATATCAGAGATAGTGCTTGATGTTTTGATCTTATATATAATGACTGGTGTCAAACATTAGGGTATCTTAGAGAATAATTTTACTCTTAAAAATTATTTGAGTTCCATTTATTCTTTTCCATCACTGCTGCCTGCTGACAGCCACTAGTATACAATTTTATGAATCTTCTCATATAATTCAATTCGAATTATGTAACATCGACATCACTAGTACTGATGCCTAAATTAATTATTTTATATACATATGTGAATAAATGAAGATGGCATGTAAATATGTAAACAAAACATTTCATACTGCAACAAAATAAATTATGCTAGAATAAGTGAAATAAATAAAGAAATGTTTTAAGATTACACAGCAAATCATTATTTGCAGATGACATGATACTCTATATAGAAGATCCCCAAAACTCGACTGAAAGACTCCTAGATATAATAATTAAATTCAGTGATGCAGCTGGATATAAAATCAATACTCAAAAATCAGTAGCATTCCTATACACTAACAACAAAGTCACAGAGAAAGAAATAAGAGAAGCCACACCCTTCACACTAGCAACCAAAAAAATGAAATATTTAGGAGTTACTCTCATAAAAGAAGTGAAAGATCTATACAGGGAAAATTATAATACACTGAAAAATTAAATTGAAGAATATTTCAGAAAATGGAAAGACATCACTTGCTCATGGATAGGAAGAATAAATATTGTGAAAATGGCCATTCTCCCAAAACTTTTATACAGATTCAATGTAATCCCGATAAAAATACCATCAACATACCCCATACAACTCAAGAAATCACTCCTAAAATTCATCTGGAGCTAGAAGAGATCTAGGATAGCAAGGATAGTTCTAAGCAGGAAAGGCAAGGCAGGAGGTATCACAATCACTGACTTGAAGTTATAATACAAAACAACTGTAGTAAAATCAAGATGATACTGGAATCAAAACAGAGCCGAAGATCAGTGGAATAGATTAGAAGATACAACCACAGCTACAAACACACTCAGCCACCTTATCTTTGATAAAGGGGCCAAACATGTTCACCAATAATAAATGGTGTCGGAAAAACTGGCTCTACATATTCCAAAAATTAAAACTAGACTCATGCCTATCACCATGTATTAAAATAAAATCTAAATGGATCAAAGATCTAAATATTAAAACAGAAACACTAAATCTATTGGAAGACAAACTGGGTAAAAACCTTCAAGACATAGGAGTAGGTAGAGAATTCATGAACAGGTCTCAAATCACACGGGAAATACTTCCCAGAGTCAATAATTGGGATTGCCTCTGATTAAAAAGTTTCTGCCCGTTAAAAGAAATCTCCAGCATAGTGAAAAGAAAACCCACAAATGGGGAAAAATCTTAATGAACTGCCCCTCAGACAAAGGACTTCTGTCTAAAACATATAAAGAATTAAAAAAAAAAAAAATAAGATCCCCAAAATTCAAAGACCCAATCCAAAAATGGGCATCTAAGATGAATAAAAAAATTTCAGAGGAAGAAATACAAATGGCAAATAAATATATGAAAAAATGTTCATCATTATTAGTCACTAGAGAAATGCAAATTAAAATCACACTGAGAGGGGCTGGGGTTTTAGCTCAGTGGCATAAGCGCCTGCCTTGTAAGCAAGCAGTCGTGAGTTCAATCCCTGGTACTGATAAAGTAAAAAGACAAACACACACACACACACACACACACACACACACACACACACACACACTGAGATTTCATCTTACTCCTGGAAGAATGGCCAAGATCAAGAAAACCACCAACAACAAATGCTGGAGAGTCTGTGGGGAAAAAAGAACTCTCCTGCATTGTTGGTGGGAGTGTAGACTAGTGCAACCACTGTGGAGGTCAGTCTGGAGATTTCTCCGAGAGCTGGGACTGGAAGCCCCATTTGACCCAGCTAGTCTACTTCTAGGAATATTCCCAGAAGAACTGAAAGCATCATACCACCCTGATATATGTGCACCCATGTTTATAGCAGCACAATTTGTAATAGCCAGATCTTGGAAACAACCTAAGTGTCCATCAACTGAGGAATGGATAAAAAAAGTTGTGGTATTTTTATACAATGGAGTACTACTCAGCTATAAAGAATGGTCACATTGAGATATTTATTTATAAATGGATGCAGCTTGAGACCATACTCATAAGTGAAATAAATCAAACTCACATGTACAAATACCAAATATTTTCCCTAGTGTAAGAAATGATAAGAATACATAAAAGTATGTGGTAATCATGATTCCCAATCATATTGGTTTGAAGCCATATTATGTTTCCACTCATTAATTGCAATGGTTTTAACCTGGGTTGTTTGCATTTAGCATCTGTGATAGTACAAATAGCTATTTTGAAGAAAACAACACAACATAAATGCTAATGCTGATTTAATATCATCTTGTTTTGAAGTCCCATCAAGCTGTTGTACATCTGTTTGCACTGGTTTTAACATGTTGTATCTTACTATATTTTACTATATGAGATAGTATAAACAAAATTTTTATAGGCAAAGAGATAATATAGAAACCATTGTTTGTTTTCTGTTAGCTGGTTCTAAATACCCTGTAATTCTTTCATTCTCTTGAATGGCTTCACACTGTCTTGATATGCTTGATGCTATAGTATATGGAGTTATATTCAAATAATTCAAGGAAAGAGGCACTATGGTGAATACTATTAAGTTAGATTATCTGGTGTTGAAACACAATGATGCATAAATTGTTCGGTTCTGACCTGTGTTGTTCTGTTACAATGTCCTCTTTTATCTCAATCTCAATCCCCCCCCCCTTTTACTGCTTTATTTTTCTTATTTTTTTTTTTTTCAGTTAAGGGAAAACTAAATTAAAAAATAGCGGGATATATTATAGTAAGCTTTTTGTTTTTGTATTAACCTGATTTGAACCCCAGTATTTTTCTCCCCATCTTGTTCTGTCTGATTTTACTATATTCTGTTTTGTTTGATAGTATCAAGTTTGAGGGTATAGACAACCACTTTGAAGGCAATAAGGTTTACTATGATGCCCATTATGGTTTGACTATTATCTTCTTTTGAAGTCCTTTAAGGTCTCCAGTGTAGGTTTTATTGGTCTTGTTCTGTACTGTTTTGATCAATTCTATTATACCTGATGATATAGGCAACTCTTTTTAAAAATAGCAAGAGGCACAATGGTAACCATTTTTGATCATTTAGTGTTCTATTTTTGCATCATGTACTATGCGCATCATTCTGTTCTAACTGACTCTGTTTTGTTTAGTCACGTTTGGTTTTATTCTCTTCAAAAAAAAAAAAGTAATAAGAACTGTGGGAGTAATAAAATCCAAAAAGTGTAATTGTTATTGTTAAAAAGAGAGGCAAGGAAGGTGGTCTAAGGGATATAACTGCATGTATGTTTGAGTGTGTAAGATGGAAAACCATATTACTGAGCTTTTGTTGGATCAGTGAATGGAACTGTCTGCACTCTCGCTGTATGAATGTCCACTTTATATGCTTTAATTTTATAATTTGGACAACTGTTTCTAAGATGACAATATGTAACCTCTTAACTAGTGATTTCTTACTGTATATATTTTTCTTGAATTTCTGTATTACTCGTACCCTTTTACTGCTTTATTTTTTATTTCTTTTTTCTCTTTAAATTAAAAAAAAAGATTACACAGCAAATGTATTGATGAATTCAATAAGTTTTTACAATGAATTTTGTAGACACAGTGAACTGACACCTTTCAGTTTATGGACCTACTTAGTTATGAACTTGATTCATTTGATTCTTTTCCATTTGCCTCACACAGAGTGAAATGTGAACAATTACATGAGAATTACTGTAAGTGCTGTGACTAAAGCTTATTACATGTGAAAGTGGCTGGTTAGGCAGATACAGTTAATGGTGCTCACCTTTACAGAGAATTCAAATGCCTTATCTATGACCACTGTGCTTGTGATTTTCAGAACCTAGGTCATGTTTTTGCAGGCTGGTCCAGAGTTTGAGTGTATAATCACTGTACTTGTCTTCCTTTTCCCTAAAATTCTATACTTTATCCACATCCAAGCATTTTCCAAGACCAGGACATTGCTTTTAGTTTCCATTTTTCTCAAATCAATTGATGAAACAAGACCCAAATCAGCAGTAACCCGGTGACTTACATGATTTCAATATTTGTTGTATTATTTGATTTCTCTTTATACACGATTCATTCATTATCACACTATGGATTCATTGTCTATCACCTACTTTTCTACTTACCTACTTAACTAGTGTTTTCATCCTCATGTTCATCACCATCACAATCATCTATGATTATTTCTTGAATTAGCCTGAAGAATAACCGAAGTCAAATACACTAAAAATTAATTATGTATCTTTTTTCCTATAAAATTTTATAATATATTATGCCAGTATGTTAGAAACATTAATTTAGCACACAGCAAATATACAAAATTGGTCACTTATAAATAACTAGTTAAGCAGAAAATAATTCCACTAATCTTAGTAAAAGTTGCATAGATCACTGCACATTAATGTATAACACCATTTACATTAATCTCAGTTGAATGCCTTATTCCTTCCCTAAATGACAGAGGATAAGTGAAAATAAATTGGTTTTTGCTCTATATACATTTCTGCTTTCAGTTCAGCATAGCTCAGTTTAAAAAAATGATAAAACATAAAGAAAACATGAAATTCAATTTAACATTAAATAATGGCCTTTTATGAATGCTTCTTTTAGAGTAATGAATAAGCAATGAATAGAAAGTAATGAAACAATCTATTACAGTGTATTTTTCATTAATGTTTTTATCTCATCTCTTACTACATGCCTATATAAAAACAAATCAAATGAACACATATAAGCATATTAAACATATGCCAAAAGAACAAAACAGTATATTATTTCTGCTTTATCAATTTATATTTAGAGTAGATGCTGATTGAAATGAAGGGCTATTCGTCATTATGAAGGCATTCTCCCAGTTTTTTTTCAATGTTTAGTACTGTGTAACATTTTGCCACAAAGCAGAATTGATTTTCACTTCTTGAGGACCTTAGCATGTTTTTGTAGTCATTTATCATTTCCTTAAAATTTTAAATGAAATTGATTTAGTCTTAAATGAAATTGATTAAAACTCTTGTGTATAAGTCTCATGAAAGTTACATGATAACTGAAACATATAGAATTTTTATTCTCAAATCTCAAAAATTTCAGCTATGTAGCTTTTGATGTAACTGAATTACCCTGACATATTAAGCAATAAGCAGCTATATCAGCTCATAATATTGAAATTGTACACAAAAATTGAAATATCACAAGCAAAAACACATTTGAAATAACTATATTTTTATTTATAAATACTAGTTTTACAGGCTGGGTTTACTGTGTTGTGATCAAGCCTGCATACATCCTACTTCGATCACATTCTCTCCCTGTCTGCTTCCCCCACTGTCCCCTTCCTCCTCCGTCCCCTCGTTCTCCTTCCTGTTTGCATATCTCCCTTTTACTTTTATGCTACCTTTCATCTCCTGGGTATCACACACAAGAGAAAACATTGGATATTTTTCTTTTGGAGTCTTCTTTATTTTATTTAAAATAATAATCTCCAATTATATCTCTCCCCTGCAAATGATACTGATAGCAAAACCACGAGAGACACACAACTTTATTAGCTGACAGATGGTGGTCAGCAAGCAGCCAAGACACAGACCCCAACACCTTGTTCTCAGGGATTTTTATACATTTGACAAATTCCTTGGTAACTATAGCAACTATCTTCCTTCCCTTGGAATTTTACAAGAGCGCCGTAAGTTTTTTCTCAAACATCTGGGTCATTAGTCAAACAGAATGTGGGCAAGGGTCAGCATGTCCTATGATGTAATCATGTGTTTCTTTCTTGTGGGTTTGAAGACAGATTCAGAGTGGGTTTTGAGGACTGAGTTCATCCAAAGGTTAACTACAAACTAATATGGAGTCCTAAAACAATGGTAGAGTCACTTGTGCATGTCAATACATTTTGCTTCTTCTTTCTGACTGAATAATATTCTACTATATCACATTTTGTTTAATTTTTATTTTAATTCATTTTAATTCATCTGCTGACAAGCAAACAGACTGATTTCATATCTTGTTATTATAAATTGTCCTGCATTAAACATAGCTATATAATTGTCTCTACACCTGATTTTTATGATAATTTTTTGAAGGCTCTCTGTATTTACTCCTATAATTGCAGTACTAATTTACATTCCCACTAAAAACTTAAGAATTCATTTTTCTCATATCTTAATAATATTTATTGATATTGGTACTCTTGGTGATTGCAGTTTGGCTGCTGTAATATGGAATTTTCGTGTAGTTTTAATTTACGTTTTCATGATGGGTAAAGATGTTGAACTGTATGAGAAATACCTATATTTTGAATTATCTCATAATTAAATTAAAAATACTACAAGGAATAAAAATGAAGCAAATTCATTGTTGATAAAATATCTGGGTAAGTACTTATTCTAATTGTTTGATTTTTATCGGGATCAAACTTATCTTTTGTATTTTCAATGTTTTTTCTTATTTTCTATCTTTGCTTTAAAAGGACAAAGCAAAATGAGTAACAATTAAACAAAACCTGACTAGAAATGTGTATTTATTTTAAGTATTGCACTTGCCTTCTTGGAAGAAATAATAAAGAATTTTTTTCCCTAGATGAAGCTCTTTTCTGTTGTTGGATAATTCTAGTAGCAAAATGCTATTTTTAAATCTTCAACTGCTTTATAGAAGAGAAGCACTACACAAGTCCTTGGGCTATAGTTAATGAGCAGAATGTTACTAGTTATATTCCAGAGTTTAAGTCTTAGCCCGGAGAGTGATATGAAGAGAAAAACCAAGAACATTAGAGTTTCCGTATAACACTCATTGTTAAATTCCTATCATCTTGTTTCGAAATCCTGTATCACTCTTGCTTTTGTTGCTGTTGTTGTAGTTGTTGATTGGCTTTTGTTGCTTTTTGTGTTTTTTTTATTAAAATATTTATCTGCTTTTTATATATAAACAAAAATTATACTTTCAAAAGATACAAATATCAGTTTTAATAAACAATGTCATTCTTTAATACACAGTTGGAGTATATTGAACTAGTTTGATAATTTCAACGTTGTGAAAAGAACTTTTAAAGTTAAAATATGTAACTCATCTTAAAATCTTCAGTATACTCAGTGAAAAGAAAAAGTGAAAGAAATTGTTAGATAAAATAAATGATAATGACATGAAAACTATCTGAAAATATTTTTTATTTCCTTAAAATATTTGCATTAAATTTTACTTCTTTACAGTTTTTACATAAAATAATTTAAATATGTTTTGTCAAACTTGAACTTTGAATGTATCATTTGTAAACATTGCACAGATTGTCTCTGTATATCTGTGATAAAACACACAGTTCAGAAAAAAAATTACTTTGGTTTATTACTGGAAAAAAACTTAAATAAAAGAAAAAGTTACAAATAATTCAATGCTTTACTTACTTTAAAAATTCCTATGTCACTTAGCAAAATTATTGCTTATAGAAAATATCCTTTTTGAAAGGCACTGCATCTTTTATTATGTGTGGGTTGTGAGCGGGTATATCAGCTTATGTGTATGCATGTACTGCAGTAATACTTCCTAAATATTTTCTTAAAATGAATCAAAATGTCCCATATTGCTCCTCAAATTTATTACCAAAATGACAGTATGATACATATATGTATATATAAAAAATCTCTGTATTATCTAATTTGTTTCAAGAATACACATAAATAGCACTGTTTTCAAAAGCAATTAATTTTCCAACTCTAGATATTTATGTATCTCCCAAAATGCAAGTGTATAAAAGTAAAAATGTTCAGCTGAGAAAATTATGTAAAATATTAGAAACAATCACAAAATTAGATAATCTAGAAAACTATGCTCATGTCTGTGACAGAAATAACATTTTAAAAAAGCCTAAACACAAGTTTGTGGTATATAGTACTTCTTAAAAATGTCTTCTAGCATTGGGGATTTAGTTCAGCAGGCATAAGAGTCTGCTTGCAAGCACGTGGTCGTGAGTTTGATCCTCGGTATCAAAAAAAAAAAAAAAAAAAAAGAATATCTTCCAATCGGTGCATACTCCTTAGTTATTCCATTTCTTGTTTCATTATATGGGTAGAAGCAAAGAAGCAAAGACCTCTGTCTTTGTTAGGTATCTAGAGACTTGTAAAATCCTGACAATATTCGTTTCTAGTTTGCAATACTTGTTTTAAATCACTTTGATGTTTTTGGTTTTTCTTAATTAGCATCTCAAAATTCATCCATATCACTTCTTTGATATTTTCATTCAGTGATAACTTCATTCAAACTAATAGTTAAAATTGTCCTCTCTATATTTTACAGATACAGTGCATATCCTATACTCTGATCTTAAGTCTGAGATCAATGCATCCATTTACTGATCTACCTCTTCAGCTTAACATGTGCATATGTGTTTTTCTGTATTTACATGTATTCTTCATATGACTATAATTCCAATCTTCACATTAGAGAACATTTTACTATTCACATTTTTACAAGGACTTAGAAATAGCTACAATTTATAGAATAGCTAATGGATTTTCATTAATTTTCAGTAAAGAAAGACAAATAGAACTGAAGAATAGAAAAAAAAAGTAACAGATTGTGACAAAACCTCATAAGCAAACACTTCTCAGCGTTACTGAACATTAACATCCTAATTTTTATATAAATATTGATTAAAAGCAAATCAGAGAAGATTCCAAGAATTATGTAATGTAGGCAGGTGGGCACAAATGTATGTTTTACTTTAGTGTATTGCAGGAACTAAGGTATTGTCTAGTAAAATAGTTAAATAAAAATAGGAACCCAAAATATAAACTAATGAGCAAAATAAAACATCAGTGATAGGGAATAGGGAGATAGATCTTTTGTATGGAAGGAATGGGGAGCGAGGGGAAGAAAAGATGATGTAAAAAGAATTGAAACATGCTGTGCATGTGTGGTGATTCCTCATGATGAATGGCATTATTAGATCACCGAAACATGTACTAACAAAAAGATTAATAAAGAAGAAAATAGTTTAAGGAACTTATACAGTACAGCATTTTCTATATTGTAGTAGTTATTTAAATTTTATTTCAATATTTCTTACCTTTAATTTATTGTGAAAATAAAGCAAAACATCAAACAATAAAGAAGAAAACAAATGATAAAAACTATATTCATTTGTTCTCTTTAATATAATGCCAAAACCATAGATGTGATAGTTTAAATTTCTAAGGAAGACATTGCTTTTTTTCTTCTAAAATAAAAGATAGGATATAAAAATACGTTTTAAAACATTCAAAAATAATATAGTTACATATACATATCAAAGGCATCTATAGTTTCTGTGTATCACATTTATTTTTCTTGACTTTTGGTTTTCTCAAACTTAAAAGTGTTTTAGACTTTATCTTTAATTATTTAAATAAATCCTTTCCAGATAAAATTTAAGTTCCCTATGTAAACTGAGCTTCATTTATGAATAATATCAATGACGCGATGATATGTCTTGATTTTCTCATATGTGTACCCCAGAGTTCAGTGAATATTAGATAACTTTTTCTAACATTTAATTTTCTATATTGACATGAATTCCAATGCCACAGATTTCAGTCTTGCAACCTTTTTGCTAAGTGTTTGGAGACAATTTTTTAAATAAACATGCTGTCCTCTTAGACATAGGTAAGTCTCAAGCTTGTTCTTTATGTTTCTAATATATAGTGTATATAATTAGTTTTTGTAGACATTAGTCTTAATTCTTCATATTTTATATGAATAAGAGTAAGAGATCCTTTCCATTAAATCTAATTTTCTATATGCAACTCAGATCATGAAATACATTCTTGATAATATGGTGACACTTTTTGAGTGGGATGAATCAGAAAAAAAATGAGGCTTTTCTAATGTAGCATTTTAATCTTTACTCCTTCTAAAATTCAAAACAATACTTTTTAAAGAAAATGGAAACAAAATTGGTTAACTGGAAGTTTAAAAGTCAAATTTTGTGTTTAATCTCTTTGTGATATAACATGAACTTCCTTATATCTTTTTTTAGTATCATGTAATTCTTTTTAATGAGAGTAAATTTCAAAGGACATAAAACACAAATAATACATAATAAATTAACAAAATTAATTTTTGCATTTTTCCTAACTGTATAAAACCTAAAAGTTGTAATTATACCCTGTCAAATTAAATTTATATGATGTTTTATAATCTGATAAAAAGTCAGTACTATTTCAGCCATAAATTATGTATCAAACCATATTTATTTTCCAAAGTTCAAGATTTCAATAGTTTACTGCAATATTAAATATCTTTCTTTAAAAAGTTCGAGATAAATTCTAATAAATTTGATTCTGTAATATATCACTCTCTACTGGTTCTTGTTTTTTTTCTCAATAAAGTCTTTTCTAATTTTTTTCCAGTGGATCTCTATCCATCATGTTTCTTTAACATATTTTAAATGATCGCATTAATTAGCTTTCTGAACCCCATCTATTCCCAACAGAAGGGCGGGTAAAATATGCTAGGATCTTGAATTTCTGTCTGATTGAGTAGATGTATAAGACTTTTTGTTGAGAAAAAGCTAGTGAGCAGCTACTTGAGGTATCAGTGAATTATAAAATTAAGAAGTTAAATGTGTTTGCCTAGAAGAAACATTTGTGAGTGTGAGGTTTTGCTGCCACTCACCTTCTAATAGTAGTGTGATTGTGCAAAACTTAGTCTTCCAGAGGTCTGGGTAAGGAATTATTCCAGTGCTTGCGTGCATTATACACCAAAGCCAAGGAGCACACCACGTTTTCCTAAAGCGGACTGGTTTGTTTAAGAGTGGATAGATGCCCCACCCGAAGGAAAGCATTACTGAGGCTTTTGGTGGTAACCTTAATTCAGAGCTCCCTCTTCTCTACTGAACTTGGTGAGCACATGAAAAGGCTGGGGCTGCTGCCACCATTTTAACACAACAAGATGCTTTAAAGGAAAACAGTCAGGAAGGGAGAACAGAAGAGAGAAGACAAGGGTGGTGTGAGTTGACTGAGAAATAAAATTGTACTGTCAGTTCTCTGTAGCTTAGACTCAGTTTCATAGATCATTGCGTGTATTTCTCTCCCCTGCACACATTCTGTCAGCATTTTTTAAAACCAAATTTTTGTTAAAGTTTCTCTTATTTGTATTTTTTAAAATTTCACTAATTAAAAAGTATAACATGTCTGGCCAACATCCTTCCATTGATCAGGGGAATCTGTCTCTTCTTTATCATCATGTGATTCACATTTGGATGCTATGTACATCTAAATATTTATTTAGGGAAAAGGGTTTCTGGACTCAGTGAGAACAATGTTCTCTAGGATTTTTCATGTAATAATTTAAGATACTCAGAGTACCCTGGGGAAAGAATGATCCTTTTAAAAATAAATCTGTAAAGAGTTGTGCTTCCCAAATTGGTTTAGAAGTTATTGTAAGTGAAACTAGTATCACTGGTATTGGAAAAAGAAAAAAAAATGCTAAATAATCTTAAAAATGATGAATAGATAGATATTTAATGATATTCTTATATGGAAGATAATGAACCTATTTTAGGTGTTTAAAACTCAGACAAGTAGTATGTCAAAACCTAGGGTTATGAAAGAAATGAAAATATAAATTCTCCTAAATTGATATAATTTCAGAATGAGTCAATTTATGTCAGTACTAGAAATGTAATTTAAGATACTAGATAATGAAGTATTTAAACATTAGCAAAATAAGTGTAGAATTCCATATGCGATGTGGATATAATTTCATGTTAATTACAGACACATAGTTGATGACAACTAGAGATGACAACACCAGAAGAAAATAATGGGCCATGAAGTCTCACTGAAATCTCTCATTAACTGTTATTCCAGTACAGGAAATGGAAAAATAGATTGGTGATTTTGATAAGAAAATAGATATTTTACTTCTCTGCCTCAGCTCTTTTTTCTTTTTCAATAACAGAATGGAAATAAAACTAATTATTGGTCATTTTGTCTGAATCCAGCAGTGATGGCATAATAAAAGAAATAAAATTTGCAGGAAGAAAATGCAATGCATCTTATGTTGTGTAATGATGTTTACTCAAGCATTGTGTCATATTTAAAAGCTATAAAATATACCGGGCAGCCCTGCTAGTCCTTCATGGATTTGAGAATGTTCTGTGAGTGACACAATGAAACAAGAAGTGGTATATCTAGAGTGTATGATGGATAACCCATCAGAAGTAATATTTTGTAATAAATTGGATTCTTTAGTCAGATGTTCTTTCTTCTAGATATGCTTCCCATAACTAAATTTGCCTCTATATATTATTATATATAGTAAATAATTATAAATGCATCAATATAAACTCTTATATTTAAAATGCATATGCATGAGATTTTGCAGTAACATTCCACTATTGCAGTTATTGCAGTTCCCATGATATTTTAATAATCCTGTAGCAACAATCTATAAAAAATAGCATCATCCTGGATCAATGTCTTCATTATTACAGGATACAATCAACTAAAAAACTGCACTGCTGCTGATGCATTTCTTTTTAAAAATTTTTTTTTCATTGGAAAGTTTCTTTCAGAAAGAAAAACATCCATTTCCCCTTCAGGGTTTTTGCTGAAGCTCAAGGCAGAGACTGCATTTGCCACTTTGAACTGACTGACTTTGGGCAATTTATTTATCCTCTTTATGCCTCATTTTCTCTATTTATTAGGATAAAACTAATTTAGTAAGCTCATTGAGAGGAGCAAAGAAATGAAGTAATGCTCTTGTTCTAATACTTGACACAGCAATTGCTCAGTCTTTTGTGTACAGGATAAAAGCCAGTCAGACAGAACCTGCATGTAAAGAATAAGTGTTGGGAGAATAGTTCTACGAGGAAGTTTGCATCTCATCCAAATTCTACATGGCTTTATCACTCTAAATATGGTAAGGCATTAAATTGTTTTAATTTCCAAGCTTTTAAAAGATCTTTACTAAAATTACTAATTTGTCTCTGTGTATCAAAGAGGAACTGGTCCTAGAACAGAACCTCCTTCCTATTGTCTCTCAAATACTAAGTCATTAATGCCCAAAGCTTTTGTGTAAAATGCATAAAAATGGATGCATATATTCACATATTTCACTTTATTTCTACATACTTATAATCTCTACTGAAATTTAAAAATTTAAAAAAATTTTTGTAAATAGTTGCTATATGGTATTGATAAGGAAATGATTAAACAAGTCTATTAATTAATGTCTCTAATTAATTGAGTCTATACTGTACATGTGTAGTACAGACTCATTTATTATCCCAGCATTTTCAAGCTGTGGTTGGTTGAATTGCTTGATGATGGAACCAAAACATGTGAAGTATCTATTCTCTCGTTCAAAATAATTATTCATAAAACACACTTAGATAGCTTTTTTCTTGCATCTTGGTCAATAACTGCATAGCTAGTTAAAAAATGACAAAATATTAAAGCAAATTTTTCAATATCAATAGGAGAGTACTTGCTAGACTTTAGAATTTCAGGGTTCCCAAAGGACCATGTGTCCCAGGGTAGTGTCACTGCGACTCATGGAATGATTAAGGTACAGGATTTTCTTTAGGTCACTTGCAGCACTCCATTAAAGTGACAGTAAGACACCAGCCCCATCTTCCTGTCTCCTCCTATGATTTCCGGGCCTTGAGGTAGGCTGTTTCACTGTGCCATACATTCTCACCCACGTGCACTGTCTCACCACAGCCTCCAGCTAATGATTACACCTATTCATGGGATGAAAACTCCAAAACTGTCACTCAAAATAAACCTCTTCTTTTTAAAATCATGAGTCTCTGGTATCGTGTCTCAGAAACGTTTCATTAATGGAAATTTTATTATATCTGCATTTTTTTGCACGAAAGATAAAACTCAGGACCTCGCATTTGCCAGGCAGATGCTTACACTGCTGACCTAAAACTGTGATTGAAGGATGTGTGTGTGTGTGTGTGTGTGTGTGTGTGTGTGTGTTTTAATGTATGTGTGACAATGGGATTGAATTCCTGGCCTTCCTGCTGAGCTATGTTCCCATCACCCTCTCTGTCTCTGTCTGTCTGTCTGTCTGTCTGTCTGTCTGTCTCTCTCTCTCTCTCTCTGTCTCTCTGTCTCTCTGTCTCTCTCTGTCTCTCTCTCTCTCTCTCTCTCTCTCTCTATATATATATATATATATATATATATATATATACTTTTTAAACTGTACTGGGAGTTGAATTCAGGACTTTGCCCTTACGAGGCAGATGCGGTGCTGCTGAGCTATATTCTCACTGTATTCTTCTACTGTTTTTTACTTGAGATAGTCTAAGTCACAAATTTGCTTTTGCTGAACTTGAATTCAAATACTTCCTGCCTTAGCATCTTATAGTCCTGGGATTACAGATGCATGCAGGCAGTCTTTTCTTAAGTCTTTTTGTTTTGTTTAGTTTTTCTTTTGAGTTTTGAGTAGGATATAACTGTATAATCTATGCTAGCCTTCAACTATTTAGCTAGTCTCAAACCGATGGCAATCCACTTCCCTCAACCTTCTGAATGCTGGGATTACAGGAATGCACCACATGCCAAGTAGAGGCTTCATTCTCATTGTAAAAGTTTTTATCTCCTCCAAGAGGAATTACAATGTATTAGAACTCTGATGATTCATTTTTTAGTATATCTGTTATTTCTTATTTAGGAAATTCAGCAAAAATTAAATATCAAATTTGAAAAATAATTTTGAAAAATTTGTACCTAAATATATCATTGGTTCCATTTTTGTCAAAAAATGTATTACTGTCCTTACTCCTCATGTTATTCTAAATGTTATTATGCTACCTACCAACAGGAGTAAAAATATTTAGACCTTTTTTCCAAAGGCTCCAGAATTATCTTGGACAAGTTTTTGCTGTCCAACTTCTGATTCCTTTATCTGAGTTTCTCCAAATAACTGTACTTGTTTTAGACACACCCCAAACTGTTGAGGTAAAAGGAATAACAGTGCATCAAAAATATAAATTTAATTAGGATTTTGTTTTATAGATGCTGCTTAACTTAGAAGTATCATTTAAAAGTATTAATTTATGACTCGGGTATAGCTCGGTATCTTAAGCATTAGCTTAAGAGACAGGTTTTTGATTAAAATTGGGTCAAGTCTTAGGCCAACTTCAGAATAAAGCATTCACATTATATTTAAAATGTAATAAACTGGGAACAATTTATATTTTCTCTTTACTCCCTGTATTTATTTGTTCTATCTATTTGTTTCTGTTAATTTTGGCACAGAAATAAGAACATGCTTTGTAAAGAACTTCAGTATGGTCTCACTGCTCTTGGTTAACTTTTAGGGAAGTCTAATTGTCCTATCTTACCTGTCTTGTAGTATTTTTATATTTGTAAACAGTTCAGCTGGTCTGCTTTGCTTATCCTTGTGAAAACACAGATGCTTTTAATAATATAATTGATTATAATGTATCTACATATATAAAAATTAACTTTCTGATTTATTTCACCATCTTGTCAGAAAGAACTGAAAAATTCTCCCGAAATAGACCATTAAAAATAAAATTCATTTTTATATTTGCTGGAAGAACTGTGAGACTCTGCCAAACTTTACAAAGGCAAACTTATAATAATTATCACTCCAAAAGGTAAATTTATTGCACTTAAAATATGTAAGGCATTTTCAAACTGAAATACATCACTGTGGTAACTTGACATTGAGTATCATAGTGGAGTACTTAAAAATATCCTGCACAATTTAAAGCAGGATATGTCACCTCAGCACTTTACAATGATTGAACAAAATTTCACTAACTGGAAGTTGGAGCATTTCATCAAGCACAGATTGTTCCCACCATGCAAGTTCAATAGACCCACCTGGGTCACTAATGATAATAGAGTGGCATCTACCACTTCCATTGTGATGAGAATAATAAATGCAGAGTGCTAAGCAGCTCTTAGAGTCTCTTTCTGAGGAGAATAATTTTTATTAAGGACACAAATTGATCTTGAACAATCATAATGCTGAAAGTAAATGCTAATCATTGAAACAGTTGAATAAAACCAGTTAAAGGTAACATTTGAAGTGAAAAAATATACTAGAATTTCAACAATGTAAAATATTTCAATATTTTTCAGTATAAAATATTGTAACAGTTTCATCCCATGTGACACCTTTATAAGCTAAGTAAATTTTTTAAAAGATTTGATTTTTTTAAAATGTAATTTCTAATGAATATGTTTTTTCCAAGTTTCTGCAGTATTACTTACAATATTAAAGAGTGGTACACAACTTGGAAAATAAAATAGACACAGAACATATTGTGTTTTATTTCCCATGGATTCTCACAAATAAAGAAAAATAAATTGGAAATGTCCATAAATTTACTTTTTAAATTTCAATCACAGGCCTGGAAATTTAAGTCAGTGACATAAGTGCCTGCCTGGAAAGCACAAGGTCATGAATTTGACTCCCCGTACCAAAAAAGTAAATAAAAAAATTTGGATTACACTAACATTCCAATTGGAAAAGCTCACAAGATGCATAATTTAGATTGAGATGATTTGGATGATGTGATTAAAAACAGATTTTATTTAGATACTGCTTAGGACTGCTTTCCAGTTTATTCCAGTCAGACTTCTGTCCTCTCCTGCTGTTCTTATGATTCCTCCTAATGGACTTTCTTTCCTTCTACATCTTTCAATTCAGTCCGTTTTCAGATCAGTGGCTTGAGTACTTTTTAAATTGTTCTCTGTGAACTGGATTATGTCTCATATATAAACTTTAAGAAACCTCCTAATTTTTGCCTAAATCGTACCTGAATGTTATGCTGATCGCATGTAAGCTTGTCTTTCTGTCCTTCAACATGCTCTGCTCACTTTATCTCTTTAGGTCCTGAAATGCTTTAATTTATTTTCCTTTAGATGTATACATGCAAATTACAGAAGCTTGATACAACCAGCTTGGCCTTCTTTTCCAGACCTCAAATTAATTACCTATCCAAGAAAATCTCATTAAAGGACTGAATTTGAAATTATCTTTTACATTATTTTTCATATTTCTAGTTACATTTCTCTCATTGTACTCATCCTGCAACAATTTATAATTTCAGTGCAGTTAAACATTGCATTTCTCTATCACTTCTGAATATAAACCCATCAAAAATAGGAACATATCTGTTTCATTCACTGATGGGTTCCCATAGCCAAAATCATGTCTGATACACAGTAGATACTCCACAAATAGTTATTGATCAAGTGCATGATTAGTTGATTCATTCAAAGCAGTAAGCGTATTAGGTAGGATAAGTTTTAGGACTTTTTTGCACACAAGTAGACACTCACCATCTTTAATGATAGGTAACTGCAACTTTTTTGGAACTGTTCATATTTAAATATGATAATATATTTTATAACCTTTATTTTATTCCACAGCCTCTTGACTTGGTGACTGGCGATACTGTGGAAAAGGACTTCTCATATGGTTTTTATATTGGTCTTTGGATATTCTTCTTATATGTTTCTTGGGTACTATTCGAATGTTAGCTTTCACAACTCTACCTAAAGTAACACAAATTAATTTTCTCATTCTCAGAAATTCTCATGTGCAACTAAGACCTACTTTTACTAGTTTCTTTTAGAATTTTAAGTTTGCCATTTTTGTGAAATTAGTATTCTTGGTTTTTTTTTTTTTTTTAATTTTATGCAGTCTGAGAACTGCATGAAGACATGTATTCAAATAGATTCTTGCCACTTACTTTCTGAAGGAGTTTACAAAAGTCTCCTATACTCCAGAGCCCTCACTGATAGGACAATATTAACTCATAGGATGATACCAAGTACTAAAATGAGATATTTTTTCTGGCGACTTTAAAATGTGCCTAACAAATAGCACTTTTTCAATGACTTGTATTGTTCCCCTAATTTTAAGAATTAAAATTTAAGAATTCTCTTGGGGATTCTGCTTACCCATGAGTCTTTCCCAAGTTTTATCTGCATATCTCCAGTAAGATAGCTGACACTATATAACATATTAAGAGTATCAAAATCACAAAACTGGCAGCTGCTATGTCTTCTTAAGATTCAGATTTCATGTACCACACAATATTGCAGGAAGTTAGTAGTGGTAATGGATCCCTTAATCTAGTAGGTAGACTTAAAATTATGACTTCTTAAAAGTGTGGTGGTTTGACACTTGATTTTACAAAATAGACTATATCCAGTCTAGAGCACAGACTTTGGTTCGGGAAATTTAAAATTATTACGCTTATCCTGTCAGTGGTTCCCTGTCCCTTGCTTTCTTTGAAAAAAAAAAAAAAGTAATGCTAGTAAGATTTTAAAATTTTTACAAGAATCAAAGATTTGCTGAGGACTTAGCTCAGCAGCATAAGCGCCTGCCTGGCAAGCCTGCAGTCCTGAGTTCGGTCCCCAGTACAAAAACAAATAATCACAAATTTCAAACTGCTTAGGAGTCTGTCTGGTATATAGTTGAGTATTCATTAAATGTTAATTTGAGTTACTGCTATTGCTATTAACCAGGCATATGCTTATATTTGACAGGCTAAGTTACTTAATTTTATCATCAGTTTCTTTGGTATTATAAAAATAATTTCTACCTACTAGTGTTGTTATGGATATTCAATGAGATGCTGTCTGGTACATCGATGATAATCACTGACTCAAGTAGTTCTCTCCTCAGATACAACTGTCAGTTTCTAAAGTAAAAATTTTAAAAGTAAGTAAATTTCAAAGTAAAAAGGCACAATACTGAAAGTACACTAAATCATTAAATATCAATGTAGCCATTAATTCTATTTTATCACCTTCACTGAATGAAGAACACTAGGATTAGTGAAAAGTGCTTCTGTGTGTGTCTAGGTAAGTCACAGAGAAATAACATTGTGCATTACAATATATATGGTCCCTAATCAGTTCATCTCTGGCACTGATTCGCTATTCTGCCTTGAAGCTACAGCCAGCTATCAAACTGGGCTTCAAGACACCCTTCTGCCATGAGATTTCTGCACTGGTGCCATGCAAGCATGTCCAGAATATCCCGAAAACATTGCTAAATTAAATGTTTCATAATTTAAATTGTGAGTATCAAACATGTGTCTCAGTCACCAGGCAGTTGATTAATATACTCAGTCAATATTAGGCAAAATCTTTTAGAAATTAAATTAATATTTCATTTATATACAAGATAAAGTTAGGAAAAATCAATTTATAAATCAATGACAGTCTCCATCTGAACAATTCAAAATATATATATATATATATATAAATTATTCTTATGTTACAGTGTTATATATTATAGAGTACTAATAACTATACTTTAGACAGTCTTGCAAAAATTGTAATATAAAATATAAGAGTTATTCACAGAAGTCTGAGTTTTAAAACTTTATCAACTTGAGCAGTGATAAAGCTATGCTAAATAAATGTCTAAAAATGGTAAAGTATTCATTTAAACTATTGAAATACAGGCAATAATCGAAAATTATTTTGAATAGTCCTCTTTTTAAAGCTAATAATTATAAAACAAACTAATATGAACTTTAAGATTTAACAAATGATTATGATATCTCAAGAAAATGATTATTTTCAAAAAGGTAATGATCAATAAACATTGTGTATTTCTTTTAAACCTACATGGTTTAAAACTCTGACATTATGGGGCTGGGGATTTAGCTCAGCGGCATAAGCACCTGTCTTGCAAGCAGGCAGTCATGAGTTCCATCCACTGAAGCAATAAAAAGAGAAAAAGAAAAAAAAATTGAAAAAAAAAACTCGACATTAAAAACTCTGACAGTTTTTGTGTCTCAAAAATAAGAAAAAGGCAAACAGCAATGATTGCCTGACACTGTAACAGTTGCCATAAAATATCTATTTGAAAGAGATAGATTTTGATATTATCAGTGATATAAAAGCAGAGCATAATTGTCTTCAGTCAATGTCTAATATTTCCCATGCCTTCAGGTTATGAACAGGTTAATACCTGTTCATAATCATACTCTGTATGGCAACAAAAGAAATTTCATATGAAGCCTTCTATATGTAATTAGAAAAATAAACACTGACAATATGTAAAGAAAGGTCCACAATTTTGCTTATTTATATTTTCCCCAAATTGCTTAAACTGATTTCTGTCAACTAATTCAACAACAGTGCACATTTATCATACCTGCTTAATCTTAACCAAAACTGAAACAATGTGTGCCATTTATTCTCGTGTCAATTTTTTCATACAAAAATTGTGCAAATGTTATAACTGTAGAGTTATAACACAGCAAAAAGTTAGGAGCATGGAAAATTGATTTTTGCAAGAATATATCTCAGTAGAAAATTATAGACCATTTGTTGACAATATTCTTGTTGCTCACTACTATAGCAGTCATATTTTGATCTACCACTACATCACTGCTCTGAAACTTTTTTTAAGTCAATACTATTAGTCCCAAAATATAATTTTAAATGTATTAATAGTCACAATTAAAATAATTTCAAAAATGAAATTAACAATGTTTATTTAAAGCACAATTACCAAATTACACTTTTGATACAAAAATTATTGTGATGTTTTAATTTTTATGCTATTGATCAAATCCAATATGCAATATCGACTTCATTTTCTAATGAAGTAGGCACATTTCAAAAACCTAATTCAAGAGATTAATAGAACAGGATACCGGCATGAAAACCAGGTCGTGGATCACATTGAATTCATAAATGAGCAAAAGTTCATTTTGAAATCAGAGAAAAATTTTATAATATAATACAAAGGTAAGATCACTGATAGTTCCAGATGATACCAGTAACATACACATATGTAAATTTGCTATGTGACCTTTTTAAGTTCTCAAAAATCTTAATAACATTTCCTAAAGATTTTAAATTTATTTTTAAGAAGTATATATGCTATGACACATAAAATCACAATAAATATTCAACTTTTATTTATAAATATATAGAAGTTATATTTATAACATTTTATAGATAAGCCCTGTGATGTATGTAGATATATGATACATAATATATACATGCAGGAAACAAGAAAGTAAAATGAAGCTCATATTTATTTTTATTTTATTTTAAACAGAGTAAAACTAAACAAAAAACAGAACAAAGCAGAACAGAAGAAAACTAAGTAACACAGAAGTCTTTTTATTTATTTTATTATTTTAAAGAGATTAAGACAAAAGAGGACATAACAAAGCAAATCAGAACAATGTAAGCAACACAGTATTTCACCACAAGACAACCAGTAATTAACAGTAAGTATGATAATGCCTCCTTTGAAATAGTTGGGCATACTTTTGTATACAATTGTAACAAACATAACACCATATAAAACATAACACCGTATAAAACCATTCAAGAGAATGAAAGTGTTACAGGGAATTCAGAACCAAATAACAGAGAACGAACAATGACTACTATATTATCTCATTTTCCATAGGAAATTTGTTTATACTATCACACATAATAAAATGCAATAAGACACAATATGATAGAATCAGTGCAAACAGAAGAACAAAATCACGTAGGACTTCAGGGTAAGATGATACTAAATCAGCACTGGATATTATAACGTCTTGTTTTCTTTAAAATAGCTGTTCATATTATCACAGGTAATAAAATCAAACAAACCAGGATAAAACCATTTCAGCTAATGAATGCAAACATTATAAGGCTTCAAAGCAATGTAATGGGGAATCATGATTACCACAAACTCTTATGTACTCTTACCACTTCTTACACTAGGAAGACTATATGGTATTTATACATGTGATTTTGGTTTATTTTGCTTATGACTATGGTCTCAAGTTGGGTCCATTTATTTATAAATATTTCAATATGATAATTATTTATAGCTGAGTGGTACTCCATTATCAAAAATGCCACAATTTTTGTCCATTCCTCAGTTGATGGACAGTTCGGTTGTTTCCAAGATCTGGCTGTTACAAATTGTGCTGCTATAAACATAGGTGCACATATATCAATATGGTATGATGTTTTCAGATCTTCTGGAAATATGCCTAAAAGTGAAATAGCTGGATCGAATGGGACTTGCAATTCCCAGCTTTTTGAGGACTCTCCAGACTGTTCTCCATAACTGTTGCATCAGTCTACACTCCCACAAAAGGTGCAGGAGAGTTCCTTTTCCCCCACAGCCTCTCTAGCATCTGTTGTTGATAGTTTTCTTGATACTGGCCATTCTTTCTGTAATGAGAGGGAATCTCAGTGTTGTTTTAATTTACACTTCTCTAATGACCAATGATGATGAACATTTTTTCATGAATTTATTTGCCTTTTGTATAGAACTGTGTATTCATCTCAGATGCCCATTTTTGGATTGGGTCTTTGAATTTTGGGGGTCTGATTTTTTTTTTAATTCTTTATTTGTTTTAGACAGAAGACCTTTGTTTGAGGTACAGTTCACTAAGATTTTTTCCCAGTTTGTGGGTTTTCTTTTCACTATGCTGGAGATTTCCTGTGACATGCAAAAACTTTTTAATAGATGATTCCAGTTATTGATTCTGAAAGTATTTCCCATTTGGTTTGATTCCTGTTCATGAATACTCTACCTACCTCTATGACTTCAAAAATTTTACCTAATTTTCTTCCAAATGATTTAGTGTTTCTATTTTAATATTCAGATCTTTGATTCATTTAGATTTTAATTTAGTACATGGTGATAGGCATGGGTCTAGTTTTAGTTTTCAGCTTACAGAGAACCAATTTTTCCAGCACCCTTTATTAAAGAGAGTATTGTTCTTACAGTGCACATGTTTGGCCTTTTTATTAAAGGTAAGATGGTTGAGTGTTTTGGTATTGTGGTTGTATCTTCTAATATACTCCACGGATCTTCAGCTCTGTTTATATTCCAGTACCATGTTGATTTTATTAGAGCAGCTTTGTAGTACAACTTCAAGTCAGGGATTGTGATGCCTCCTGCCTTGGCTTTGCTGCTTAAAACTGTCTTTGCTCTTCTAGGTCTATTCTGGTTCCAGATGAATTTTAGGAGTGATTTCTCTAGATCTATGAGGTATGTTTTTGGCATTTTCATTGAGATTGCATTGAAACTATATAACAGTTTTGGGACAATGGCTATTTTCACAATATTTATTCTTCCTATCCATGAGCAAAGGTTGTCATTCTATTTTATGAGATCCTTTTCAATTTCTTTCTTTCAGGGTATTATACTTTTCCATTTATAGATCTTTTACTTCTTTCATGAGATTAATTTCTAAGTATTTCATGGTTTTGGATGCTAGTGTGAAGGGTGTGGCTTCTCTTATTTTTCTCTCAGTGATTTTATTTTTGGTGTATAGAATTTTCGAGTATTGATTTTGTATCCAGCTACATTACTGAATTTATTTATTGTATCTGTGAGTCTTTAATAGAGTTTTGTGGATTTTCTATGCAGAGTATCATGTCATCTGCAAATAATGATAATTTAACTTCTTCTTTACCCCTTCTGTTTCTCTCTCTTGTCTAATTGCTCTGGCTAGTATTTCCAGTACAATGTTGCATAGGAGAGGTGATGAGGGACATCCTTGTCTTGTGCCTAATTTTAAGGCAAAGACATGCAGTTTTTGGCCATTTAATATGATGCTGGCTGTTGGTTTGTCATAGATGGCCTTTATCATATTGAGGTAAAGACCATCTATTCCAATTTTCTGTAACGTTCATATCATGAATGAATTTGGGACCTTATCAAAAGTTTTGTCTGCATCTATAGAAATGATCATGTGATTCTTACTTTTGGCTTTATTGTTGTGGTGGATTGCATTTATTGATCTTTGTATTTTGAAGCATCCCTGCATGCCTTGGATGAATCTCACTTGATTGTGGTGAATAATTTTCTTGATGATTTGCTACATCCTGCTTGCCAATACTTCATGGAGGATTTTTGCATCTGTGTTCATTAGGGAGACTGAATTGTAGTTTTAGTTGGGTCTTTCTCAGATTTTGATACTAGAGTAATATTTGCTTCTAGGAATGACTTAGGAAGAATTTTTTCCCTTTCAATTTCTTTAAAGAGTCTGTTGATTGTATGCATTAAGTCTTTTTTGTGTTTCTTGTACAATTCCACTGTGTATGCATCTGTGCCTGGGCCATCTTTTCAGGTAAGGACTTAATTACATTTTCAACTTCATTAGTGGTTTTGAAAAAGGTGCTGATGATCTGTAATTCCACAGAGTCTGTAGTTATTTGACCTTTTTCATTCCTTCTTGTATGAATTTGGGCTTTTTCTTTCCTTTTTAAAATAAGGTTATTTAGGGGCTTATCAATTTTATTTATTCTTTCCAAGAACCAACTTTTTGATTTATTGATTCTTTGGACTGTTCTCTTAGTCTCTATTGCAATAATTTCTGCTCTGATTTTTATAATATCCTCCATTCTTTTAGCTTTGGACTTGACTTGCTCTTCTTTTCTTAGATGTTTGAGTTGTAGCATCAGGTTGTTTATTTGTATTCATTCTATTTTCCAGATGTGGGAACTCAGTGCAATAAATTTTCCTCTGAGGACTGCTTTTATTGCAGCCCAGAAGTTCTGGTAAATTGTATTGTATTTTTGTTTGCTTGTAGGTATCGTTTAATCTTCTTTAATTTCCCCTGTGATCCACTGATTGCTCAAGAGTGTATTATTCAATTTCCATGCGTTTGTGGGATTTTTGCAGTTTCTTTTATCATTAATTTCTAGTTTCATGGCACTATGATCTGATAATATGCATGGGATAATTTAAATTATTTTGCATTTATTTAAATACACTCTGCAGTTAATATATGGTCTACTTTAGAGAATGTCTCAAGTACTGCTGAGAAGAATGTATATTCTGATGCTGTTGGTTGGAACACTCTGTATATGTCTATCAAATCCATTTGTTCACAGGTGTGATTCTGTTATTTCTTTGCTGATTTTCTGTATGGTTGATCTGTCCCTTGGTTTCAATGGTGTTTTAAGATCTCCTGTTATAATTGTGTTATTGCTAATTTGATTTTGCATCACTATTAATACTTGCTTTATATAACTGTGTGCTCTGGAATTTG